>NC_068421.1:84375928-84505928 GCF_023373465.1 Oncorhynchus keta | reverse complement strand
TTTCCTCTCCCTCTCCCTGTACCTCTCCCTTTTCCTCTCCCTCCCCCTGTACCTCTCCCTTTTCCTCTCCCTCCCCCTGTACCTCTCCCTTTTCCTCTCCCTCCCCCTGTACCTCTCCCTTTTCCTCTTCCCCTCCCTCCATCCCTTCCCCTGTACCTCTCCCTTTTCCTCTTCCCATCCCTCCCTCTCTTCCTGTCAGATATAGCTGTAGGCATCAATAGCATCTATCTCGTGTCTCAGTGTCTCAAAACTTAAGCTCCTCCCATCTCCCTAGCTCTCCCTGACAACTCTATTCCCCAGGTCCTTCTTTCCACAACATTACTGAGTCAGATGATTATGAAACATGCAAAGGAGCCCAACCCAACGTAGGTTTGTTTCCTCAGTACAGGGAAAGAAGACAGTGTTAGCTAACTGTCCCCGCTGGTCTGTATACTACCTGCCTGGCTGGCTGGCTGGCTGGCTGGCTGGCTGTCCTATTTCTATCATGGAGGTAGAACATGAAGAGTTCTGCTGCCTGGGAGATATGTACACAGTTGGCCTTTGGCTCAGTAGTGCAGATGGAAGGTTTGGTTTACTTTTAAACCATTTACATATTTATTGGAGATTCTTTCCTACAGGTAAGGTTGTGTTGCTGAAAATCTCCTAATAGCACCTCTCTCTCTCTGTCTCTCTCTCTGTCTCTGTCGCTCTCTGTCTCTCTCTCTGTCTCTGACTCTCTGTCTCTCTCTGTCTGTCTCTCTCTCTCTGACTCTCTCTCTCTCTCTGTCTGTCTCTCTCTCTCTGACTCTCTCTCTGTCTCTCTCTCTCTCTGTCTCTCAATTCAATTCAAGGGGCTTTATTGGCATGGGAAACACGTGTTAACATTGCCAAAGCAAGTGAGGTAGATAATATACAAAGTGAATATATAATTTTTTTTTTTATTTAATTTTTTTAATTTTACCTTTATTTAACCAGGCAAGTCAGTTAAGAACACATTCTTATTTTCAATGACGGCCTGGGAACAGTGGGTTAACTGCCTGTTCAGGGGCAGAACGACAGATTTGTACCTTGTCAGCACGGGGGTTTGAACTCGCAACCTTCCGGTTACTAGGACAACGCTCTAACCACTAGGCTACGCTGCCGTCCCCCAACCAAGATTAACAGTAAACATTACACATACAGAAGTTTCAAAGCAGTAAAGACATTACAAATGTCATATTATATATATATGTACAAATAGTTAAAGGACACAAGATAAAATAAATAAGCATAAATATGGGTTGTATTTACAATGGTGTTTGTTCTTCACTGGTTCACTGGTCTCTCTCTCTCTGTCTCTCTCTCTGTCTCTCTCTCTCTCTCTCTGTCTCTCTCTCTGTCTCTCTCTCTGTCTCCGTCTCTCTCTCCGTCTCTCTCTCTCTCTCTCTCTCTGTCTCTCTCTCTGTCTCCGTCTCTCTCTCTCTCTCTCTCTCTCTCTCTCTCTCTCTCTCTCTCTGTCTCTCTCTCTGTCTCTCTCTCTCTGTCTCTCTCTCTCTCTCTCTCTCTCTCTCTCTCTCTCTCTCTCTCTCTCTCTCTCTCTCTCTCTCTCTCTCTCTCTCTCTCTCTCTCTCTCTCTCTCTCTCTCTCTCTGTCTCTCTCTCTCTCTCTCTCTCTCTCTCTCTCTCTCTCTCTCTCTCTCTCTCTCTCTCTCTCTCTCTCTCTCTCTCTCTCTCTCTCTCTCTCTCTCTGTCTCTCTCTCTCTCTCTCTCTCTCTCTCTCTCTCTCTCTGTCTCTCTCTCTCTCTCTCTCTCTCTCTCTCTCTCTCTCTCTCTCTCTCTCTCTCTCTCTCTGTCTCTCTCTCTCTCTCTCTCTCTCTCTCTCTCTCTCTCTCTCTCTCTCTCTCTCTCTCTCTCTCTCTCTCTCTCTCTCTCTCTCTCTCTCTCTCTCTCTCTCTCTCTCTCTGTCTCTCTCTCTCTCTCTCTCTCTCTCTCTCTCTGTCTCTCTCTCTCTCTGTCTGTCTCTCTCTCTCTCTCTCTGTCTCTCTCTCTCTCTCTCTCTCTCTCTCTCTGTCTCTCTCTCTCTCTCTCTGTCTCTCTCTCTCTGTCTCTCTCTCTCTCTCTCTCTCTCTCTGTCTCTCTCTCTCTCTCTCTCTCTCTCTCTCTCTCTCTCTCTCTCTCTCTCTCTCTCTCTCTCTCTCTCTCTCTCTTTCCATACTGTGGGCTACATATCCTCACTATGTGATTATTGTAGTTATTGTTCAATGTAAATCCCTTTACTCTCCTGTAGGTTTATGTACTGGTCTGACTGGGGTACCCAGGCGAAGATCGAGAAGGCTGGCATGAACGGAGTGGATCGCCAAGTACTGGTGTCCGAGAGGATCGAATGGCCCAATGGCATCACTCTGGGTAAGACTGGCACTGGGGAGGGAGGGAGGGAGAGCTACATGATGAGAGTACAGAGAGAGAGACTGAAGGGAAAGGAAGACAGAGAGAGAGACTGAAGGGAAAGGAAGACAGAGAGAGAGACTGAGGGGAAAGGAAGACAGAGAGAGACTGAAGGGAAAGGAAGACAGAGAGAGACAGAAGGGAAAGGAAGACTGAGAGAGACAGAAGGGAAAGGAAGACAGAGAGACTGAAGGGAAAGGAAGACAGAGATACAGACTGAATGGAAAGGAAGACAGAGAGAGAGAGACTGAAGGGAAAGGTAGACAGAGAGAGACAGAAGGGAAAGGAAGACAGAGAGAGAGACTGAAGGAAAAGGAAGACTGAGAGAGACTGAAGGGGAAAGGAAGACAGAGAGAGAGACTGAAGGGAAAGGAAGACAGAGAGAGACTGAAGGGAAAGGAAGACAGAGATACCGACTGAAGCGAAAGGAAGACAGAGAGATACTGAAGGGAAAGGTAGACAGAGATACAGACTGAAGGGAAAGGTAGATAGAGATACAGACTGAAAGGAAAGGTAGACAGAGAGAGAGACTGAAGGGAAATTTAGACAGAGATACAGACTGAAGGGAAAGGTAGACAGAGAGAGACTGAAGGGAAAGGTAGACAGAGATACAGACTGAAGGGAAAGGTAGACAGAGATACAGACTGAAAGGAAAGGTAGACAGAGATACAGACTGAAAGGAAAGGTAGACAGAGTGGCGAGAAGCGATGAGAGAAAGAAAGAAAACAATGTAGAATAAAAATGTCTGTTAAGGGCCTCCTGGGTGGTGCAGTTGTTAAGGGCCTCCTGGGTGGTGCAGTTGTTAAGGGCCTCCTGGGTGGTGCAGTTGTTAAGGGCCGCCTGGGTGGTGCAGTTGTTAAGGGCCGCCTGGGTGGTGCAGTTGTTAAGGGCCTCCTGGGTGGTGCAGTTGTTAAGGGCCTCCTGGGTGGTGCAGTTGTTACGGGCCTCCTGGGTGGTGCAGTTGTTAAGTGCGCTGTACTGCAGCGCCGGCTGTGCTACCAGAGAGGGTTCGCGCCCAGGCTCTGTCGTAACCGGCCGCGACCGGGAGGTCCGTGGGGCGACACACAATTTGCCTAGCGTCGTCCGGGTTAGGAAGGGGTTGGCCGGTAGGGATATCCTTGTCTCATCGCGCACCAGTGACTCCTGTGGCGGGCCGGGCGCCGTGCACGCTAACCAAGGTTGCCAGGTGCACGGTGTTTCCTCCGACACATTGGTGCGGTTGGCTTCCGGGTTGGATGCGCGCTGTGTTAAGAAGCAGTGCAGCTTGGTTGGTTGGGTTGTGTATAGGAGGATGCATGACTTTCAACCTTCGTCTTTCAACCTTCGAGTTGTAGCGATGAGACAAGATAGTAGCTACTAAAACAATTGGATACCACAAATTGTGGAGAAAATGGGGTAAAATAAAAAATAAAATAAAAAATGTCTGTCACATAGTTGTGAGTCAATCAGTCAGTGTGGCTCTGTCATCAATCAGCCTGTAGTTTGTTCTTTCGGCAGAGCTGTGCCCAAGCTGTGTCATCAATACCCCAATCATCCTCCCCTCCACCCTTCCACCCCTCTTAACCTGTGCCAATTTCTCTCCTTTCTGTGTCCATGGCTGATGATGAGACGCAGAACTACAGAGCAGAGAGAGAGACAGATAACGACAGAGCAGAGAGAGAGAGACAGAGAACGACAGAGCAGAGAGAGAGAGACAGAGAACGACAGAGCAGAGAGAGAGAGAGAGACAGAGAACGACAGAGCAGAGAGAGAGAGACAGAGAACGACAGAGCAGAGAGAGAGAGAGAGAGAGACAGAGAACGACAGAGCAGAGAGAGAGAGAGACAGAGAACGACAGAGCAGAGAGAGAGAGAGAGACAGAGAACGACAGAGCAGAGAGAGAGACAGAGAACGACAGAGCAGAGAGAGAGAGAGACAGAGAACGACAGAGCAGAGAGAGAGACAGATAACGACAGAGCAGAGAGAGAGACAGAGAACGACAGAGCAGAGAGAGAGAGACAGAGAACGACAGAGCAGAGAGAGAGAGAGACAGAGAACGACAGAGCAGAGAGAGAGAGAGAGACAGAGAACGACAGAGCAGAGAGAGAGACAGAGAACGACAGAGCAGAGAGAGACAGAGGGTGACAGAGCAGGGCAAGAGATAGATAGAGAGAGTGACAGATCAGGGAGATAGAGATATAGAGAGAGTGACAGAGCAGAGAGATAGAGTGAGTGACAGAGCAGAGAGATAGAGAGAGACAGAGAGTGACAGAGCAGGGAGATAGAGAGAGACAGTGAACGACAGAGCAGAGAGAGAGACAGAGAACGACAGAGCAGAGAGACAGAGAACGACAGAGCAGAGAGAGACAGAGCAGAGAGAGACAGAGCAGAGAGAGACAGAGAACGACAGAGCAGAGAGAGACAGAGAACGACAGAGCAGAGAGAGAGACAGAGAACGACAGAGCAGAGAGAGACAGAGCAGAGAGAGACAGAGCAGAGAGACAGAGAACGACAGAGCAGAGAGAGACAGAGAACGACAGAGCAGAGAGAGACAGAGAACGACAGAGCAGAGAGACAGAGAACGACAGAGCAGAGAGAGACAGAGCAGAGAGAGACAGAGAACGACAGAGCAGAGAGAGACAGAGCAGAGAGAGACAGAGAACGACAGAGCAGAGAGAGACAGAGAACGACAGAGCAGAGAGAGACAGAGAACGACAGAGCAGAGAGAGACAGAGAACGACAGAGCAGAGAGAGACAGAGAATGACAGAGCAGAGAGAGACAGAGAACGACAGAGCAGAGAGAGAGACAGAGAACGACAGAGCAGAGAGAGAGAAAGAGAACTTGCTTTGGCAATGTTAACACATGTTTCCCATGCCAATAAAGCCCTTGAATTGAATTGAGTGACAGAGCAGGGAGATAGAGAGAGTGACAGAGCAGAGAGATAGAGAGAGTGACAGAGCAGAGAGATAGAGAGAGTGACAGAGCAGAGAGATAGAGAGAGTGACAGAGCAGAAAGATAGAGAGAGTGACAGAGCAGAGAGATAGAGTGACAGAGCAGAGAGATAGAGAGAGTGACAGAGCAGAGAGATAGAGAGAGTGACAGAGCAGGGCGAGAGAGAGAGAGAGAACAACAGAGCAGAGAGATAGAGAGAGTGACAGAGCAGAGAGATAGAGAGTGTGACAGAGCAAAGAGATAGAGAGAGTGACAGAGCACAGAGATAGAGAGAGTGACAGAGCAGAGAGATAGAGAGAGTGACAGAGCAGAGAGATAGAGAGAGTGACAGAGCAGAGAGAGAGAGAGTAACAGAGCAGAGAGATAGAGAGAGTGACAGAGCAGAGAGATAGAGAGAGTGACAGAGCAGAGAGATAGAGAGAGTGACAGAGCAGAGAGATAGAGAGAGTGACAGAGCAGGGCGAGAGAGAGAGAGAACAACAGAGCAAGGACAGAGAGATGGATGTGGAATTGAGGTGTCTCTAGCTAGGGTTACATCTGTATGAAAACAAATGATGTTGAGAGGTAGAGGAGCAAGAGAGGGAGAAAATAACACTGGCTGGCTAATATGGTTTCACTATTTTAAAAACAAGAGGGGATTATTTTCCCCTTTTCATGGATTTGACAGCAGACAGACAGCACAGAGTAGAATGGTTGATAGTATGAGTGGCTGAGTGGAGAGAGGTGAGGTTGTGAATGAATAGTCCCTACAGCTGTGTTACTACAGCAGTATTTACTTTGCCGACCGGCATATTCTCTTCCATAGCAACTGATCTAGACAACCTATCAACTGCACACCTACACATAGTCCATTGACATAACTGATATCGGCTTGAGGTCAGGTTAGGTTAAGTGCCAGGCTCAAGTACCCAGTTAAATTAAGGTTAAATAAAAGCTTTTGTAGTTTTCCCCATCTGGAGATTGAACCAGCAACCTTCTGATCACTATTGTATTGAGTCTAACTGAAGGGCTTGTCTGACAAAGAGGATTGATCTTCTACTGGACCAGAATCATCAACCTCTCTGTCTATACCTTTTCTTGTTCACTTCTGAAGAAGTGTTGTACCATACATTAACCTGACCTCCCTCGCTCTCTCCTCTCCCTTCCATTCCTTTCTCCCTCTCTCTCTCTCCCTTACTTATTCTCTCCCTCCCCTCTCTCCCATCCCTCTCTCACCCCCTTTCTCTTTCTCCCTCTGACTTCTCACTCCCTCTCTCTCCCCCTCTCCCTGTCTCAGATCTATCCAACAGGCGTCTGTACTGGGTGGACTCCAAGCTGCACCTGCTCTCCAGCATCGACCTGAACGGTGACAACCGCAAAGTGCTGCTCTTTTCCCAGGACCACCTGGGGCACCCCTTCGCTCTCACTGTCTTCGAGGTAAGGAGGGGAAAGACATGGGAGGAGGAGGGGTGAAGAGACACAGAGGAGACACAGGGGAGGGAGGATATGGAGGGAGGAGGATGGGATGGAGAGAGGGGAGGGGGGAGGAGCAAGAGAGAGGGGAGGGGGGAGGAGCAAGAGAGAGGGGAGGGGAGCAAGATGGGATGGAGAGTGAAGGAGAGAGGGGAGGGGAGCAGGATGGGATGGAGAGGAAAGGAGAGAGGGGGGAGCAGGTTGGGATGGAGAAGGAAGGAGAGAGGGGAGGGGAGGGGATCAGGATGTTATGGCGAGAGGGGCGGGGAGAGGGGAGGGGAGGGAAGCAGGGTGGGGAGGGGAGGGGAGCAGAATGGGAAGGAGAGAGGGGAGGGGAGTAGGATGGAATGGAGAAGGAAGGAGAGAGGAGAGGGGAGCAGGATGGGATGGAGAAGGAAGGAGAGAGGGGAGGGGAGCAGGATGGGATGGAGAAGGATGGAGAGAGGGGAGGGGAGCGGGATGGAGAAGGAAGGAGAGAGGGTGGGAGCAGGATGGGATGGAGAAGGAAGGAGAGAGGGGAGGGGAGCAGGATGGGATGGAGAAGGAAGGAAGGAGAGGGGGGGAGCAGGATGGGAGCAGGAGCAAGTAGAGGGAGAGATGGGCTGAGGAGGGAGTGGGGTGGACAGCCACAGGGAGAGGGAAGAGGGGGAGAAGGCTGAGGAGGGAGTGGACAGTCACAGGGAGAGGGAAGAGGGGGAGAGGGCTGAGGAGGGAGTGGACAGCCACAGGGAGAGGGAAGAGGGGGGAGAAGGCTGAGGAGGGAGTGGACAGTCACAGGGAGAGGGAAGAGGGGAGAGGGCTGAGGAGGGAGTGGACAGTCACAGGGAGAGGGAAGAGGGGAGAGGGTTGAGGAGGGAGTGGACAGCCACAGGGAGAGGGAAGAGGGGGAAAGGGCTGAGGAGGGAGTGGACAGCCACAGGGAGAGGGAAGAGAGGGGGAGAGGGCTGAGGAGGAGTTGACAGCCACAGGGAGAGGGAAGAGGGGAGAGGGCTGAGGAGGGAGTGGACAGCCACAGGGAGAGGGAAGAGGGGGAGAGGGCTGAGGAGGGAGTGGACAGTCACAGGGAGAGGGAAGAGGGGGAGAGGGCTGAGGAGGGAGTGGACAGTCACAGGGAGAGGGAAGAGGGGGAGAGGGCTGAGGAGGGAGTGGACAGCCACAGGGAGAGGGAAGAGGGGGAGAGGGCTGAGGAGGGAGTGGACAGCCACAGGGAGAGGGAAGAGGGGGAGAGGGCTGAGGAGGGAGTTGACAGCCACAGGGAGAGGGAAGAGGGGAGAGGGCTGAGGAGGGAGTGGACAGCCACAGGGAGAGGGAAGAGGGGGAGAGGGTTGAGGAGGGAGTGGACAGCCACAGGGAGAGGGAAGAGGGGAGAGGGCTGAGGAGGGAGTGGACAGTCACAGGGAGAGGGAAGAGGGGGAGAGGGCTGAGGAGGGAGTGGACAGTCACAGGGAGAGGGAAGAGGGGGAGAGGGCTGAGGAGGGAGTGGACAGTCACAGGGAGAGGGAAGAGGGGGAGAGGGTTGAGGAGGGAGTGGACAGCCACAGGGAGAGGGAAGAGGGGGAAAGGGCTGAGGAGGGAGTGGACAGCCACAGGGAGAGGGAAGAGGGGGAGAGGGCTGAGGAGGGAGTGGACAGCCACAGGGAGAGGGAAGAGGGGGAGAGGGCTGAGGAGGGAGTGGACAGCCACAGGGAGAGGGAAGAGGGGGAGAGGGCTGAGGAGGGAGTGGACAGTCACAGGGAGAGGGAAGAGGGGGAGAGGGTTGAGGAGGGAGTGGACAGCCACAGGGAGAGGGAAGAGGGGGAGAGGGCTGAGGAGGGAGTGGACAGCCACAGGGAGAGGGAAGAGGGGGAGAGGGCTGAGGAGGGAGTGGACAGCCACAGGGAGAGGGAAGAGGGGGAGAGGGAAGAGGGGAGAGGGCCGAGGAGGGAGTGGACAGCCACAGGGAGAGGGAAGAGGGGGAGAGGGCTGAGGAGGGAGTGGACAGCCACAGGGAGAGGGAAGAGGGGGAGAGGGCTGAGGAGGGAGTGGACAGCCACAGGGAGAGGGAAGAGGGGGAGAGGGTGGAAGGAATCGGGTCACAGAGGGGGAAGAGGGGGAAAGTAATCTGGTCCTAGGTGGAGAAAGGAGAGTGTCAGAGGGGTAAGCAGGGAGGGCACAGTAGTGTGAGACTTTGACATGATTCCGGTATTGTCTATCAACAGCTGCGGTGTCAACGCCACAGGAAGAGCCTCTATGAGTCAGGCATGGTAGATTAGTGGTATACAGAATGGATCGAGGAAGGGAAATGACCAATAAGAACTAAAGGAAGTAATAATGGGCATTGAAGTCAGAGGATTGGATGAGATAACAGAGCTCTGGCTGCTCTAAGAGATCCCAGTGGATCAGTGTAATATGGGAGTGGTGGGGGGTGCACACAGAGGGGGACCTGGGGACATTCTTTCAGTGGGGAAATCCATCATGTCCAGAGTGTGTGTCTGCCTGCCTGCCTGCCTGCCTGCCTGCCTGCCTGCCTGTCTGTCTGTCTGTCTGCCTGCCTGTCTGTCTGTCTGCCTGCCTGCCTGCCTGCCTGCCTGCCTGTCTGCCTGTCTGCCTGTCTGCCTGTCTGCCTGTCTGTCTGTCTGCCTGCCTGTCTGTCTGTCTGCCTGTCTGTCTGTCTGCCTGCCTGCCTGTCTGCCTGCCTGCCTGTCTGTCTGTCTGCCTGTCTGCCTGTCTGTCTGTCTGCCTGCCTGTCTGTCTGCCTGCCTGCCTGCCTGCCTGCCTGCCTGTCTGTCTGCCTGCCTGCCTGCCTGCCTGTCTGCCTGCCTGCCTGCCTGTCTGCCTGCCTGCCTGCCTGCCTGCCTGCCTGCCTGTCTGTCTGCCTGCCTGCCTGTCTGTCTGCCTGCCTGCCTGCCTGCCTGCCTGCCTGCCTGCCTGCCTGCCTGTCTGCCTGCCTGCCTGCCTGCCTGCCTGCCTGTCTGCCTGCCTGCCTGTCTGCCTGCCTGCCTGTCTGCCTGCCTGCCTGTCTGCCTGCCTGCCTGCCTGCCTGCCTGCCTGTCTGCCTGCCTGCCTGCCTGCCTGCCTGTCTGTCTGCCTGCCTGCCTGCCTGCCTGCCTGCCTGCCTGTCTGCCTGCCTGCCTGTGTGTATATGTATTAGAGGGACCACTGTCCCATGCTCTGTGGGGCAGCAATTATAACACTCTAGATGAATGGCCTCCAGCACTGTGTTCATTCTGCAGTAGCCAGTCAGGACCCAGACCTGGCCATGGTCTTCAGTACCGCAGGGGCGTGGAGGATGGAGGGGTAGAGGGTTATACATCACAGCCTAGCCCCCTAACAGGCCCACCGACAGGGCAGGATTCTCCACACGACTGCACCCACCTCCACTCTCCTCCCTGGGGCCATCTTAGTTTTATTGCTGTCTGCTGGGCTGGAGAGAGGGAGTGGGCCTGGGATGGAGAGAGGGAGTGGGCCTGGGCTGGAGAGAGGGAGTGGGCCTGGGATGGAGAGAGGGAGTGGGCCTTGGATGGAGAGAGGGAGTGGGGCTAGCCTGGGCTGGAGAGAGCGAGTGGGGCTAGCCTGGGCTGGAGAGAGCGAGTGGGGCTAGCCTGGGCTGGAGAGAGGGAGTAGGCCTGGGCTGGAGAGAGGGAGTGGGGCTGGGCTGGAGAGAGGGAGTGGGGCTGGGCTGGAGAGAGGGAGTGGGCCTGGGATGGAGAGAGGGTGGGCCTGGGATGGAGAGAGGGAGTGGGGCTAGCCTGGGCTGGAGAGAGCGAGTGGGGCTAGCCTGGGCTGGAGAGAGGGAGTAGGCCTGGGCTGGAGAGAGGGAGTGGGTCTGGGCTGGAGAGAGGGAGTGGGGCTGGGCTGGAGAGAGCGAGTGGGGCTAGCCTGGGCTGGAGAGAGGGAGTAGGCCTGGGCTGGAGAGAGGGAGTGGGGCTGGGCTGGAGAGAGGGAGTGGGTCTGGGCTGGGCTGGAGAGAGGGAGTGGGCCTGGGCTGGAGAGAGGGAGTGGGGCTGGGCTGGAGAGAGGGAGTGGGCCTGGGCTGGAGAGAGGGAGTGGGGCTGGGCTGGAGAGAGCGAGTGGGGCTAGCCTGGGCTGGAGAGAGGGAGTAGGCCTGGGCTGGAGAGAGGGAGTGGGGCTGGGCTGGAGAGAGGGAGTGGGTCTGGGCTGGGCTGGAGAGAGGGAGTGGGCCTGGGCTGGAGAGAGGGAGTGGGGCTGGGCTGGAGAGAGGGATTGGGGCTGGGCTGGAGAGAGGGAGTGGGACTGGGCTGGAGAGAGGGAGTGGGCCTGGGCTGGAGAGAGGGAGTGGCCTGGGCTGGAGAGAGGGAGTGGGGCTGGGCTGGAGAGAGGGAGTAGGCCTGGGCTGGAGAGAGGGAGTGGGGCTGGGCTGGAGAGAGGGAGTGGGCCTGGGCTGGAGAGAGGGAGTAGGCCTGGGCTGGAGAGAGAGAGTGGGGCTGGGCTGGAGAGGGAGTGGGTCTGGGCTGGGCTGGAGAGAGGGAGTGGGGCTGGGCTGGAGAGAGGGAGTGGGGCTGGGCTGGAGAGAGGGAGTGGGGCTGGGCTGGAGAGGGGGAGTGGGGCTAGCCTGGGCTGGAGAGAGGGAGTGGGGCTGGGCTGGAGAGAGGGAGTGGGACTGGGCTGGAGAGAGGAAGTGGGGCAAGCCTGGTCTGGAGAGAGGGTGTGGGGCTGGGCTGGGATGGAGAGAGGAAGTGGGGCAAGCCTGGCCTGGAGAGAGGGAGTGGGGCTGGGCTGGGATGGAGAGAGGGAGTGGGGCAAGGGTGGGATGGAAAGAGGGAGTGGGGCAGGGCTGGGATGGAGAGAGGGAGTGGGGCAGGGCTGGGATGGAGAGAGAGGGAGTGGGGCAGGGCTGGGATGGAGAGAGGGAGTGGGCCTGGGCTGGAGAGAGGGAGTGGGCCTGGGATGGAGAGAGGAGTGGGCCTTGGATGGAGAGAGGGAGTGGGGCTAGCCTGGGCTGGAGAGAGCGAGTGGGGCTAGCCTGGGCTGGAGAGAGCGAGTGGGGCTAGCCTGGGCTGGAGAGAGGGAGTAGGCCTGGGCTGGAGAGAAGGAGTGGGGCTGGGCTGGAGAGAGGGAGTGGGGCTGGGCTGGAGAGAGGGAGTGGGCCTGGGATGGAGAGAGGGAGTGGGCCTGGGATGGAGAGAGGGAGTGGGGCTAGCCTGGGCTGGAGAGAGCGAGTGGGGCTAGCCTGGGCTGGAGAGAGGGAGTAGGCCTGGGCTGGAGAGAGGGAGTGGGGCTGGGCTGGAGAGAGGGAGTGGGTCTGGGCTGGGCTGGAGAGAGGGAGTGGGCCTGGGCTGGAGAGAGGGAGTGGGGCTGGGCTGGAGAGAGCGAGTGGGGCTAGCCTGGGCTGGAGAGAGGGAGTAGGCCTGGGCTGGAGAGAGGGAGTGGGGCTGGGCTGGAGAGAGGAGTGGGTCTGGGCTGGGCTGGAGAGAGGGAGTGGGCCTGGGCTGGAGAGAGGGAGTGGGGCTGGGCTGGAGAGAGGGAGTGGGGCTGGGCTGGAGAGAGGGAGTGGGACTGGGCTGGAGAGAGGAGTGGGCCTGGGCTGGAGAGAGGGAGTGGGCCTGGGCTGAGAGAGGAGTGGGGCTGGGCTGGAGAGAGGGAGTAGGCCTGGGCTGGAGAGAGAGGGGGCTGGGCTGGAGAGAGGGAGTGGGCCTGGGCTGGAGAGAGGGAGTGGGCCTGGGATGGAGAGAGGGAGTGGGCCTTGGATGGAGAGAGGGGAGTGGGGCTAGCCTGGGCTGGAGAGAGCGAGTGGGGCTAGCCTGGGCTGGAGAGAGCGAGTGGGGCTAGCCTGGGCTGGAGAGAGGGAGTAGGCCTGGGATGGAGAGAGGGAGTGGGGCAAGGGTGGGATGGAAAGAGGGAGTGGGGCAGGGCTGGGATGGAGAGAGGGAGTGGGGCAGGGCTGGGATGGAGAGAGGGAGTGGGGCAGGGCTGGGATGGAGAGAGGGAGTGGGCCTGGGCTGGAGAGAGGGAGTGGGCCTGGGATGGAGAGAGGGAGTGGGCCTTGGATGGAGAGAGGGAGTGGGGCTAGCCTGGGCTGGAGAGAGCGAGTGGGGCTAGCCTGGGCTGGAGAGAGCGAGTGGGGCTAGCCTGGGCTGGAGAGAGGGAGTAGGCCTGGGCTGGAGAGAGGGAGTGGGGCTGGGCTGGAGAGAGGGAGTGGGGCTGGGCTGGAGAGAGGGAGTGGGCCTGGGATGGAGAGAGGGAGTGGGCCTGGGATGGAGAGAGGGAGTGGGGCTAGCCTGGGCTGGAGAGAGCGAGTGGGGCTAGCCTGGGCTGGAGAGAGGGAGTAGGCCTGGGCTGGAGAGAGGGAGTGAGGCTGGGCTGGAGAGAGGGAGTAGGCCTGGGCTGGAGAGAGGGAGTGGGGCTGGGCTGGAGAGAGGGAGTGGGTCTGGGCTGGAGAGAGGGAGTGGGGCTGGGCTGGAGAGAGCGAGTGGGGCTAGCCTGGGCTGGAGAGAGGGAGTAGGCCTGGGCTGGAGAGAGGGAGTGGGGCTGGGCTGGAGAGAGGGAGTGGGTCTGGGCTGGGCTGGAGAGAGGGAGTGGGCCTGGGCTGGAGAGAGGGAGTGGGGCTGGGCTGGAGAGAGCGAGTGGGGCTAGCCTGGGCTGGAGAGAGCGAGTGGGGCTAGCCTGGGCTGGAGAGAGGGAGTAGGCCTGGGCTGGAGAGAGGGAGTGGGGCTGGGCTGGAGAGAGGGAGTAGGCCTGGGCTGGAGAGAGGGAGTGGGGCTGGGCTGGAGAGAGGGAGTGGGTCTGGGCTGGAGAGAGGGAGTGGGGCTGGGCTGGAGAGAGCGAGTGGGGCTAGCCTGGGCTGGAGAGAGGGAGTAGGCCTGGGCTGGAGAGAGGGAGTGGGGCTGGGCTGGAGAGAGGGAGTGGGCCTGGGCTGGAGAGAGGGAGTGGGGCTGGGCTGGAGAGAGCAAGTGGGGCTAGCCTGGGCTGGAGAGAGGGAGTAGGCCTGGGCTGGAGAGAGGGAGTGGGTCTGGGCTGGGCTTGTAGAGAGGGAGTGGGTCTGGGCTGGGCTGGAGAGAGGGAGTGGGCCTGGGCTGGAGAGAGGGAGTGGGGCTGGGCTGGAGAGAGGGAGTGGGGCTGGGCTGGAGAGAGGGAGTGGGACTGGGCTGGAGAGAGGGAGTGGGCCTGGGCTGGAGAGAGGGAGTGGGCCTGGGCTGGAGAGAGGGGAGTGGGGCTGGGCTGGAGAGAGGGAGTGGGCCTGGGCTGGAGAGAGAGAGTGGGGCTGGGCTGGAGAGGGAGTGGGTCTGGGCTGGGCTGGAGAGAGGGAGTGGGGCTGGGCTGGAGAGAGGGAGTGGGCCTGGGCTGGAGAGAGGGAGTGGGGCTGGGCTGGAGAGAGGGAGTGGGGCTGGGCTGGAGAGGGGGAGTGGGGCTGGGCTGGAGAGGGGGAGTGGGGCTAGCCTGGGCTGGAGAGAGGGAGTGGGGCTGGGCTGGAGAGAGGGAGTGGGACTGGGCTGGAGAGAGGAAGTGGGGCAAGCCTGGTCTGGAGAGAGGGTGTGGGGCTGGGCTGGGATGGAGAGAGGAAGTGGGGCAAGCCTGGCCTGGAGAGAGGGAGTGGGGCAAGGCTGGGATGGAAAGAGGGAGTGGGGCTGGGCTGGGATGGAGAGAGGGAGTGGGGCTGGGCTGGGATGGAGAGAGGGAGTGGGGCAAGGCTGGGATGGAAAGAGGGAGTGGGGCTGGGCTGGGATGGAAAGAGGGAGTGGGGCTGGGCTGGGATGGAGAGAGGGAGTGGGGCAGGGCTGGGATGGAGAGAGGGAGTGGGGCAAGGCTGGGATGGAAAGAGGGAGTGGGGCTGGGCTGGGATGGAGAGAGGGAGTGGGGCTGGGCTGGGATGGAAAGAGGGAGTGGGGCTGGGCTGGGATGGAAAGAGGGAGTGGGGCAAGGCTGGGCTGGGATGGAAAGAGGGAGTGGGGCTGGGCTGGGATGGAGAGAGGGAGTGGGGCAAGGCTGGGATGGAAAGAGGGAGTGGGGCTGGGCTGGGTTGGAAAGAGGGAGTGGGGCTGGGCTGGGATGGAGAGAGGGAGTGGGGCAGGGCTGGGATGGAGAGAGGGAGTGGGGCAGGGCTGGGATGGAGAGAGGGAGTGGGGCAGGGCTGGGATGGAGAGAGGGAGTGGGGCAGGGCTGGGATGGAGAGAGGGAGTGGGGCAGGGCTGGGATGGAGAGAGGGAGTGAGTGAGTTGGGGTTGGAGAGAGGGAGTGAGTGGGTTGGGGTTGGGGTTGGAGAGAGGTATTGGGGCTGGGAGCGAGTGGGGCTAGCCTGGGCTGGAGAGAGGGAGTGGGGCTGGGCTGGAGAGAGGGAGTGGGGCTGGGCTGGAGATGGGGAGTGGGGCTAGCCTGGGCTGGAGAGAGGGAGTGGGGCTGGGCTGGAGAGAGAGAGTGGGGCTGGGCTGGAGAGAGGAAGTGGGGCAAGCCTGGGCTGGAGAGAGGGAGTGGGGCTGGGCTGGGATGGAGAGAGGGAGTGGGGCAAGGCTGGGATGGAAAGAGGGAGTGGGGCTGGGCTGGGATGGAGAGAGGGAGTGGGGCAGGGCTGGGATGGAGAGAGGGAGTGGGGCAGGGCTGGGATGGAGAGAGGGAGTGGGGCAGGGCTGGGATGGAGAGAGGGAGTGAGTGAGTTGGGGTTGGAGAGAGGGAGTGAGTGGGTTGGGGTTGGGGTTGGAGAGAGGTATTGGGGCTGGGTTGACTCTGGGTAGATGGGCTGTGAGGGACTGACTGATTAGATGGAGTTTGAATGAGGGCTGAGCAGACAGTTAGACAGGGTAGGGTGACAGACTGACAGGTGTTGTACAGGCGTGGATTGGAGATAATGTACAGGAGATGAGTGCAATACCTCTTCCCTAATCTGCTATTGTGGGCATGTGAATGCACTCCTGGTCTAGATGGCTTATCTGAAAGAACCCGTAACCCTCCAGGCTTAGACTTCACTGTCATCTTGCTGACACCCTGCACAATGGATATCAGCCCTACCTTACAGCGCATTGCACCTTTCCTATAGGGACGATGTCTATTCATTACATGACTATAAGTCATGTAATGAATAGACAAGTGTGAGCAGAGCTGAGCTGATCCAGGACCAGTGTTGAGTTGTGGAGTGTCAGGGTAGGTAATGTTAAGGACTGATCAGGGTTAAGAGCCTGGGAGATTTGGCCGTCTCAGGGGTTAAGCCTGCAGATTTTAAATTACCCACCTTGATCTCACTATTAGGTCTAGAGTGGTGTCTGTACACGGCTGCAATGCAGTATCTGTGCCCTATAAACGAACAGAAGGAGTTGGGAAGGAGGAAGGGAGTGAAGACGAGAGAGAGAGGTAGATGGAGAGGAAGAGGGGGATGGAGAGAGAGAGAGAGGCGAATGGAGAGGAAGAGGGGGATGGAGAGAGAGAGAGAGAGGCGGATGGAGAGGAAGAGGGGGGTGGAGAGAGAGAGGCGAATGGAGAGGAAGAGGGGGATGGAGAGAGAGAGAGGCGAATGGAGAGGAAGAGGGGGATGGAGAGAGAGAGAGAGGAGGATGGAGAGGAAGTGGGGATGGAGAGAAAGGGGGATGAAGAGAGAGAGAGGCGGATGGAGAGAAAGGGGGGATGAGAGAGAGAGAGGCGAATGGAGAGAAAGGGGGGGATGGAGAGAGAGAGAGAGAGGCGAATGGAGAGAAAGGGGGGGATGGAGAGAGAGAGAGAGGCGAATGGAGAGAAAGAGGGGGATGGAGAGAAAGAGGGGGATGGAGAGAGAGGGGGATGGAGAGAAAGAGGGGGATGGAGAGAGAGAGGTGGATGGAGAGAGAGAGAGGGGCGAATGGAGAGAAAGAGGGCGATGGAGAGAGAGAGAGGTGGATGGAGAGAAAGAGGGGGATGGAGAGAGAGAGAGGCGAATGGAGTGAAAGAGGGGGATGGAGAGAGAGAGGCGGATGGAGAGAAAGGGGGGATGGAGAGAGAGAGGTGGATGGAGAGAAGGGGGGGTGGAGAGAGAGATGGATGGAGAGAAAGGGGGGGATGGAGAGAGAGAGAGGTGGATGGAGAGAAAGAGGGGGATGGAGAGAGAGAGAGGTGGATGGAGAGAACGAGGGGGCTGTAGAGAGAGTACATTAACTATTTGTACATCATTACAACACTGTATTTAGCCATGATATGATATTTGTGACCGACCGCCATGATTCGGTCTTATGTAGCAGCATTTCAAATTGAGACACAGAGCTACAAAATGGTACATCAGATACTGCATTTGAGGAACAATGGGAAAGTAATTCTGCTTTGAGAGTTGATAAACTTGAAACCTCACTTTTGAGAAAATGGTCTTTGAATGTTAGTGTTAGGGGAGGGTTTGGCCCCCAGGGATGTCCTTGTCCCATCGCACTAGCGACTCCTGTGGCGGACCGGGCACAGTGCACGCTGACAGGGTCGCCAGGTGTACAGTGTTTCCTCCAACACATTGGTGCGTCTGGCTTCCGGGTTAAGTGGGCATTGTGTCAAGAAGCAGTGCAGCTTGGTTGGGTTGTGTTTCGGAGGACGCATGGCTCTCGACCTTCGCCTCTCCCGAGTCTGTACGAGAGTTGCAGCGATGAGACAAGACTGTAACTACCAAGTGGATACCACGAAATTGGGGAGAAAAAGGGGTAAAGAAATATATATATACATTTGGCAGGAGGTTAGGAAGTGCAGCTCAGTTTCCACCTCATTTTTTGAGTACAGAACTTGTCTTGTCTTATGAGCCAGGTCTGCCTACAGCGGACTTTCTCAATAGCAAGACTATGCTCACTGAGTCTGTGCATAGTCACAGTGGTCAGGTATTCTGCCACTGTGCACTCTATGTTCAGGGACAAATAGCATTCTGGTTTGCTCTGTTTTTATGTTAATTCTTGCCAATGTGTCAAGTGATTATCTTTTTGTTTTCTCATGATTTGGTTGGGTCTAATTGTGTTGCTGTCCTGGTGCTCTATGGGGTGTGTTTGTGTTTGTGAACAGAGCCCCAGGACGAGCTTGCTTAGAGGACTCTTCTCCAGGGTCATCTCTCTGTAGGTGATGGCTTTGTTATGGAATCGCTTCCTTTTAGGTGGTTGTAGAATTTTATGTTCCTTTATGGATTTTGATAATTAGTGGGTATCGGTCTGATTCTGTTCTGCATGCATTATTTGGTTTACGTTGTACACAGGATGTTTTTACAGAATTCTGTATGCAGTCTCAATTTGGTGTTTGGCGTATTTTGTGAATTCTTGTTTGGTGAGCTGACCCCAGACCTCACAACCATAAAGGGCAATGGGTTCTATAACTGATTTAAGTATTTTTTTCCCAGGTCCTGATTGGTATGTTGAATTTTATGTTCCTTTTGATGGCACAGAAAGCCCTTGCCTTGTATCTCAGATTGTCCACAGCTTTGTGGAAGTTACCTGTGGCGCTGATGTTTAGGCCGAGGTATGTATAGTTTTTTGTGTGCTCTAGCGCAACGGTGTCTAGATGGAATTTGTATTTGTGGTCCTGGCGACTGGACCTTTTTTGGAACACCATTATTTTTGTATTATTGAGATTTACTGTCAGGGCCCAGGTCTGACATAATCTGTGCAGAAGATCTACAGTGGAGCAAAAAAGTATTTAGTCAGCCACCAATTGTGCAAGTTCTCCCACTTAAAATGATGAGAGAGGCCTGTAATTTTCATCATAGGTACACTTCAACTATGACAGACAAAAAGAGAAAAAAATCCAGAAAATCACATTGTAGGATTTTTAATGAATGTATTTGCAAATTATGGTGGAAAATAAGTATTTGTTCAATAACAAAAGTTTATCTCAATACTTTGTTATATACCCTTTGTTGGCAATGACAGAGGTCAAACGTTTTCTGTAAGTCACACACTGTTGCTGGAATTTTGGCCGATTTCTCCATGCAGATCTCCTCTAGAGCAGTGATGTTTTGGGGCTGTTGCTGGGCAACACGGACTTTCAACTCCCTCCAAAGATTTTCTATGGGGTTGAGATCTGGAGACTGGCTAGGCTACTCCAGGACCTTGAAATGCTTCTTACGAAGCCACTCCTTCGTTGCCCGGGCGGTGTGTTTCGGATCATTGTCATGCTGAAAGACCCAGCCACATTTCATCTTCAATGCCCTTGCTGATGGAAGGAGGTTTTCACTCAAAATCTCACGATACATGGCCCCATTCATTCTTTCCTTTACACGGATCAGTCGTCCTGGTCCCTTTGCAGAAAAACAGCCCCAAAGCATGATGTTTCCACCCCCATGCTTCAGAGTAGGTATGGTGTTCTATGGATGCAACTCAGCATTCTTTGTCCTCCAAACACGACAGGTTGAGTTTTTACCAAAAAGTTATATTTTGGTTTCATCTGACCATATGACATTCTCCCAAACTTCTTCTGGATCATCAAAATGCTCTCTTTTTTTTATTTCTTTTTTTTATTCACCTTTATTTAACCAGGTAGGCTAGTTGAGAACAAGTTCTCATTTGCAACTGCGACCTGGCCAAGATAAAGCATAGCAGTGTGAACAGACAACACAGAGTTACACATGGAGTAAACAATTAACAAGTCAATAACACAGTAGAAAAAAAGGGGAGTCTATATACAATGTGTGCAAAAGGCATGAGGAGGAAGGCGAATAATTACAATTTTGCAGATTAACACTGGAGTGATAAATGATCAGATGGTCATGTACAGGTAGAGATATTGGTGTGCAAAAGAGCAGAAAAGTAAATAAATAAAAACAGTGTGGGGATGAGGTAGGTGAAAATGGGTGGGCTATATACCAATAGACTCTGTACAGCTGCAGCGATCGGTTAGCTGCTCAGATAGCTGATGTTTGAAGTTGGTGAGGGAGATGAAAGTCTCCAACTTCAGCGATTTTTGCAATTCGTTCCAGTCACAGGCAGCAGAGTACTGGAACGAAAGGCGGCCAAATGAGGTGTTGGCTTTAGGGATGATCAGTGAGATACACCTGCTGGAGCGCGTGCTACGGATGGGTGTTGCCATCGTGACCAGTGAACTGAGATAAGGCGGAGCTTTACCTAGCATGGACTTGTAGATGACCTGGAGCCAGTGGGTCTGGCGACGAATATGTAGCGAGGGCCAGCCGACTAGAGCATACAAGTCGCAGTGGTGGGTGGTATAAGGTGCTTTAGTGACAAAACGGATGGCACTGTGATGAACTGCATCCAGTTTGCTGAGTGGAGTGTTGGAAGCAATTTTGTAGATGACATTGCCGAAGTCGAGGATCGGTAGGATAGTCAGTTTTAATAGGGTAAGCTTGGCGGCGTGAGTGAAGGAGGCTTTGTTGCGGAATAGAAAGCCGACTCTTGATTTGATTTTCGATTGGAGATGTTTGATATGAGTCTGGAAGGAGAGTTTGCAGTCTAGCCAGACACCTAGGTACTTATAGATGTCCACATATTCAAGGTCGGAACCATCCAGGGTGGTGATGCTAGTCGGGCATGCGGGTGCAGGCAGCGATCGGTTGAAAAGCATGCATTCTAGCAAACTTCAGACGGGCCTGGACATGTACTGGCACTGCGGGATTTGAGTCCCTGGCGGCGTAGTGTGTTACTGATGGTAGGCTTTGTTACTTTGGTCCCAGCTCTCTGCAGGTCATTCACTAGGTCCCCCTGTGTGGTTCTGGGATTTTTGCTCACTGTTCTTGTGATCATTTTGACCCCACGGGGTGAGATCTTGCGTGGAGCCCCAGATCGAGGGAGATTATCAGTGATCTTGTATGTCTTCCATTTCCTAATAATTGCTCCCACAGTTGATTTCTTCAAACCAAGCTGCTTACCTATTGCAGATTCAGTCTTCCCAGCCTGGTGCAGGTCTACAATTTTGTTTCTGGTGTCCTTCGACAGCTCTTTGGTCTTGGCCATAGTGGATTTTGGAGTGTGACTGTTTGAGGTTGTGGACAGGTGTCTTTTATACTTATAACAAGTTCAAACAGGTGCCATTAATACAGGTAACGAGTGGAGGACAGAGAAGCCTCTTAAAGAAGGTCTGTGAGAGCCAGAAATCTTGCTTGTTTGTAGGTGACCAAATACTTATTTTCCACCATAATTTGCAAATAAATTCATAAAAAATCCTACAATGTGATTTTCTGCTTGGGTGTTCGACTGCCATTGTTAGGACTGTCCGTCTGTCTGTCTGTCTGTCTGTCTGTCTGTCTGTCTGTCTCTCTCTCTCTCTGTGTGTGTGTCTCTATCGCTCTCTCTCTGTATAACTCTCTCGATAGCTCGCTGTCTAAGCTCGCTGTCTATCTCTCGATCACAATCTCGCTCTGTTCATCTCTCGATTACGATCTCTCTCTCTGTCTATCTCACTATCACGATCTCTTTCTCTGTCTATCTCTCTATCACGATCTCTCTCTGTCTACTTCTCGATCATGATCTCTCTCTGTTTATATCTCGATCACAATCTCTTTCTCTCTCAACTATCTTATTCTCTCTCTGTCTATTTGTCTCTTTGTTTCGATCTAGCTCTCTATCTCTTCTCTCCCTCTCTGTTTCCCTCTTCTCGCTCTATCTTCATCTAAATTTCTCTCTGTCGCTCCTCTCACAACTCGTTTCATGTTTGCTCGTGGTAGCAGATGGATCTAAGGTTGCCGTAGCAACCATGGAACTATCACCTCAGTCTCCGCTCATGCTGCTATGGTATCACTGGAGGACAGGCTGATAAGATGGCATTAGATGAGAGAGAGAGGCGAGTTGAGGGAAAGAGAAAGAGGGCGATAGACAGAAAGTAATGAAAAGTTGTAAATAGAGGTCTTATGTCTAGGGTTGGTCTGGGTCCCTGTGGACTGCTGCTGAATATTGCCCCACTGGTGATGAGTGGAGAAAAGCCATTACATTGTGTTAAATGTACTGATGGAGGTCAATGTCAACCGCTGGTGTTCCCTTATACCTGCTGAAAAGGACCTCCTTCAGTGTCTGGTGACAGGACATGATGTGGCTACGCTAGCAGAACGCCTCAATAGCCCTCTAGATGTTGTGGTGCTCCACAAAGTGTGATAGGCTACTTAAAACTGTAGATTTTGGTGGGAGAATGTATCCAATATGTTTAGTGTTAGGATTAGATTGTATTGAACAAAACTCAAGCCAACTTTTTCCGATGTCCTCAGGACGTGGTTAGACGTCCAATTTCGCAGTCACTCTTGAGCGATCTGCCTGTGTATTGACAATGACAACAATAACGGACAATCTGTCTGCAGGCTTTGTAACAACAGATATATTATTCTCCAGCTCACTTACTGTAATGTCACATCTTGATATAGTCTCTCCTGACTTACTGTGATTGCACAGCCTCCTGTCTCACACGTCATAGAAAACAACTGCTTATGTGTTGTGGGATGAGGACTGAACCATCCCCATGTCTCCCTGCAGGACCGTGTGTACTGGACAGACCTGGAGGATGAGGCTATCTACAGCGCTAACAGGCTAACAGGACACGATGTGGCTACGCTAGCAGAACACCTCAATAACCCTCTAGATGTTGTGGTGTTCCACGAACTACGCCAACCCAAAGGTGAGAGACAGACATGTACATGTACACACATACATGCTCATACACACAGTATTTATTTTGTAGTGTTTTTTTAATAGAACACAGGAACATTGCCTGTATGTTATTTTTCCTGAGAGAAATGGGTCAAGTGTCAATATTAATGTTTGTGTCTGTCTGCGACACTGGAAAATACACTATATATGCAAAAGCATGTGTTCACCCCTTCAAATTAGTGGATTCGGCTATTTCAGTCACACCCGTTGCTGACAGGTGTATAAAATTAAGCACACAGACATGCAATCTACATAGACAAACACTGGCAGTAAAATGGCCTTACTGAAGATCTCAATGACTTTCAACATGGCACCGTCATAGGATGCCACCTTTCCAAGTCAGTTTGTCGTAGCTCGTTTGTCCTCGGTTGCAGCATTCGCTACTGAGTTCCAAACTGCCTCTGGAAGCAATGTCAGCATAAGAACTGTTCGTCGGGAACTTCATTAAATGGGTTTCCATGGCCGAGCAGCCGCACACAAGCCTAAGATCACCATGCTCAATGCCAAGCATCGGCTGGAGTGGTATAAATCTCACCGCCATTGGACTCTGGAGCAGTGGAAACGCATTCTCTGGAGTGATAAATTATGCTTCACCATCTGGCAGCCTGATGGACGAATCTGGGTTTGGCAGATGCAAAGAGAACTCTACCTGCCTCAAATGCTGTAAAGTTTGGTGGAGGAATAATGGTCTGGGGCTGTTTTTCATGGTTCGGTCTAAGCTCCTTAGTTCCAGTGAAGGGAAATCTTAACACTACAGCATACAATGACATTCTAGATGATTCTGTGCTTCCAACTTTGTGGCAACAGTTTGGAGAAGGCCCTTTCCTGTTTCAGCATGACAATGCCCCGTGCGCAAAGCAAAGTCCATACAGAAATGGCTTTTCGATTTCGGTGTGGAATAACTTGAACACCTGTGGGATGAATTGGAAAGCTGACTGCGGACCAGGCCTAATCGTCCAACATCAGTGCCCGACCTCACTAATGCTCTTGTGGCTGAATGGAAGCAAGTCCCCACAGCAATGTTCCAACATCTAGTGGAAAGCCTTCCCAGAAGAGTGGAGGTTGTTATATCAGCAAAGGGGGGGACCAACTCCATATTAATGTCCATGATTTTGTAATGAGATGTTAGGCCAGCAGGTGTCCACATACTTTTAGTCATGCAACAGCCCCAAAACATCACTGATCTAGAGGAGATCTGCATGGAGGAATGGGCCAAAACACCAGCAACAGTGTGTGAAAACCTTGTGAAGACTTACAGAAAACGTTTGAACTCTGTCATTGCCAACAAAGGGTATGTAACAAAGTATTGAGTTAAAGTATTGTTATTGACCAAATACTTATTTTCCACCATAATTTGCAAATAAATTCATTAAAAATCCTACAATGTGATTTTCTGGATTTTTTTCTAATTTTGTCTGTCATAGTTGAAGTGTACCTATGATGAAAATTACAGGCCTCTCTCATATTTTTAAGTGGGAGAACTTGCACAATTGGTGGCTGACTAAATATTTTTTTGCCCCACTGTGAATAAATTAACTAGTGTTGTAGAGTTAGACTGTGTCCCAAATGGCGCCCCGTTCCCTATGTATTTGTCCTGGTCAAAAGTAGTGCACTATATAGGCAATAGGTTGTCTTTTCAGACACAACCTTGGTTTCTCAAGCATCTCGAAAGTGAAATATTCATCATAGTGCTACTTCTGCAGGTTTCATTACCCTATTCTCTCTGTCTTGCTTTGACACTCTCCCTCTCTGTCAGCCTCTCCCTCTCTGTCAGCCTCTCCCTCTCTGTCAGCCTCTCTCGCTGTCTCTCTATCAGTCTCTCCCTCTCTGTCAGTCTCTCTAGCTGTCTCTCTGTCAGTCTCTCTAGCTGTCTCTCTGTCAGTCTCTCCCTCTCTGTCAGTCTCTCTAGCTGTCTCTCTGTCAGTCTCTCCCTCTCTGTCAGTCTCTCTAGCTGTCTCTCTGTCAGTCTCTCCCTCTCTGTCAGCCCCTCTAGCTGTCTCTCTGTCAATCTCTCCCTCTCTGTCAGCCTCTCTAGCTGTCTCTCTGTCAGTCTCTCTAGCTGTCTCTCTGTCAGTCTCTCCCTCTCTGTCAGTCTCTCTAGCTGTCTCTCTGTCAGTCTCTCCCTCTCTGTCAGTCTCTCTAGCTGTCTCTCTGTCAGTCTCTCCCTCTCTGTCAGTCTCTCTAGCTGTCTCTCTGTCAGTCTTTGTCTCTCTGTCAGTCTCTCCCTCTCTGTCAGTCTCTCCCTCTCTGTCAGCCTCTCTAGCTGTCTCTCTGTCAGTCTTTGTCTCTCTGTCAGTCTCTCCCTCTCTGTCAGTCTCCCTCTCTGTCAGCCTCTCTAGCTGTCTCTCTGTCAGTCTCTCCCTCTCTGTCAGTCTCTCTAGCTGTCTCTCTGTCAGTCTCTCCCTCTCTGTCAGCCTCTCTAGCTGTCTCTCTGTCAGTCTCTCCCTCTCTGTCAGTCTCTCTAGCTGTCTCTCTGTCAGTCTCTCCCTCTCTGTCAGCCTCTCTAGCTGTCTCTCTATCAGTCTCTCCCTCTCTGTCAGCCTCTCTAGCTGTCTCTCTGTCAGTCTATCCCTCTCTGTCAGTCTCTCCCTCTCTGTCAGCCTCTCTAGCTGTCTCTCTGTCAGTCTCTCTAGCTGTCTCTCTGTCAGTCTCTCCCTCTCTGTTAGCCTCTCTAGCTGTCTCTCTGTCAGCCTCTCCCTCTCTGTCAGCCTCTCTAGCTGTCTCTCTGTCAGTCTCTCCCTCTCTGTCAGCCTCTCTAGCTGTCTCTCTGTCAGTCTCTCTAGCTGTCTCTGTCAGTCTCTCTAGCTGTCTCTCTGTCAGCCTCTCTAGCTGTCTCTCTGTCAGTCTCTCCCTCTCTGTCAGTCTCTCTCGCTGTCTCTCTGTCAGCCTCTCTAGCTATCTCTCTGCCAGTCTCCCTCTCTGTCAGTCTCTCTAGCTGTCTCTCTGTCAGTCTCTCTAGCTGTCTCTCTGTCAGCCTCTCTGGCTGTCTCTCTGTCAGCCTCTCTAGCTGTCTCTCTGTCAGTCTCTCTAGCTGTCTCTCTGTCAGTCTCTCTAGCTGTCTCTCTGTCAGCCTCTCTAGCTGTCTCTCGGTCAGTCTCTCCCTCTCTGTCAGTCTCTCTCACTGTCTCTCTGACAGTCTCTCTAGCTGTCTCTCTGTCAGCCTCTCTAGATGTCTCTCTGTCAGTCTCTCCCTCTCTGTCAGTCTCTCTAGCTGTCTCTCTGTCAGTCTCTAGCTGTCTCTCTGTCAGTCTCTCTAGCTGTCTCTCTGTCAGCCTCTCTAGCTGTCTCTCCGTCAGTCTCTCCAGCTGTCTCTCTGTCAGTCTCTCCCTCTCTGTCAGTCTCTCTAGCTGTCTCTCTGTCAGTCTCTAGCTGTCTCTCTCTCTCTCTCTCTCTCTCTCTCTCTCTCTCTCTCTCTCTCTCACTCTCTCTCTCTCTCTCTCTCTCTCTCTCTCTCTCTCTCTCACTCTCTGTCTCTCTCCCTCTGTCTCTCTCTCTCTCTCTCTCTCTCTCTCTCTCTCTCTCTCTCTCTCTCTCTCTCTCTCTCTCTCTCTCTGTCTCTCTCCCTCTGTCTCACTCTCTGTCTCTCTCCCTCTGTCTCTCTCTCTCTCTCTCTCTCTCTCTCTGTCTCTCTCTCTCTCCCTCTGTCTCTCTCTCTCTCTCTCTGTCTCCCTCTCTCTCTCTCTCACTCTCTGTCTCTCTCTCACTCTCTCTCTCGTGTAAGAAGAACTATTTTCATAACACATAACAAAAGATCATTCACCTACAAATCGGGTTTGATTTTAAATGGTTCTATTTCCATATCCTGTTCTAAGATCACATCCTGTTCTAAGGCTTTTTTAAATCTACACATTTCAGGAAGACTTTTATTTGTTTTCCTTCTCAGCTTTTCTTTTTGTCTTATTTTCTTTGTCAGTGTGAGCTGAACTTTGAAGCTGAGTTTCTGTGGTAGTGGTACGCCTATCTCCAGAAGAACTGAGGGAAGAGGAGTATTGCAACATCTCTGCAGTGTTTACAACATCCTCTTGTATAACAGCACATATCCCATTCCTTAGTATCGGCCTCCTCCCCCCCATCTCCTCTGCAGAGTTGGGGACATAAAAGCTGTTTCTCTAGTTCCTGGAAGCACAGTTTGGAGAACGGGAGGCATTTTAAAGTCAGTTTTAGACCTAACGAGGTGTGTGCAGCCTTTTATGGTTAGAAGGAGGGAAGGGAGATGTTCTGTTATGTACCTTAGCACTGCTAGCTTTTGGACGTAATATTTCATCTTATTTTAGGAAACATAGAGAGGCTTTCCAACCATGTCTTTGTACAGGAACAATAATATTTAGTCAATGAGTATTATGAATACATGTTGAGTGCCTGACAGTCGTATTACTGTGTGATATGTCTCTGTTGTCTCTTCCTGTCTAGCTCCAGACAGCTGTAACATGGGCAGTCTACCTAACGGGGGCTGTGAGTACCTGTGTCTTAAAGCCCCCCAGATCACTGACCACTCCCCCAAGTACACCTGTGCCTGCCCGGACGGCATGGAGCTGGGACCAGGCATGAGACGATGTGCCATAGGTAAACTGTTTCAAACGTGTTACACCCTTTCCCTTCCCCACCTTGCCGTAGGTAAACTGTTTCAAACGTGTTACACCCTTTCCCTTCCCCACTGTGCCGTAGGTAAACTGTTTCAAACGTGTTACACCCTTTCCCTTCCCCACTGTGCCGTAGGTAAACTGTTTAAAATGTGTTACACCCTTTCCCTTCCCCACTGTGCCGTAGGTAAACTGTTTCAAACGTGTTACACCCTTTCCCTTCCCCACTGTGCCGTAGGTAAACTGTTTAAAACGTGTTACACCCTTTCCCTTCCCCACTGTGCCGTAGGTAAACTGTTTAAAACGTGTTACACCCTTTCCCTTCCCCACTGTGCCGTAGGTAAACTGTTTAAAACGTGTTACACCCTTTCCCTTCCCCACTGTGCCGTAGGTAAACTGTTTAAAACGTTACACTCTTTCCCATTTGACTCCTCTCCCACACGATAACAGATCCATTTCAATGTTCCACTTGCCAATTAATCTCATTCTCAATTAGCCCTTGCTCACTGTCAATCTGAGCCCTATAATGACCTCCATTATCTCTCTGGCTGTTCCATTCCTGTCCTGTCCTCCCTTGGGAACGCTCTGTGTCTATTGTATGGCTGTTCCATTCTTGTCCTCTCTTCCCTCTGGAGACTCTGTGTCTGGAGGTACACAGGTGGGTTGTCGCAGTGCTGTCCCCAGAAAGAGAGAGGGATGAGGGATGAACACAGGCCACCAGGCAGCCTGCCTGCACTGCAGATCCTCTGTACCAGAAAGGGGAGGGTGTACACACTCTCACTCACTCAGAATAAATAGAAACTGAATAACTTCAAACGGATGTATTCCCTCTGTCTGTGCTCTACAAGCATGTTATGGCTTTAAGTGCAGAGAAGGCAGTTTTGAGTAGTTCAGTTTTGAGTAGTTCAGTTTTGAGTAGTTCAGACCCACTTCTGTTGATGTCTGTCCATGTAAACTATGGAGCGCTCGCTGTCTGTTCTGGAGCGCTCGCTGTCTGTTCTGGAGCGCTCGCTGTCTGTTCTGGAGCGCTCGCTGTCTGTTTACAAGGAAAGACTTGTCTGTGCTGTCAGTTGATCTGCCAGCCTGATAACTCTAGTATCTCTGTTTGATCTCTTCTCTCCTTGCAGTCAAACCCAAGACAACCACATCAGCTCCGACCACAGCCACCAGCACTACCACTACAACTCCTACCACAACCACCACCTCAGCAACCACAACTACCAATCCAACCACAGATGCTACTAAAACCACCTCCACCACTACAGAACCAACCACAGCCACACGGTCGACCGCAGTTCCTTCGACATCCTCCCCTCCTCCTCCCCCCAGAACAACAGCTTCGTGGAGGACCCCTCCCTCCACCTCGGGGCCCTGGCCCACTTCCACACCCCCTCTACTGCCCAACAACATCCAGAGAGAGAACGCTAACCTCTCCCACCACTGTAAGTGGCTTTCAGACTGTGTATCAAAATGTGTCTTGTACAATGTACCTTAGTGCTGAGGTACACACTCTCCCATGACAGACAGTGTGTAATGACAGACAGTGTGAGTGTGTAATGACAGACAGTGTGAGTGTGCAATGACATACCGTGTGAGTTTGTAATGACAGACAGTGTGTAATGACAGACAGTGTGAGTGTGTAAAGACAGGCAGTGTGTAATGACAGACAGTGTGTAGTGACAGACAGTGTGTAATGACAGACAGTGTGTAGTGACAGACAGTGTGTAGTGACAGACAGTGTGTAGTGACAGACAGTGTGTAATGACAGACAGTTTGTAGTGACAGACAGTTTGTAGTGACAGACAGTGTGTAATGACAGACAGTGTGTAATGACAGACAGTGTGTAGTGACAGACAGTGTGTAGTGACAGACAGTGTGTAGTGACAGACAGTGTGTAATGACAGACAGTTTGTAGTGACAGACAGTGTATAATGACAGACAGTGTGTAATGACAGACAGTGTGAGTTTGTAATGACAGACAGTGTGTAATGACAGACAGTGTGAATTTGTAATGACAGACAGTGTGTAGTGTGTAATGACAGACAGTGTGTAGTGTGTAATGCCAGACAGTGTGTAGTGTGTAATGACAGACAGTGTGTAGTGTGTAATGACAGACAGTGTGTAGTGTGTGATGACAGACAGTGTGTAATGACAGACAGTGTGAATTTGTAATGACAGACAGTGTGTAGTGTGTAATGACAGACAGTGTGTAGTGTGTAATGCCAGACAGTGTGTAGTGTGTAATGACAGACAGTGTGTAGTGTGTGATGACAGACAGTGTGTAGTGTGTAATGACAGACAGTGTGTAGTGTGTGATGACAGACAGTGTGTAGTGTGTAATGACAGACAGTGTGTAATGACAGACAGTGTGAGTTTGTAATGAAAGACAGTGGGAGTGTGTGATGACAGACAGTGTGTAGTGTGTAATGACAGACAGCGTGTAGTGTGTGATAACAGACAGCGTGTAATGACAAACAGTGTGTAGTGTGTGATGACAGACAGTGTGTAGTGTGTGATAACAGACAGTGTGTAATGACAGACAGTGTGTGGTGTGTAATGACAGACAGCGTGTAATGACAGACAGTGTGTAGTGTGTGATGACAGACAGTGTGTAGTGTGTGATGACAGACAGTGTGTAGTGTGTGATAACAGACAGTGTGTAATGACAGACAGTGTGTGGTGTGTAATGACAGACAGCGTGTAATGACAGACAGTGTGTAGTGTGTAATGACAGACAGTGTGAGTTTGTAATGAAAGACAGTGGGAGTGTGTGATGACAGACAGTGTGTAGTGTGTAATGCCAGACAGTGTGTAGTGTGTAATGACAGACAGCGTGTAATGACAAACAGTGTGTAGTGTGTGATGACAGACAGTGTGTAATGCCAGACAGTGTGTAGTGTGTAATGACAGACAGCGTGTAATGACAAACAGTGTGTAGTGTGTAATGACAGACAGTGTGTAGTGACAGACAGTGTGTAGTGTGTAATGACAGACAGCGTGTAATGACAGACAGTGTGTAGTGTGTGATAACAGACAGTGTGTAATGACAGACAGTGTGTGGTGTGTAATGACAGACAGCGTGTAATGACAGACAGTGTGTAGTGTGTGATGACAGACAGTGTGTAGTGTGTGATAACAGACAGCGTGTAATGTGTAATAACAGACAGCGTGTAGTGTGTAATAACAGACAGCGTGTGGTGTGTAATGACAGACAGCGTGTAGTGTGTAATGACAGACAGTGTGTAGTGTGTGATGACAGACAGTGTGAGTTTGTAATGACAGACAGTGTGAGTTTGTAATGACAGACAGTGTGAGTTTATAATGACAGACGGTATGTAATGACAGACAGTGTGTAGTGTGTGATAACAGACAGCGTGTAGTGTGTAATGACAGACAGCGTGTAGTGTGTAATGACAGACAGTATGTAATGACAGACAGTGTGTAGTGTGTGATAACAGACAGCGTGTAGTGTGTAATGACAGACAGTGTGAGTTTATAATGACAGACGGTATGTAATGACAGACAGTGTGTAGTGTGTGATAACAGACAGCGTGTAGTGTGTAATGACAGACAGTGTGAGTTTATAATGACAGACGGTATGTAATGACAGACAGTGTGTAGTGTGTGATAACAGACAGTGTGTAGTGTGTAATGACAGACAGCGTGTAGTGTGTAATGACAGACAGTGTGAGTTTGTAATGACAGACAGTGTGAGTTTGTAATGACAGACAGTGTGAGTTTATAATGACAGACAGCATGTAATGACAGACAGTGTGTAGTGTGTGATGACAGACAGTTTGTAGTGTGTGATGACAGACAGTGTGTAGTGTGTGATGACAGACAGTGTGAGTGTGTAATGACAGACTGTGTGAGTGTGTAATGACAGACTGTGTGAGTGTGTAATGACAGACAGTGTGAGTGTGTAATGACAGACAGTGTGAGTTTGTAATGACAGACAGTGTGAGTTTATAATGCCAGACAGTGTGTAGTGTGTGGTGACAGACAGTGTGTAATGACAGACAGTGTGTAGTGACAGACAGTGTATAATTACAGACAGCATGTAATGACAGACAGTGTGTAGTGTGTGATGACAGACAGTTTGTAGTGTGTGATGACAGACAGTGTGTAGTGTGTGATGACAGACAGTGTGAGTGTGTAATGACAGACTGTGTGAGTGTGTAATGACAGACTGTGTGAGTGTGTAATGACAGACAGTGTGAGTGTGTAATGACAGACAGTGTGAGTTTGTAATGACAGACAGTGTGAGTTTATAATTCCAGACAGTGTGTAGTGTGTGGTGACAGACAGTGTGTAGTGACAGACAGTGTGTAATGACAGACAGTGTGTAGTGACAGACAGTGTATAATTACAGACAGTGTGTAATGACAGACAGTGTGAGTTTGTAATGACAGACAGTGTGTAATGACAGACAGTGTGTAGTGACAGACAGTGTGTAATGACAGACAGTGTGTAGTGACAGACAGTGTATAATTACAGACAGTGTGTAATGACAGACAGTGTGGAGTGTGTAATGACAGACAGTGTGTAGTGTGTAATGAAAGACAGCGGGACTGTGTGATGACAGACAGTGTATAGTGTGTAATGACAGACAGTGTGTAGTGTGTAATGACAGACAGTGTGTAATGCCAGACAGTGTGTAGTGTGTAATGACAGACAGTGTGTAATGACAGACAGTGTGAGTTTGTAATGACAGACAGTGTGGAGTGTGTGATGACAGACAGTGTGTAGTGTGTAATGACAGACAGCGTGCAATGACAGACAGTGTGTAGTGTGTGATGACAGACAGTGTGTAGTGACAGACAGTGTGTAGTGTGTAATGACAGACAGCGTGTAATGACAGACAGTGTGTAGTGTGTGATGACAGACAGTGTGTAATGACAGACAGTGTGTAGTGTGTAATGACAGACAGCGTGTAATGACAGACAGTGTGTAGTGTGTGACGACAGACAGTGTGTAGTGACAGACAGTGTGTAGTGTGTGATGACAGACAGTGTGTAGTGACAGACAGTGTGTAGTGTGTAATGACAGACAGCGTGTAATGACAGACAGTGTGTAGTGTGTGATGACAGACAGTGTGTAGTGACAGACAGTGTGTAGTGTGTAATGACAGACAGTGTGTAGTGTGTAATGACAGACAGTGTGTAGTGTGTGATGACAGACAGTGTGTAGTGACAGACAGTGTGTAGTGTGTAATGACAGACAGTGTGTAATGACAGACAGTGTGTAGTGTGTAATGACAGACAGTGTGTAGTGTGTAATGACAGACAGCGTGTAGTGTGTAATGACAGACAGTGTGTAATGACAGACAGTGTGTAGTGTGTAATGACAGACAGTGTGTAATGACAGACAGTGTGTAGTGTGTAATGACAGACAGTGTGTAGTGTGTAATGACAGACAGCGTGTAATGACAGACAGTGTGTAGTGTGTGATGACAGACAGTGTGTAATGACAGACAGTGTGTAGTGACAGACAGTGTGTAGTGTGTAATGACAGACAGCGTGTAATGACAGACAGTGTGTAGTGTGTGACGACAGACAGTGTGTAGTGACAGACAGTGTGTAGTGTGTGATGACAGACAGTGTGTAGTGACAGACAGTGTGTAGTGTGTAATGACAGACAGCGTGTAATGACAGACAGTGTGTAGTGTGTGATGACAGACAGTGTGTAGTGACAGACAGTGTGTAGTGTGTAATGACAGACAGTGTGTAGTGTGTAATGACAGACAGTGTGTAGTGTGTGATGACAGACAGTGTGTAGTGACAGACAGTGTGTAGTGTGTAATGACAGACAGTGTGTAGTGTGTGATGACAGACAGTGTGTAGTGACAGACAGTGTGTAGTGTGTAATGACAGACAGTGTGTAGTGTGTAATGACAGACAGCGTGTAGTGTGTAATGACAGACAGTGTGTAATGACAGACAGTGTGTAGTGTGTAATGACAGACAGTGTGTAATGACAGACAGTGTGTAGTGTGTAATGACAGACAGTGTGTAGTGTGTAATGACAGACAGCGTGTAATGACAGACAGTGTGTAGTGTGTGATGACAGACAGTGTGTAGTGTGTAATGACAGACAGTGTGTAATGACAGACAGTGTGTAGTGTGTAATGACAGACAGTGTGTAGTGTGTAATGACAGACAGTGTGTAATGACAGACAGTGTGTAGTGTGTAATGACAGACAGCGTGTAATGACAGACAGTGTGTAGTGTCATAAATAATACTTCAATTTAAAGTGTTTATTTTAAATGATGTTTTCGGACAGAAAAGACAGTTGTGATGATAGTTGTAACAATATAAAATGTTTATGCTGGAAGCTTTTTCAGATCTGTGTGCTTGACAGACAAAGAATAGCAGCAGAATAGATAAACCACTGTACTCACACACCCTGGATGAAGACACTCACAGTTATATATATATATAGTTATCACAGTTATACACAGTTATATACTGTATATATATAGTTATCACAGTTATACACAGCACCCAGTACTCTCCCATATAGCCCAGGTGATGGTAAAGCACCCAGTACTCTCCCATATAGCCCAGGTGATAGAGCACCCAGTACTCTTCCATATAGCCCAGGTGATGATAAAGCCACCAGTACTCTCCCATATAGCCCAGGTGATAGAGCACCCAGTACTCTTCCATATAGCCCAGGTGATGATAAAGCCACCAGTACTCTCCCATATAGCCCAGGTGATAGAGCACCCAGTACTCTCCCATATAGCCCAGGTGCTGATAAAGCATCCAGTACTCTCCCATATAGCCCAGGTGATGATAAAGCACCCAGTACTCTCCCATACAGCCCAGGTGATAGAGCACCCAGTACTCTACCATATAGCCCAGGTGATGGTAAAGCACCCATTACTCTCCCATATAGCCCAGGTGATGGTAAAGAACCCATTACTCTCCCATATAGCCCAGGTGATGGTAAAGCACCCAGTACTCTCCCACATAGCTGAGGTGATGATAAAGCACCCAGTACTCTCCCATATAGCCCAGGTGATAGAGCACCCAGTACTCTCCTATATAGCCCAGGTGATGGTAAAGCACCCAGTACTCTCCCATATAACCCAGGTGATGGTAAAGCACCCAGTACTCTCCCATATAGCACAGGTGATGGTAAAGCACCCATTACTCTCCCATATAGCCCAGGCGATAGAGCACCCAGTACTCTCCCATATAGCCCAGGTGATGGTAAAGCACCCAGTACTCTCCCATATAGCCCAGGTGATAGAGCACCCAGTACTCTCCCATATAGCCTAGGTGATAGAGCACCCAGTACTCTCCCATATAGCCCAGGTGATGGTAAAGCACCCAGTACTCTCCCATATAGCCCAGGTGATAGAGCACCCAGTACTCTCCCATATAGCCCTGGTGATGGTACAGCACCCAGTACTCTCCCATATAGCCGAGGTGATGGTAAAGCACCCATTACTCTCCTATATAGCCCAGGCGATAGAGCACCCAGTACTCTCCCATATAGCCCAGGTGATGATAAAGCACCCAGTACTCTCCCATATAGCCCAGGTGATGGTAAAGCACCCAGTACTCTCCCATATAGCCCAGGTGATGGTAAAGCACCCAGTACTCTCCCATATAGCCCAGGTGATGGTAAAGCACCCATTACTCTCCCATATAGCCCAGGCGATAGAGCACCCAGTACTCTCCCATATAGCCCAGGTGATGGTAAAGCACCCAGTACTCTCCCATATAGCCCAGGTGATGATAAAGCACCCAGTACTCTCCCATATAGCACAGGTGATGGTAAAGCACCCATTACTCTCCCATATAGCCCAGGCGATAGAGCACCCAGTACTCTCCCATATAGCCCAGGTGATGGTAAAGCACCCAGTACTCTCCCATATAGCCCAGGTGATAGAGCACCCAGTACTCTCCCATATAGCCTAGGTGATAGAGCACCCAGTACTCTCCCATATAGCCCAGGTGATGGTAAAGCACCCAGTACTCTCCCATATAGCCCAGGTGATAGAGCACCCAGTACTCTCCCATATAGCCCTGGTGATGGTACAGCACCCAGTACTCTCCCATATAGCCGAGGTGATGGTAAAGCACCCATTACTCTCCTATATAGCCCAGGCGATAGAGCACCCAGTACTCTCCCATATAGCCCAGGTGATGATAAAGCACCCAGTACTCTCCCATATAGCCCAGGTGATGGTAAAGCACCCAGTACTCTCCCATATAGCCCAGGTGATGGTAAAGCACCCAGTACTCTCCCATATAGCCCAGGTGATGGTAAAGCACCCATTACTCTCCCATATAGCCCAGGCGATAGAGCACCCAGTACTCTCCCATATAGCCCAGGTGATGGTAAAGCACCCAGTACTCTCCCATATAGCCCAGGTGATGATAAAGCACCCAGTACTCTCCCATATAGCCGAGGTGATGATAAAGCACCCAGTACTCTCCCATATAGCCCAGGTGATAAAGCACCCAGTACTCTCCCATATAGCCGAGGTGATGATAAAGCACCCAGTACTCTCCCATATAGCCCAGGTGATGATAAAGCACCCAGTACTCTCCCATATAGCCCAGGTGATAGAGCACCCAGTACTCTCCCATATAGCCCAGGTGATGGTAAAGCACCCAGTACTCTCCCATATAGCCCAGGTGATAGAGCACCCAGTACTCTCCCATATAGCCCTGGTGATGGTAAAGCACCCAGTACTCTCCCATACCAATTTGTAAGTCGCTCTGGATAAGAGCGTCTGCTAAATGACTTAAATGTAAATGTAAATGTATATAGCCCAGGTGATGGTAAAGCACCCAGTACTCTCCCATATAGCCCAGGTGATAGAGCACCCAGTACTCTCCCATATAGCCCAGGTGATGATAAAGCACCCAGTACTCTCCCATATAGCCGAGGTGATGATAAAGCACCCAGTACTCTCCCATATAGCCCAGGTGATAGAGCACCCAGTACTCTCCCATATAGCCCAGGTGATGGTAAAGCACCCAGTACTCTCCCATATAGCCCAGGTGATAGAGCACCCAGTACTCTCCCATATAGCCCTGGTGATGGTAAAGCACCCAGTACTCTCCCATATAGCCCAGGTGATGATAAAGCACCCAGTACTCTCCCATATAGCCGAGGTGATGATAAAGCACCCAGTACTCTCCCATATAGCCCAGGTGATAGAGCACCCAGTACTCTCCCATATAGCCCAGGTGATGGTAAAGCACCCAGTACTCTCCCATATAGCCCAGGTGATAGAGCACCCAGTACTCTCCCATATAGCCCTGGTGATGGTAAAGCACCCAGTACTCTCTCATATAGCCCTGGTGATGGTAAAGCACCCAGTACTCTCCCATATAGCCCAGGTGATAGAGCACCCAGTACTCTCCCATATAGCCCAGGTGATGGTAAAGCACCCAGTACTCTCCCATATAGCCCAGGTGATAGAGCACCCAGTACTCTCCCATATAGCCCTGGTGATGGTAAAGCACCCAGTACTCTCTCATATAGCCCTGGTGATGGTAAAGCACCCAGTACTCTCCCATGTTATAAGGTGAATGCACCAATTTGTAAGTCGCTCTGGATAAGAGCGTCTGCTAAATGACTTAAATGTAAATGTAAATGTAGTAGAGAGAATGGCAGGAAGAAGGAGGGTACGGCCTCTAGCAGAGAGAATGGCAGGAAGAAGGAGGGTACGGCCTCTAGCAGAGAGAATGGCAGGAAGAAGGAGGGTACGGCCTCTAGTAGAGAGAATGGCAGGAGGAAGGAGGGTACGGCCTCTAGCAGAGAGAATGGCAGGAAGAAGGAGGGTACGGCCTCTAGCAGAGAGAATGGCAGGAGGAAGGAGGGTACGGCCTCTAGCAGAGAGAATGGCAGGAAGAAGGAGGGTACGGCCTCTAGCAGAGAGAATGGCAGGAAGAAGGAGGGCATGGCCTCTAGCAGAGAGAATGGCAGGAAGAAGGAGGGTACGGCCTCTAGCAGAGAGAATGGCAGGAGGAAGGAGGGTACGGCCTCTAGCAGAGAGAATGGCAGGAGGAAGGAGGCATGGCCTCTAGCAGAGAGAATGGCAGGAGGAAGGAGGGTACGGCCTCTTGCAGAGAGAATGGCAGGAGGAAGGAGGCATGGCCTCTAGCAGAGAGAATGGCAGGAAGAAGGAGGCATGGCCTCTAGCAGAGAGAATGGCAGGAGGAAGGAGGCATGGCCTCTAGCAGAGAGAATGGCAGGAGGAAGGAGGCATGGCCTCTAGCAGAGAGAATGGCAGGAAGAAGGAGAGGTGTTTAAAGGCCCAATGCATTTGATTTTTCTCAATATCAAATCATCTCTGGGTATTAAATAAGTAATGATAAAACATTTACTAAAATAGCTTCTTAGCAAAGAGCAATTTCTCAAGCAAGAATTTTGATAGGACTGTCTGAGAGTAGTTTGAGTGAGTGGCCTAATTGGACGAGCTTAATGGGAGGGATTGTAACCTGAAGACAAGCTGTTATTGGCAGAGAGGTTTGAAACTCTCTTTGTTATTGTTCTATTAACTTATATCGCCTGGTGTTGTTGCCAGGCAGGCCAAAACGCCATCCCACCAAAACAGCTCTTACACTGAAACAGTATTATCATTGTTTTTACAATTTCACAATTTTGTGGAAATATATATACACAACACAGGAAAATTATGTTTTGCACTGCAGTGGGCCTTTAACTGTGTCTCACTTTCTTCTTAACACTTTGTCTTTCTCTTTATTCTTCTTTTTGTCATTCTGCTCTCTCTCTCTCTCCCTCCCTCCTCTCTTTCTCTTTTCCTCCCCCCTCTCTCTCTCTCTCTCTCTCTCTCTCTCTCTCTCCCTCTCCCCGCTCTCTTTCTCTTTTTCTCCCCCTCGCTGTCTCTCTCTCCCCTCTCTCTTTCTCTTTTCCTCCCCCTCTCACTATCTCTCTCTCTCTCTCTTTCCCTCCCCCCTCTCTCTTTCTCTTTCCTCCCCCTCTCGCTGTCTCTCTCTCTTTCCCCCCCTCTTTCTCTTTTCCTCCCCCTCTCGCTCTCTCTCTCTCCCTCCCCCCTCTCTCTTTCTCTTTTCCTCCCCCTCTCACTATCTCTCTCTCTCTCTCTCTCTTTCCCTCCCACCTCTCTCTTTCTCTTTTCCTCCCCCTCTCGCTCTCTCTCTCTCTTTCCCTCTTTCCCTCTCCCCTCTCTCTTTCTCTTTCCTCCCCCTCTCCCTGTCTCTCTCTCTTACCACCCCCTCTCTTTCTCTTTCCTCCCCCTCTCGCTGTCTCTCTCTCTCTCCCTCCCCCTCTCTCTTTCTCTTTTCCTCCCCCTCTCGCTGTCTCTCTCTCTTTCTCCCTCCCCCCTCTCTCTTTCTCTTTTCCTCCCCCTCTCACTGTCTCTCTCTCTTTCCCTCCCCCCTCTCTCTTTCTCTTTGCCTCCCCCCTCTCTCTTTCTCTTTCCCTCCCCCCTCTCTCTTTCTCGTTCCCTCCCCCCTCTCTCTTTCTCTTTTCCTCCCCCTCTCGCTCTTTCCCTCCCCCCTCTCTATTTATCTTTTCCTCCCCCTCTCGCTGTCTCTCTCTCCCCCCTCTCTTTCTATTTTCCTCCCCCTCTCGCTCTCTCTCTTTCCCTCCCCACTCTCTCTTTCTCTTTCCCTCCCCCTCTCGCTCTCTCTCTCTCTTTCTCTCCCCCCCTCTCTTTCTATTTTCCTCCCCCTCTCGCTCTCTCTCTCTCTCCCTCCCCCTCTACTCTTTCTCTTTTCCTCCCCCTCTCGCTCTCTCTCTTTCCCTCCCCACTCTCTCTTTCTCTTTTCCTCCCCCTCTCGCTCTCTCTCTCTCTCTCCCTCCCCCTCTCTCTTTCTCTTTTCCTCCCCCTCTCGCTCTCTCTCCCTCCCCCTCTCTCTTTCTCTTTTCCTCCCCCCCTCTCTCTCTCTCTCTCTCTCTCTCTCTCTCTCTTTCCCTCCCCCCTCTCTCTTTCTCTTTTCCTCCCCCTCTCGCTCTCTCTCCCTCCCCCTCTCTTTCTCTTTTCCTCCCCCTCTCGCTGTCTCTCTCTCTCCCCCCTCTCTTTCTCTTTTTCTCCCCCTCTCGCTGTCTCTCTCTCTCTCTCCCTCCCCCCTCTCTCTTTCTCTTTTTCTCCCCCTCGCTGTCTCTCTCTCTCTCCCTCCCCTCTCTCTCTCCCCCCCGCTGTCTCTCCCTCCCCCTCTCTTTCTCTTTTCCTCCCCCTCTCGCTCTCTCTCCCTCCCCCTCTTTCTTTCTCTTTTCCTCCCCCTCTCGCTGTCTCTCTCTCTCCCCCTCTCTCTCTTTCTCTTTTCCTCCCCCTCTCGCTCTCTCTCCCTCCCCCTCTTTCTTTCTCTTTTCCTCCCCCTCTCACTGTCTCTCTCTCTCTCTCCCCCTCTCTCTTTCTCTTCCCCCCTCACTGTCTCTCTCTCTCTCTCCCCCTATCTCTTTCTCTTCCCCCTCACTGTCTCTCTCTCTCTCCCTCCTCTCTTTCTCTTTTCCTCCCCCTCTCGCTCTCTCTCTCTCTCTCTCCCCCTCTCTCTTTCTCTTCCCCCCTCACTGTCTCTCTCTCTCTCTCTCTCTCTCTCTCTCTCCCCCTCTCTCTTTCTCTTCCCCCCCCTCACTGTCTCTCTCTCTCTCCCTCCTCTCTTTCTCTTTTCCTCCCCCTCTCGCTGTCTCTCTCTCTCTCTCCCTCCTCTCTTTCTCTTTTCCTCCCCCTCTCGCTGTCTCTCTCTCTCTCTCTCTCCCTCCTCTCTTTCTCTTTTCCTCCCCCTCTCGCTGTCTCTCTCTCAGCTGGGAATGACCACTACCTTCTGGGTAACAACATAACAGTGGCGGTTTTGGGTATAGTGATTCCTATAGGTGAGTACCAGTCTACTGTATCATATAATGCCGGTCTGCTTCTTCCCGCTTCTCTGTCTGTCTCTGCTTCTGTCTCTGCTTCTGTCTCTGCTTCTGTCTTTGTCTCCCCTGTGTTCTTTGTTTATGTGTGTAATGTGTGACAGGAATGTACAAATAACTGCCAAAATAAAGGAAACATTTGAGTAAATGAGGGACCCAAAGTATTTTAAAGCAGGTGATTCCACACAGATGTGGTTCCTGACTTAATTAAGCAATTGCAGGTTTTTACAATCGCTAGGACCCATTTCTCAATATTTATGGGTGGTCCTTCTGTGGCTCAGTTGGTAGAGCATGGCGCTTGTAACGCCAGGGTAGTGGGTTCGATTCCCGGGACCACCCATATGTAGAATGTATGCACACATGACTGTAAGTCGCTTTGGATAAAAGCGTCAGCTAAATGGCATATATTATTATATTATTATTATTATATTATTTAGGTCACTTTTTCAAAACTTTTCACACAGTTTTCTTAACCAACTTTCAGCTTGGCACAGCAGTTAATTTCACATCCAAAATGCACTAAAACTACGAAAACACTTCATACTTGTCTCAAATCAACTCATGCTTCCATAACACTAGCAAAGGTTGTCACCCAACAAGTACACGTTGTCACTCATAAAACAATGACCTAAAAAACACTAACAACAGGTAGCATTACACAATGTTTTCTTCTGTAAAATGTCTTTACAGAACAAGAATGACACCTCTCTACTGTTTAGAATTCACTGCAGTATATGTTACAGGAATTAATCCGACATGATGCAATATGCTTCAATGTGTTTAATGTCATTTTTTGGCATTGAGTGATTCCAAAATACAATAATTTGTATATACACCATCTACTGATACAGATACAGTAGCAATGGTAGTCAACTTGGTCTTCTGCATTTTGCCACAGGTTCTCATCCACATCACATCTTATGTCATCTTGGGCAATACACCTAGGAAAGAATATTTTGGCATGCCTGGTCCACCCTGGGCAATCTTCTGCAGATATGTCCAGGCATCTAGCATTCATTGCGTCCTGGAGGGACATTTGATCATGTGGATGGTGGTCATAAATCTTCCACCTCCATGAGGAATATCATTCCTCTATGGGGTTGAGGAATGGAGAGTAAGGTGGGAGGAACATCATTCCTCTATGGGGTTGAGGAATGGAGAGTAAGGTGGGAGGAACATAATTCCTCTATGAGGGTGAGGAATGGAGAGTAAGGTGGGAGGAACATAATTCCTCTATGGGGTTGAGGAATGGAGAGTAAGGTGGGAGGAACATAATTCCTCTATGAGGTTGAGGAATGGAGAGTAAGGTGGGAGGAACATAATTCCTCTATGGGGTTGAGGAATGGAGAGTAAGGTGGGAGGAACATACTTCCTCTATGAGGGTGAGGAATGGAAAGGTGGGAGGAACATAATTCCTCTATGAGGGTGAGGAATGGAGAGTAAGGTGGGAGGAACATAATTCCTCTATGGGGGTGAGGAATGGAGAGTAAGGTGGGAGGAACATAATTCCTCTATGAGGGTGAGGAATGGAGAGTAAGGTGGGAGGAACATAATTCCTCTATGGGGGTGAGGAATGGAGAGTAAGGTGGGAGGAACATAATTCCTCTATGAGGGTGAGGAATGGAGAGTAAGGTGGGAGGAACATAATTCCTCTATGAGGATGAGGAATGGAGAGTAAGGTGGGAGGAACATAATTCCTCTATGGGGGTGAGGAATGGAGAATAAGGTGGGAGGAACATAATTCCTCTATGAGGGTGAGGAATGGAGAGTAAGGTGGGAGGAACATAATTCCTCTATGGGGGTGAGGAATGGAGAGTAAGGTGGGAGGAACATAATTCCTCTATGAGGGTGAGGAATGGAGAGTAAGGTGGGAGGAACATAATTCCTCTATGAGGATGAGGAATGGAGAGTAAGGTGGGAGGAACATAATTCCTCTATGGGGGTGAGGAATGGAGAATAAGGTGGGAGGAACATAATTCCTCTATGAGGGTGAGGAATGGAGAGTAAGGTGGGAGGAAAAGTGACACCATCCTGGGATGGGCTGCAAACCACTCTGTGACTGCATGGGACTGGTGCCACATTGTCCCATACAATTACAAACGTTGGTCTATTTTGCCCCACTGCAACGCTGTCCTCACCTGGCACAACCCTTCCATAGAGGTCATCCAGGAACGTAATGAGACGCTCGGTGTTGTATGACCCAACCCTTCCATAGAGGTCATCCAGGAACGTAATGAGACGCTCGGTGTTGTATGGCCCAATTAGTGGTTTGTGTAACAGAAATCCATCAGAGGATATTGCAGCAGACATTGTGATGTTGTCCCCTCTGGCCCGGGACATCCACCCCTCTGGCCCGGGACATCCACCCCTCTGGCCCGGGACATCCACCCCTCTGGCCCGGGACATCCACCCCTCTGGCCCGGGACATCCACCCCTCTGGCCCGGGACATCCACTGTGGCTCGTTTCCCCAATCACATTCCTTCCTCGCTGCCGTGTTTTGGCCAAGTTGAAACCAGCCTCACCCACAAAGATGAATATGTGGGGTGTTTGCCTGGCTTCAATCTCCATGACTCTCTAAAATAAATCCACACGACAACATAAGAGTTAGGCTACTACGGTAATTTACATTATACCTAAAAACATGCCACAGTGTGTCTCTGCCCTGTTTGGTTTATTTCAAAACCAGTTCTGTATTTTATAGTCACCTTACATGGACACATCGGTTCCTGTCAAAGGGGACACCTGCTTCATCCTGATGTGATGTTATAGTTGATATGCTTACATTGTCAATATTTCCAAATGTAATGTTGTCTGCCAACACTGTCCAGAATCTCTGTGAGTTTTATGCCATTGTTTTTGATGACCATATCATTGATTGCAGTTTCCTGCACAGCAGTGAAAATCCTGCCTCTCCCACCTGTGTGAGGTAACCGTTGGGTCCTAAGCAGAAATACAAAAACAATTACACACAAGTGGGTTTGGAGGCTTTGCTCAATTGACTTGTGTAATGTGCAGTTCAGTCAGATGCACATGCAGAATGCACATCTTACCAGTTGTTTTGCCGGAAATTTCTCACAATAGATGCCAGTGTTGAATGTTGCAGATTTGGCTGCACACTCAGACCAGCCTCTCTCATTGATAGACCATGATTTATTATATGATCAATTATAGTAGCTCTAATCTCATCTGAGACTACAGCTCTTGATCTTCCTCTCAGTCTTCTTCCACCACTCATACGTACTCCTCTCCCTCTCCCAGCCACTCTTCTTCCTCTCCAAGCCACTCTTCTTCCTCTCCCAGCCACTCTTCTTCCTCTCCCAGCCACTCTTCTTCCTCTCCCAGCCACTCTTCTTCCTCTCCCAGCCACTCTTCTTCCTCTCCCAGCCACTCTTCTTCCTCTCCCAGCCACTCTTCTTCCTCTCCCAGCCACTCTTCTTCCTCTCCCAGCCACTGTTCTTCCTCTCCCAGCCACTCTTCTTCCTCTGTCAGCCACTTCTCTATCTCTGGCTTGGTCCATGTTTACATTACAGTACAGCATTATTCCTCAGTTGTCCCCTGTTGTATAGATGGTAATGACATTGAAAGACCTACACCTGGGTAGATGTTCATCTACAATGGGAATCAGCTGTGGTTGGTCTCATTGTTTTGATAGTATTTCATGTTTTAGATGTGGAATATATTTCAATACGGTATTACTGTAGAAATGGAGCAAATGGCTGTCTTATTAAATGTTGTGTTATGTTAGGTTTTGAACTTAAGTTTAACAGTTTTGAAAAGAGTATGTAAACATGTGCAAATTGGCCTGTAGGTACATAGCGTTTTGGTGGTGGTTGTGTCTGAGTGAGAGAAAAAATCATGAAATTTGAAAGATGTAATTTGAAAATGTCATTGAATGCATTTTGTCCCAAAGCAATTCAAAATGATCCACAGTTTAGCCCACATAGACTGCTATTGTGCTCACTGTGTGAAGAGTTTTGAAAAAGTGACCTAAGCATTGAGAAATGGGTCCTAGCGATTGTAAAAATAAACTGTCTACCATGGCTGGAAGAAGAGATCTCAGTGACTTTGAAAGAGGAGAGTCTCAAAGGAGCATAGGGTGTGTGTGTGTGTGTGCGTGCGTGAGTGTGCGTGAGTGTGTGCGTGTGCGTGCGTGCGTGTGTGTGAGTGTGTGTGTGTGTGCGTGCGTGCGTGCGTGCGTGTTTTAGAGATCGACCGATTATGATTTTTCAATGCCGATATCGATTATATGTTTTATATTTTTATATTTGTAATAATGACAATTACAACAATAATGAATGAACACTTATTTTAACTTAATATAATACATCAATAACATCTATTTAGCCTCAAATAAATAATGAAACATGTTCAATTTGGTTTAAATAATGCAAAAACAAAGTGTTGGAGAAGAAAGTAAAAGTGCAATATGTGCTATGTAAGAAAGCTAACGTTTAAGTTCCTTGCTCAGAAGAACATATGAAAGCTGGTGGTTCCTTTTAACAGGAGTCTCCAATATTCCCAGGTAAGAAGTTTTAGGTTGTAGTTATTATAAGGATTATAGGACTATTTCTCTCTATACCATTTGTATTTCATTAACCTTTGACTATTGGATGTTCTTATAGGCACTTTAGTATTGCCAGTGTAACAGTATAGCTTCCGTCCCTCTCCTCGCTCCTACCTGGGCTCGAACCAGGAACACATCGACAACAGCCACCCTCGAGGCATCGTTACCCATGCAGAGCAAGGGGAACAACCACTCTAAGTCTCAAAGCGAGTGATGTTTGAAACGCTATTAGCGCGCACCCCGCTAAGTAGCTAGCCATTTGACATTGTTTACACCAGCCTAATCACGGGAATTGATAGGCTTGAAGTCATAAACAGCTGCTGGCAAACGCACAAAAGTGCTGTTTGAATGAACGCTTACGAGCCTGCTGGTGCCTACCATCGCTCAGTCAGACTGCTCTTATAACATGATAACACACGGAAATACGAGGCTGAGGTCATTAATATGGCCGAATCCGGAAACTATCATCTCGAGAACATGACGTTTATTCTTTCAGTGAAATACGGAACCGTTCCGTATTTTATCTAACGGGTGGCATCCATAAGTCTAAATATTCCTGTTACGTTGCACAACCTTCAATGTTATGTCATAATTACGTAAAATTCTGGCAAATTAGGCGTCTCAAACTGTTGCATATACCCTGACTCTGCGTGCAATGAACGCAAGAGAAGTGACACAATTTCACCTGGTTAATATTGCCTGCTAACCTGGATTTCTTTTAGCTAAATATGCAGGTTTAAAAATATATACTTCTGTGTATTGATTTTAAGAAAGGCATTGATGTTTATGGTTAGGTACATGTTGGAGAAATGATACGCACCGCATCGATTATATGCAACGCAGGACACACTAGATAAACTAGTAATATCATCAACCATGTGTAGTTAACTAGTGATTATGATTGATTGATGGATTGCTTTTTATAAGATAAGTTTAATTCTAGCTAGCAACTCACCTTGGCTTACTGCATTCGCGTAACAGGCAGTCTCCTTGTGGAGTGCAATGTAATCAGGTGGTTAGAGCGTTGGACTAGTTAACTGTAAGGTTGCAAGATTGAATCCCCCAAGCTGACAAGGTGAAAATCTGTCGTTCTGCCCATGAACAAGGCAGTTAACCCACCGTTCCTAGGCCGCCGTTGAAAATAAGAATGTGTTCTTAACTGACTTAAATAAAGATGAAATAATGGTGTAAAAAAAAATATATATATAATAACAATAAAATCGGCCAAATCGGTGTCCAAAAACACTGATTTCCAATTGTTATGAAAACTTGAAATCTCTAGTGTGTGTGTGTGTCTCAGTCACCAGATCTCAACCCAATTCAACACTTATGGGAGATTCTGGAAATTCACATTCAGGTGTTGCTCAAGCATATCATAACAGCCCATGTGAACACATAGGCCTGTCAGTTGTAAAAACATTACTGTAAATGTAGATCAAGAGCTCATCAAAATAACATCAGGGATTAACCCGCCCTTAAGTCAGATTTGCATATTTCCCATGTTATCACATATTACAGGATATAGACCTTAAGATCGCGAACACTGATACAGCTCTATAATAATGTCTGAATTGACTGGCGATCGGCATAATGTGTAAATGACCTTGCTCTAGCATACATTCTGTCAATAATTGAGTCTTTAAAATGAGATATCCCTAACTCCGGCCCATTAAATACATCCTACTATTTTTCCCATCCACCCCTCCTTCCTTCCCACCCTCCGTTCCCACTTTCATATCTCTCAATGGTTCATTTCATAGGTAATATTCTCCCCCACTCCTCTCTCCATCATTCCCCCTTTCATACACTATATGGACAAAAGTATGTGGACAAATTCCAACATCTCATTCCAAAATCCTGGGCATTAATATGGAGTTGGTCCCCCTTTGCTGCTATAACAGCTTCCACTCTTCTGGGAAGGCTTTCCACTAGATGTTGGAACATTGCATTTATTACAGCCTCCACTCTTCTGGGAAGGCTTTCTACTAGATGTTGGAACATTGCTGTAATAACAGCCTCCACTGTTCTGGGAAGGCTTTCCACTAGATGTTGGAACATTGCATGTATTACAGCCTCCACTCTTCTGGGAAGGCTTTCTACTAGATGTTGGAACATTGCATTTATTACAGCCTCCACTCTTCTGGGAAGGCTTTCTACTAGATGTTGGAACATTGCATTTATTACAGCCTCCACTCTTCTGGGAATGATTTCCACTAGATGTTGGAACATTGCTGTAATAACAGCCTCCACTCTTCTGGGAAGGCTTTCCACTAGATGTTGGAACATTGCTGCGGGAACATGCGTCCATTCAGCTACAAGATCATTAGTCAGGTCGGGCACTGATGTTGGGTGATTAAGTTTGGCTCGCAGTCGGCGTTCCAATTCATCCCAAAGGTGTTCGATGGGGTTGAGGTCAGGGCTCTACGCAGGCCAGTCAATTTATTCCACACCGATCTTGACAAACCATTTCTATATCCACCTCACTATGTGCATGCTGAAACAGGAAAGGGCCTTCTCCAAATTGTTGGCACAAAGTTGGAAGCACAGAATCGTCTAGAATGTCATTGTATGCTGTAGCATTAAGATTTCCCTTCACTGGAACTAAGGGGCCTATCCTGAACCTCCTCCACCAAACTTTACAGTTGGAACTATGCATTGGGGCAGGTAGCGTTCTCCTGGCATCCGCCAAACCCAGATTCGTCCGCCACTGAGCTCTTCAGTAAGGCCATTCTACTGGCAATGTTTGTCTATGGAGATTGCATGGCCGTGTGCTCAATTTTATACACCTGTCCGCAACGAGTGTGGCTGAAATAGCCAAATACCCTAATTTGAAGGGGTGTCCACATACTTTTGGCCATGCAGTGTATCTCTCAATAATTATTTCCATGGTTAATTCTCCCTCGATATTGCTGGAGATCTTCAGATCCAAGCTATTTGGAGAGGAAAGTCTGATTGAGAACATCTTAATTGAGTGTTTACATAAGAACAAAGGGATTTCTGGGGGTTCAGGCCCTTAATCATAGAGGAGTCTCCAGTGCCCCCCATAATAGACCAATTAGTCTGGGTCTTCCATGGGAATACCGCCACTCCACGTCTGATGGGGGAAATTACGGCTGGGAACGCCAGCCAAAGCTGAGCGGAGAAGCCAGACATATACCCTCCTCCCCAGCCCCCATTTCCTTTTCCTGGAATACCACTATACCCAGCCATGTTTTGAACTTGTGTGTAGGCTACAATATGCAAGCGCGTGTGTGTGGTTTGGTTGTACATGTGCCATGCACGAGTGTGTGTGACTATGTGTGTGTGGGCTTGGGATTGGGTGTGCTTGCTTCTGTGTGCATTTACATGGGTATATTTGTGTGTATGTGAGTTTTAAAGAGTGTGTGTGTGTGTGTGCGTGTGTGTGTGTGTGTGTGTGTGTTCATTGTCATTTGCTATGTGTGGTGATACTAGGATGTGTTTGTATGCTAAAGCACCGCTCTGTCTCCCCTGGCCGTGTTAACGCTCCCGCCGTGTGTGTGTCGCCGTGTGTGTGTCGCCGTGTGTGTGTCGCCGTGTGTGTGTCGCCGTGTGTGTCGCTGTGTTTCATACATGCAGTTCCTATCCTTGCCACAGTGATCATCGGCCTGCTCTGCACCGCCGGATACCTGATCTGGTGTAACTGGCGCCGGAAGAACACCAAGAGTATGAACTTCGACAACCCTGTCTACCGTAAGACCACGGAGGACGACGATGACGAGATTCACATCGGTCGTACTGGAGAGTCTATCGGCCACGTCTACCCCGCTGTGAGTGGCAGCGCTCACCAGCCATTCCTAGCCCTGCCCCTGGGGGGCGGGATCACAGACAGCAACTCCCATTGGTACTCGGGGGCTCCCATGCATCCCACCGGCAAATGAGATGAGATGGGGTGGGACTTGGAGATAGAGAGAGGGTTGGAGTGTGTGGGGGTGGGAGAGTCTCCAAGACAGGGACAGGCTTACATCCTCACACACACACACACTTAAGTCACAAAATCATTCCAAAAACTTCCTTGGTCAAACACAGATGTTGAGCCCTTCATCACCAGCCCACCACCACATTATCTTCACCTTCATTCATCATATAGTCTATTGGGTCTCTATCCATCTCCACATTCTGTGTTTTGACAGTGTGTCAATGTGTTGTCGTTGTGCGTTAGGGAGGCACAGCGTCCTCGGTTGTAGCTTTACTCTCTCCTCTATGAAGACTTAGTGAAGGGAGTGTCAAACCTGCTCATTCCCCTTTGGAGTGTAAATTAGGCAAAAGGGGAACAGTAACCAGAACAGAAACAGCACCTTAGATGACGGGACAATCTTTAATCATATTCATTTATTCCTGATTATTCTTGTTTTTAATGATATATTTCTCTGCATGAGCGTTTAGTTTTTCTAGCGGTGTACTTGTAAGGTATCTTAAACAGAGATCTGCTGGTAAACATGAACAAGACAGTGGTGGGAGGGGTTAGCGCTGGGATCAGTTTGCATGGTGACACGCATTGCTGTCGTGGCGTGGTAGAACAGAGGGAGAGAGGGGTAGTTTATACACATACACACCTGGTATGCTACAGTGCTGTGCTGAGAGGTCATGTTGAATACCACCTCCTCTTAAGAATGGGTAGTGGGGGAGGAAACAAGATTACACCTGGGCTTTCCCTCTTCTCCTCTCTCCTCTCCTATCTCCTCTTCTCCTTTCCTGTTTTCTCCTCTCTTCTCCCCTCCATCCTCTCTCCTCCTCTCCTCTCTTCATGGTGTTTCAGTTAGATAGAGACATCAGAATGTCCTGAGGTGGATCTCTGTACGCCCTTGCAGCTCTCCCCACATCACTGCCAAATCAGTGTGCTGAGGATAGAGGGATGAGAGGAGGAGTGGGATCTGCATTAAGGAGAGCTTCTCTCTTTAGCCCTGTCTCTATGTTGCTCTCTTTCTCTCACTTTTAGTTCTCTCCCTCTTTATCTTTCTGGTCCTCTCTGTCTCAGTCTCCCTTTCAGCTCTCCTTCAAACACACACTGACACACAGACACACACAGAAACACACAGACACACACACAAACACACAGACACACACACAAACACACAGACACACAGACACACACACAAACACACAGACACACAGACACACACACAAACACACAGACACACAAACACACACACAAACACACAGACACACACACAGACACACAGACACACACACAAACACACAGACACACACACAGACACTGTGGTAACGTTGTTTTATCTGCTCTCTGCAGCGCGTGGCGCTCAGTCTGGAGGATGACGGACTCCCCTGAGCGGCACGCCGTGTCTCCGCCCCGTCCCTCCATATCCCGGGGTGACCACACTGCAGAGGAGGGGGGCACAGAGAGAGAACCTGCTCATACAGTACCCTAACCCCCCAAGGACGGGGGGGGGTATATTTTACTTATATGTGTACCCCCCAACTCGTGTCTCTAAAACACATCCTCTCTCTCTCTTACACCTAACTGTAATGTCCTACTACTTTACTACTAGTTACTACTGCGCTGTCCTCTGCTCTTCTCTTAGCCCCTCGTTAGTTAGGTAGTTCCTGTAGTTAGATGTAGTGCTGAATGCTACTGTATGTCTTACTGATGACTAACCTCATTGCCCATCAGTGCACATGTAAATAGAGGCTGGTTCTCCCTGATTGGACTACTGTACTGTGCCAGCAACAGGGGAATGGCCAGCTGTATTTAATTATTATTTTGTTTTGACTTTATTTATTGTTTGTGTTTGCTGGTGAAAATATGATCGGGCCAGGCCTGTGCCACTGAGGATAGGCTACGCATGGCTAGAGCCAAGTGGAATGAGTGTAGGGATGGGGATATTGGGGGGTATTTTGTGTGGGGGGAGGGGCGTGCCAGAGGGCAGCGCCACAGGAAAAAGCAGCAGGGCAGAACTCGGGTAAGGGAGGATTATGGGTAATCTGCACTGCTGGCACCCAGAGGTACACAAAAGTTACTAGATAATGACCAGGGGGAAGGGACGGGGTGGGATGGGGGTCAGAGGACGTTTTTTAAACTAGGAAGATTTGGTGGTACACATTCCCTGCTGTTTGGTCTCTGTATGAGCAGAGATGTTTTCTCTCTAACTTTGGAAGACGTTTTACGGACTCTGTAGAAGAGGGTCCCACTACTGATTTAAATGGAAGGAAAATGACAACCCAATGAAGAAACAGAACTGAGCACTGGATTTGTGTTAGATTGCCGGCCAGAATCACAGTTTATGAGTTGAATACAGTTGTATATCAGTCAGGGTATCCACTAGCTTCCACTACCATTTCCTGTCTGGTTAGTTCCCATACTCACGTCTTCCATACTGAGGATATATTTCACTATATTTCAGTTCTCAGTGTAATAAGGAGTGGCTGGACTACTATAAGCGGAAGAAAGATATATTTTCCTAGAGAAGACATCCGTTGTTGGATTTACAGAATCAGTCTGGGTGTGGTACGTTGGATTGTTTGGGGATTATCATCCATGCAATAGCATTCTGTCTTCCATGCCATTAGAACCTGCCTAGCAACAGGTGATATCATCAGGGAGGGGACCTCTGCACCAGCACAGTTATGGTACTGAAGGAAACAATTTATTGTGATTCTGTCATAGGTAATAAGCGAATAGGTAGAGTGGATAGTTTTGACTGTGTACATTTATGCTCTGCTACTGAACAAACAAACTTGACTATTTTCTTCTATAGCACTTGATATGAAGGCCCAATTGAGAGACATGGCTGTCTAAGCTCTTTCTGTAAGCAAGACTTCACTAGAGCTGTTTAGCTGTCTTCCTGCTGGTAGTCAGTAAACTGTCAAGGATTCATATGAGAACCTGCTAACTGAAGGTGTTGACTTCAACTACTCCATCTTATTTCTCTAGGAAACACAGAGGCTTTTGGGAAGGAAGTGGGACACATGCTAGTGCATGCATTCACACAGAGACACAGACATACACACACAGAGACACAGACGTACACACACAGAGACACAGAAACACACACACAGAAACACACTCACAGAGAGAAACACACACAGAAACACACACACACACACAGCGAAACACACTTACATACACAATTTGACAAGCAGGCTGCATTTGTGGTGCTCGAGGCAGCTCGCTCAGTGGTTGAGTGGCTGATTTATGATAGCTATACATCATGGCTCTCCTTCCTTCAATGGAAATGCTTGCTTCCAGGTGATGACAGGAGGATGAGAGAGAGAGGGAGAGAGAGGAGAGAGGGGTAGGCAGACAGAGAGAGGGGGAGGCAGAGAGAGGAGAGAGGGGGAGGCAGACAGAGGGAGGGGTAGGCAGAGAGAGAGAGGGGGAGGCAGAGAGAGGAGAGAGGGGGAGGCAGACAGAGGGAGGGGTAGGCAGACAGAGAGAAAGGGGGAGGCAAGAAAGAAGGGGAAAGACGCTGAAGGGAGGGTCTTCCAAGATGTGTTTGTTTATGGGTATCAGTTAACAGCAGCCAGAGGTTAGCCGATCTGTATATTCATGGACATGCCGATCTAATCAATGGTTTTGCTCTCAGGCAAATCAGGTGATACATGATGATGAGACAGCCTATACAGAGCCTTGCAAAATTATTCATCCCCCTTGCTGTTTTTCATATTTTGTTGCATTACAACCTGTAATTTAAATGGATTTTCATTTGGACTTCATGTAATGGACATACACAAAATAGTCCAAATTGTTGAAGGGAAAAGAAAAAAATGACCTGTTAAAAAAAGAAAAGAAAACATTTAACAGAGAAGTGGTTTGTGTATATGTATTCACCCCCTTCGCTATGAAGCCCCTAAATAAGATCTGGTGCAACCAATTACCTTCACAAGTCACACAATTAGTCAAATAAAGTCCACCTGTGTGCAATCTAAGTGACACATGATCTGTCACATGATCTCAGTATATATTCACCTGTTCTGAAAGGCCCCAGAGTCTGCAACACCACTAAGCAAGCGGCACCATGAAGACTAAGGAGCTTTCCAAACAGGTCAGGGACAAAGTTGTGGAGAAGTACAGATCAGGGTTGGGTTATAAAAAATAGCAAAAACTTTGAACATCCCACAGAGCACCATTAGATCTATTATTAAAAAATGGAAAGAATATGACACAACAACAAACCTGCCAAGAGAGGGACGGCCACCAAAACTCACAGACCAGGCAAGGAGGGCATTAATCAAAGACACAACAAAGAGACCAAAGATAACCCTGAAGGAGCTGCAAAACTCCACAGAGGAGATTGGAGTATCTGTCCATAGGACCACTTTAAGCCGTTGTCGTGTCATTAAAATGAGGACCGTTATTTTATCAAATCAATTCTCTGTAATTATTATTATGTGATTAAACTAATCATGTAAATGTAATTAACTAGGAAGTCGAGGCACCAAGGAAAGTATTCCGATTCCAAAGTTATCATTTTCCTAATTTTTCTTTCAGATATTTTAATATCTGATCAATTAGTCTTCTAATTAATGAATTATTCTTTACCTCACGTTAGTCTCATTCCAAACGTCGTAAGTTGTTGGTCATCTGCACGAACCCAGTCTTCACTATGAATCATCCATACATCAATTGTCTCAATCATTTATTTATTTATTAACTAACTAAATAATCACAGGAATGCACACACAAACAAAGTAGATATGGTTACAAGGAAATGATAGGGGATGTGCCCTAGTGGGCTAAACCGGCATGGCGGCTTGGTAGACAAAAGGACTGAGAAGGGTGCGAAAGACAAAAGACACTTGATAATTATAACAATTGAAATGCTAATCCTTTGCACATGAGCGCTCACTCATTCGGGAACAACTGCAATCAATATATATATTTTACGCTCAGTGTGTCGTCATGATCTCTGTTGGAATCGTCCTTCTTTCTGTTGGAAGTTCATCCGCCCATCTCTCTGCGTCCCTGGAGTCTTTGGTTAGAATGGATACTTTAGAGTAACATTCATAAATATTCTAATGAATAGATGTTTCGGCGGTTGTCGGTCCTCGCGTCTCATTGGTACATAATTTCTAGCTGAAGACTAGTAATTAGTATTGAAGATTTGCTCTTATTCTGTCAGAATCGATAGTCTCAGAGTTTCAACAACCATTAATTACAACCTTAGCTTATACTCAGGTTTTCTGGTCTCTACTCAAACCTTAGCCCTCTCGGTAATCAAGGTAAGCTTGGTCTGAAGGGAAATTCCCACGGTGGGGGTTATATCCAGAACAGTAAGAAAGGGCTGTCCCATGACGCCGGATCAATGTCTGTGCTCATGGGTCGGACCTATGACTTAGTTAAACTACAAAGGGAGCTGGGCTTTAGGGAAGAGTAGCCAGAAAAAAAGCCATTGCTTAAAGATTTGGTGTTCGCCAAAAGGCATGTGGGAGACTCCCCAAACATATGGAAGAAGGTGATGAGACCAAAATGTAGCTTGGCCATCAAGGAAAATGCTATGTCTGGCACAAACCCAACACCTCTCATCACCCCGAGAACACCATCGGCAGGGACTGGGAAACTGGTCAGAATTGAAGGAATGATGGATGGTGCTAAATACAGGGAAATTCTTGAAGGAAACCTGTTTCAGTCTTCCAGAGATTTGAGACTGGGACGGAGGTTCACCTTCCAGCAGGACAATGTCACTAAGCATACTGTTAAAGCAACACTCAAGTGGTTTAAGGGGAAACATTTAAATGTCTTGGAATGGCCTAGTCAAAGCCCAGACCCCAATCAAATTGAGAATCTGTGGTATGACTTAAAGATTGCTGCCACCAGCTGGATCCATCCAACTTGAAGGAGCTGGAGCAGTTTTGCCTTGAAGAATGGGCAAAAATCCCAGTGGCTATATGTGCCAAGCTTATAAAGACATACCCCAAGAGACTTGCAGCTGTAATTGCTGCAAAAAAAGTGTCTCTACAAAGTTTTGACTTTGGGGAGGTGAATAGTTATGCACGCTCAAGTAATTCTTGTTTGTTTCACAATAAAACATATTTTGCATCTTCAAAGTGGTAGGCATGTTGTGTAAATCAAATGATACAAACCCCCCAAAAATCTATTTTAATTCCAGGTTGTAAGACAACAAAAAAGGAAAAATGTCATGGGGCTGAATACTTTCGCAAGCCACTGTATATGGTAACGGCCAAAATAAAGGAAACACGTAAATAGGGGATACAAAGAATATTAGTGCTTCCACAGAGGTGTGGTTCTTAAGTTAATTGAGCAATTAGCATCCCATCATGCTTAGGGTAATGTATAAAAATGGCCAGTTGCCCATTATATTGGGTACCATGGCTAGAAGAAGAGATCTCAGTGACTTTAAAAGAGGGGTCTCAAAGGAGGAAAGGGAGATTAATGTGTGTGTGTGTGTGTGTGTGTGTGTGTGTGTGTGTGTGTGTGTGTGTGTGTGTGTGTGTGTGTGTGTGTGTGTGTGTGTGTGTGTGTGTGTGTGTGGTAGTGTGTGTGTGTGTGTGTGTGTGTGTGTGTGTGTGTGTGTGTGTGTGTGTGTGTGTGTGTGTGTGTGTGTGTGTGTGTGTGTGTGTGTGTGTGTGTGTGTGTGTGTGTGTGTGTGTGTGTGTGTGTGTGTCACCAGATCTCAACCCAATTGACCACAGCATTTTCAACCTCTGTCAACAAAACACCAAAATTAAAGCTGTTCTGGTGGCTCGTAGTGGCTCAACATCTTATTAAAATCCATTATGTTGGTGTTTCCTTTATTATGACAGATACCTGTAGATCTCTGTGGATTTGTGTACTGCCTGGCGCTTAACTGGTGCCTTGGAACATAGTGTATGTGTCCGTGTGTGTGTCTTGGTTTTTCCGTGTGAAGTCATTTGGATATTTCTGCTTTGATGAACTGTAAGTCAATGCTATGCTCTAATCATTGTACTGAGAGCATTCTACAGTATATAGCATTCTCGAGCTCCTTTTTATATTTGTATAGGTCTATCTATAGGTATATCTATAGGTATGGCTATAGTTTCTATCTATAGGTCTGTCTATAGGTCTATATATAGGTATATCTTTAGGTATGGCTATAGGTCTATCTATAGGTATGGCTGTAAGTCTATCTATAGGTATATCTATAGGGGTTTTAGTGACTTTAACCCGAGTGGTCAGTATCCTAGGCAACCATGAAGTTTGTCCGGATTGCCTTTAGATTATCAAGTCAACGTGGAAACAAGTCTTCAATATCTCTCACTACTCTATGTCATTGAAGCACACAGATCCTTCAGCCACTGGTAACAGTTGGTTGTTATTACTGAATTGTTTAAAGTTCCTGTGGTTTCTTACGGCTCTGGTACAGCCTCCTAGGTCCTTTCTGGTCAACAAACCTCAGTAGATTTGTTTTCCTAGAGCTTTTGACCATCCTCTCCTCTTCTCTCACATCATTTTCTTTATGTACTTCTAATGGTGGTTCCTCAATCAGTGATACCAGACCCATGCTGCTCCATCATCAGACTCCATTGTGACTAACACCAATGCACATATCACCTCCCCTCTATCTAGCTGTCACTACCAACTCTCACCTCTTCTCAGCCATTTCCATGTTGTTTTCACTATCGTTCTGGAAGGGTAGACTAAACACACAGGAAGAACTGAAGGAAAGTAGACCCAGTAGAAGAACAAGGGAGGAAAAGAGGAGAGGAACCTCTACAGAACAACGGAACACACCTCTGAGAACCTACCGATACTGGAACCCAGAGAACTGACACCAGTGATTCTGGAACCCTACGTGATTCTCCTCCATGACCTCTGTCTGTTGTTGTAGTTAATAACCCAGTGACTCTCCTGCTGCTGGTTGGTTCTTCTCTGTGTGTTTCTGTGTGAATAAGACATTGTCATGTCTCTTCAGTTCTGTTCTAGATTTACTGGATGTTTATTACTTGAAGGATAATGTTTAGTTCAGACTCCTTTTTCATACCTGTCAATGTCATTGTAAAATGGGTGTGGAGGGGTGGGGTTGTAGTGGCGGGGGGTTGAGGTGTGAAGGGAGGGAGAGGGGGGTTCATAAGGTAATGTCAAAAATTCTGGGTCAAACCTTCATTCCACAGCCATATCGGAGACATTTTGTACGCTGTTTGTTGCACAAACTTTTCAAGAAGCATTCTGCACTGTGTAAAGGGGTACGTACATAGGAGGGGTTACCGATCGGTACAGTCCAATGGTTTTGAATCATGAACTTGTAAATACGTTTTCATAAAGCAAAACTTTTGATAATGTTTTAAAGGTATCTGTAAAAATAGATGTACATAAGACCCCAGGTAAAAACAGGAGTGTAGACCATATATGAATTTATTTGTACACAAGAGCACTGGATTTCTTTACTACTTGATTGTAACAAACATTAATTATCAGCCAAAGTGTTTTTATTCTTTTTTTCCTGTCTGTTTTTAATTTTGTTTTGCTTTTTAACAGTAAAGCATTGTAGAAATGAGGTTGTTTATTCTGTATTTAATTCTGTTCAATAGGTTTAGTTATTTTGTGTTTTAAACGAGGGGTTATCATTTCATTTATTGGTGCCTTGTTTGTGCTCCTGTATATTTTACTTGGTTGTTTCTGTTTTGGTGTTTTGTGTCTGTAGGATGGGGAGAGGGAGTTCAAACTTAGCAACTTCTGTACTTACATGAAATATCTGTACTGTATGCCAAAATGGTCTCACTCACGTTTCTATGAAATCAAGCTGTTGATAAATATCTCTATATATTGATATATTAAATTTGTAAAAATCGGCCAATTCTTGTTGTGTGTCGCATTGTTATTGTCCCCCTCTTGTTTCCTGGCTTCTGTATTGAGCACTTCTCTGGAGAAAAGGAGGGTGGGACACAGAAAGAGACAGAGTGGAGAGACAGAGCGAGAGCAGGGTAAGAGAGAGAGTGGAGAGACAGAGCGAGAGCAGGGTAAGAGAGAGAGTGGAGAGACAGAGCGAGAGCAGGGTAAGAGAGAGAGTGGAGAGACAGTGCGAGAGCAGGGTAAGAGAGAGAGTGGAGAGACAGAGCGAGAGCAGGGTAAGAGAGAGAGTGGAGAGACAGAGCGAGAGCAGGGTAAGAGAGAGAGTGGAGAGACAGAGGGAGAGCAGGGTAAGAGAGAGAGTGGAGAGACAGAGCGAGAGCAGGGTAAGAGAGAGAGTGGAGAGACAGAGCGAGAGCAGGGAAAGAGAGAGTGGAGAGACAGAGCGAGAGGAGGGTAAGAGAGAGTGGAGAGACAGAGCGAGAGCAGGGTAAGAGAGAGAGTGGAGAGACAGAGCGAGAGGAGGATAAGAGAGAGAGTGGAGAGACAGAGCGAGAGCAGGGTAAGAGAGAGAGTGGAGAGACAGAGCGAGAGGAGGGTAAGAGAGAGAGTGGAGAGACAGAGCGAGAGCAGGGTAAGAGAGAGAGTGGAGAGACAGAGCGAGAGCAGGGAAAGAGAGAGAGTGGAGAGAGAGCGAGAGGAGGGTAAGAGAGAGAGGAGGGTAAGAGAGAGAGTGGAGAGACAGAGCGAGAGGAGGATAAGAGAGAGAGTGGAGAGACAGAGCGAGAGCAGGGTAAGAGAGAGAGTGGAGAGACAGAGCGAGAGGAGGGTAAGAGAGAGAGTGGAGAGACAGAGCGAGAGCAGGGTAAGAGAGAGAGTGGAGAGACAGAGCGAGAGCAGGGTAAGAGAGAGTGGAGAGACAGAGCGAGAGCAGGGTAAGAGAGAGAGCGAGAGCAGGGTAAGAGAGAGAGTGGAGAGACAGAGCGAGAGCAGGGTAAGAGAGAGAGTGGAGAGACAGAGCGAGAGCAGGGTAAGAGAGAGAGAGGCGAGCGGAGCGGGGAATAGAATAGGGTAACCCCAGTGAACAGGGAGTGACAGCTAGTTGGGGGTTTGATGGATTTGAAAACGGAGAGGTGGTGGTGGATATCACAGCATTGCAGTTCAGAGGGCGGGACCGTCATTGTTGCAGGGTTCCTCTCCTCTTCATTGAACATGCTTCCTCACGCCTCTCCTGTCATATCTGTGGTAGATACCAGAGGGACAGTCAGTCTATCACACATTTTAATAATTCATTGGAGATTAAAGACCCAGTGCAGTCAAAAACTTGATTTCCTGTCTTTTATATATATTTCCAAACTATGAGGTTGGAATAATATTGTGAAAATGATGATAATGCCCTTCTAGTATAAGAGCTGTACTGAAATTTCAGCCTGTTTTGGTGGGAGGAGTTTTAGCATGCCTCGTGACATCACTTTGTAAATAGACCAACGCGAGAGAGTTCAAAACCTCTCTGCCAATAACAGCTAGTTTTCCATTTTCTCCTCGCCACTCAGACCACTTCCAGATTCTTGAGTGAGAAATTGTTCTTTGTTAATAAGCTATTTTTGTTTTGTTTTGACCAATTTCATTGAAAACAATCCCAGTAAGGTAGTTAATTGTTACTCAGAAATGATTTGATATTTAGATAAAACAGGCTGCATTGGACCTCTAATAACACAGAGGACCAACATGTCTCGCTCTGTCACCCTCCGGGGGTTTCCCTGTATTCAGTTACCAGCAAAAATATATTTTACAAATCAGATTCTTTTCAAGAGCTAGTTTGATTACTTCTTGAATTACTTTTAAATTCAGAAAGGATGTTTGCGGAACAAAATACATTATGACTATATTCTATTTTCTCAATGACATTCAATTCAGCATTGAGAAAAGGGGCAAGTTTAAGCGAGTCTGACCACAGATTAGCAGATGTTCCAGCAGGTGCAGTGAAATGCTAGTGTTTCTAGATCCTACCGTGCAGTAATACAATATCAATACAATAATAACACGCAAATCATCCAGAACGTCCAAAACAAGAACCAAATGCATATCTTATGCATTAAACAAGTATCCTAAATTAAGTTGCTGGGGTCTTTTTAATGGGGGGAGGGTTCATACTGCTTTACTAAAATGTCATTGGCCAATACAGTACTGTAATACTGTAATATATGTTATTTACATAGCAGACACTTTTACAGTGCACACATTTTGGTATGTGCCCCCAGTGGGAATCGAACCCCCACAACTCTGGTGTTGCTGGTACCATGCTCTTATATACAATTACAATACAGGTGGAAGATGTACGATGCCATCCTCAGGAGTGTGCCACCCTCCTTCAGACCTATCTCAGGCTTGGATTCATGCATGAACAATGAGGACATTTACTGCGATACTGATGAGAAACTATGGCTCAAGACAGGTTTGATAGTGCTTGCTAAACATTATGTTTCTTTAATTTGACGACACGCGGAATAGAAATTATGGAAATGTTATGTTCAGTCAGTTTTAATGGGTCGTACAACTGTATTGCCTCGTGTGAAAACACTGTAATGTACTGTAATTTGCAGTGCTGTAGTTTACATGTTTTTTCTATTGGACTAACTCAATCTAGAAGATATCATTATGTTTGGTTTTTGTGATTAAACCAATCTACTTATTATATTTCACAGTAAACTTGTATTTTGGATGAATGTTTGTGTGATGATGAAAGGTGTCCACAAACAAAATAAAATGAAAGAACGGCTGTGTTACAATTGATGTTTTGAAAATGTACCTCATACTTGTGAAAATAGTCCCAAAGCCATGAAACAAACTGTAATCTGACTGGCACCCTCATCCATGAAACTGTTGTTTCCAACCATTTATTTCTATCATTTGTTTCCAACGTCGAATCCACTCGCTGGGGATTGGAAATGGGAAGGTTGTGGAAACTAGGTTCCTTCCTGTCTAGGGAGTTTTTCCTAGCCACCGTGCTTCTACATCTGTATTGCTTGCTGTTTGGGGTTTTAGGCTGGGTTTCTGTATAAGAACTTTGTGACATCTGCTGGTGTAAAACGGGCTTTACAAATACATTTGATTGATTGATTTTGCTAGCAGTGAGTATAGAGGTGTTTCTCTCTGTTCTCTCTCCTCTGCATTTTTTTGTGTTTTTATTTATTCTTTATTGTCATTTTTTTTTACCTTTATTTAGCTAGGGAAGTCAGTTAAGAACAAATTCTTATTTACAATGACGGCCTACCAAAAGGCAAAAGGCCTCCTGCAGGGACGGGGGCTGGGATTAAATAAATAGAAATGAAATAGAAATATAGGACAAAACACACATCTCGACAGAGAGACAACACAACACCACATAAAGAGACCTAAGATGGCAACATAGCAAGGCAGCAACACATGACAACACAGCATGGTAGCAACACAACATAACAACAACATGGTAGCTACACAACATAAAGAGACCTAAGATGGCAACATAGCATGGTAGCAACACAACATAACAACAACATGGTAGCAACACCACATAAAGAGACCTAAGATGGCAACATAGCATGGTAGCAACACAACATAACAACAACATGGTAGCAACACCACATAAAGAGACCTAAGATGGCAACATAGCATGGTAGCAACCCATGACAACACAGCATGGTAGCAACACAACATAACAACAACATGGTAGCTACACAACATAAAGAGACCTAAGATGGCAACATAGCATGGTAGCAACACAACATAACAACAACATGGTAGCAACACCACATAAAGAGACCTAAGATGGCAACATAGCATGGTAGCAACACAACATAATAACAACATGGTAGCAACACCACATAAAGAGACCTAAGATGGCAACATAGCATGGTAGCAACACATGACAACACAGCATGGTAGCAACACAACATAACAACAACATGGTAGCAACACATGACAACACAGCATGGTAGTAACATAACAACAACATGGTAGCAACACATGACAACACAGCATGGTAGCAACATAACAACAACATGGTAGCAACACATGACAACACAGCATGGTAGAAACACAACATAACAACAACATGGTAGCAACACCACATAAAGAGACCTAAGATGGCAACATAGCATGGTAGCAACACAACATAACAACAACATGGTAGCAACACCACATAAAGAGACCTAAGATGGCAACATAGCAAGGCAGCAACACATGACAACACAGCATGGTAGCAACACAACATAACAACAACATGGTAGCTACACAGCATGGTAGCAGCACAAAACAGGGTACAAACATTGTTGGGCACAGACAACAGCACAAAGGGCAAGAAGGTAGAGACAACAATACATCACGCAAAGCAGCCACAAGTGTCCATGATTGAGTCTTTGAATGAAGAGATGGAGATAAAACTGTCCAGTTTGAGTGTTTGTTGCAGCTCGCTCCAGTCGCTAGCTGCAGTGAACTGAAAAGAGGAAAAGGGATATATGTGCTTTGGGGACCTTTAACAGAATGTGACTGGCAGAACGGGTGTTGTATGTGGAGGATGAGGGCTGCAGTAGATTTAACCAGGTGAGTTGACTGAGAATACATTCTCATTTGCAGCAATGACCTGGAGAAAGTTACAAAACATAGTCCAAGCAAAAAGAACACAAACAAAAATACATGAGATCAATCATAAAAAACAAACACATTCTTCCTTTGAAAAGGTCCTCAGATAGCCATCTGAACTGCTTCAGATGCACCAGTTCATTCCATTTCAGGGAATTATGTAGACCATTGCACAAGCAAGCTGCGAAATAGCTAATGGCAGATTTACCTAACCGTCGAGATCAAAGGGACCTTTAGAGTTAACCATTCCTGAGATGGTGTCTGAAAGCTTGTATCTCTGTAGGTTACCAGATGAGTGAGGTACGGTGGTAGTTTACGCAAGAGGGCTTTATAGACAAAAAAGAGTGGAATGCATAGATCTGAGAGACATCAAAGAGGGCCAGCCTACTTTCTCATAAAGAGTACAGTGATGTATGCTGAACCTATCACCCGTAATGAAACGTAATGCGCTATGAAAAACAGCATCTAGTGGCTTCAACACAGTGGCAGCCATAGCCACATGAAATATGGGGTCAAAGTTTCTGTTTGGTATTTCTAATACATGCAAAAGGACAGTGATCACTGATGTCATTAGCAAAGACACCATGTGATACTTGTTGGGGCTATTTGTTGAAATTAGGTCAATCAACAAGGATCTTGCTGGGTTTCTTACTTTAATCTGTGTATGTTTGGAGATAAATTGAGTCAAGTTAAAATCAAGACAAATATTATTCTATTGACCAGAGGTTGGGTTAAAATAATCCAGGTTAAAATCACCTAAAATATCAAATTTGGATGACAGAAAAGGTTTTACAAAGATAGTACCAACAGCATCCGCCAGTACAGCAGGAGGCGATAAGTATCTGCAGCTGACATCTATAACCAAACATTTAAACGTTTTGGGAATAGTGACACTGACTTGGGGAACATATACAGTATGGCCAACGCTCCCCCATTTTCTGTCTATTGTCTATCACACCTGAAAATGCTGTAATTAGCCATTTCAATGTCCTTATCCATAATCAAGCCATTTAACCAGATCTCTATGAGAACCAGAATGTCTCTATGAGAACCAGAATGTCTCTATGAGAACCAGAATGCCTCTATGAGAACCAGAATGTCTCTATGAGAACCAGAATGTCTCTATGAGAACCAGAATGTCTCTATGAGAACCAGAATGCCTCTATGAGAACCAGAATGTCTCTATGAGAACCAGAATGCCTCTATGAGAACCAGAATGCCTCTATGAGAACCAGAATGTCTCTATGAGAACCAGAATGCCTCTATTAGAACCAGAATGTCTCTATGAGAACCAGAATGTCTCTATGAGAACCAGAATGCCTCTATGAGAACCAGAATGTCTCTATGAGAACCAGAATGTCTCTATGAGAACCAGAATGTCTCTATGAGAACCAGAATGCCTCTATGAGAACCAGAATGTCTCTATGAGAACCAGAATGCCTCTATGAGAACCAGAATGCCTCTATGAGAACCAGAATGTCTCTATGAGAACCAGAATGCCTCTATTAGAACCAGAATGTCTCTATGAGAACCAGAATGTCTCTATGAGAACCAGAATGCCTCTATGAGAACCAGAATGTCTCTATGAGAACCAGAATGCCTCTATGAGAACCAGAATGCCTCTATGAGAACCAGCATGTATCTATGAGAACCAGAATGTCTCTATGAGAACCAGAATGCCTCTATGAGAATCAGAATGTCTCTATGAGAACCAGAATGCCTCTATGAGAACCAGAATGTCTCTATGAGAAACAGAATGTCTCTATGAGAACCAGAATGTCTCTATGAGAACCAGAATGCCTCTATGAGAACCAGAATGTCTCTATGAGAACCAGAATGTCTCTGAGAACCAGCATGTCTCTATGAGAACCAGCATGCCTGTATGAGAACCAGCATGTCTCTATGAGAACCAGAATGTCTCTATGAGAACCAGAATGTCCTGCATCCAGATGGTTCATCTTTGACATCAAGCTTCGCACGTTTATGTTCCACAATCCAAGCCCTCTACGTGCTTTGAAAACTACAGGGGTATCCATATACTGTAGGTATTTGAAATGATAGCACTGTGTGAGCTGACCACAGTGGGCCTCTCATTTGGGCTAACAGAAAAAAGCTAACAGTTCACCTTTCTTGGTGTAAGATTACTACTGACAATAACCCTGGGAATATGGATGAACATGTCACGTGAACATGTCACATGACTCTAATTTCATTGCTTTACCGTCCATCTCCAACTCCAAAAATGAGTCAGACAGGCTCATACTCACTCGGGTCAGGATCATCGGCCCCGGCTGCAATGAACAAACCGCGACACGAGTCAAGTTTTGCTGGCGTCAGCCAGGCAGACTAGCTAGACAGGGCTAGCACGCACATTCTGGAAGATCAGTATCAGTTCAGTCAACACACAGTCAAATCCAGCCAGGCAGACTAGCTAGACAGGGCTAGCACGCACATTCTGGAAGATCAGTATCAGTTCAGTCAACACACAGTCAAATCCAGCCAGGCAGACTAGCTAGACAGGGCTAGCACGCACGTTCTGGACGATCAGTATCAGTTCAGTCAACACACAGTCAAATCCAGCCAGGCAGACTAGCTAGACAGGGCTAGCACGCACGTTCTGGAGGATCAGTATCAGTTCAGTCAACACACAGTCAAATCCAGCCAGGCAGACTAGCTAGACAGGGCTAGCACGCACGTTCTGGACGATCAGTATCAGTTCAGTCAACACACAGTCAAATCCAGCCAGGCAGACTAGCTAGACAGGGCTAGCACGCACGTTCTGGAAGATCAGTATCAGTTCAGTCAACACACAGTCAAATCCAGCCAGGCAGACTAGCTAGACAGGGCTAGCACGCACGTTCTGGAAGATCAGTATCAGTTCAGTCAACACACAGTCAAATCCAGCCAGGCAGACTAGCTAGACAGGGCTAGCACGCACGTTCTGGACGATCAGTATCAGTTCAGTCAACACACAGTCAAATCCAGCCAGGCAGACTAGCTAGACAGGGCTAGCACGCACGTTCTGGACGATCAGTATCAGTTCAGTCAACACACAGTCAAATCCAGCCAGGAAAAGAGTTGCATAAAACGGTGTGTAACAACAGCACTAACACCGCATACCTGAAATAAAATACTTAAATTCAACGTACTTAAAACACTGTAACACTGAGTCACCGCCCAGTCTTTTAATTCCTGATTCCTGACCAATAGGGGAGGGTGGTTGATGACATTTCACATTATTTCCTAGAGAGTGTGTTTCAGATCAGTATGCCAGGCCCCCTACTGGGGGCGAGGGAGGAGAAGGGCTAAAAGCTATTACGAGTGAACTACTCTTAAAAGTCTCCACAGTAACAAGGCTACCTCATCACGCTGTCAAATAGAGAGACATTGACAGGTCAGCGGAGAAGTCTGCTATTCAGATTAGGTGTGTTTGTGTGTGTATGTGTGTATGTGTGTATGTGTGTGTGCGTGTGTGTGTGCCAGTGCACACTCTCAGTTCCGTGTGAGGCCAAACTGTATAGCTGACGAGTGGTTAATGTTCCCTCTCTTCATTGCCGCTGCTGGACTTATTTACTTCCTAATTGGTGTATATGGAACTGGAACTGTCAGAGACTCCCCCTACGTACCCCTCTCTGTCTGCCTGCTGCACTCTTGCTGTGCCTCTCTTCTCTGGAAGCCCAGGGGATGGAGCTGATGCGGTACTCTCTTCTCCCGAGTGGCGCAGCGGTCTAAGGCACTGCATCTCAGTGCTATAGGTGTCATTACAGACACCCTGGTTCAAATCCAGGCTGTATCACAACCAACTGTGATTGGGAGTCCCATAGGGTGGCACACAATTGGCTGGTGTGGGCTGTTATTGTAAATAATAATTTGTTCTGAACTGACTTGCTTGGTTAAATAAAAATGTTTTAAAGTATCTGGAAGCCCAGGGCATGGGGCTGATGCTGTTACAGTACTCTCTTCTTCCATCCCAATATTCATTCATTATGATGCTCTAGGGGTATGTTCTGTGTTCTGTGTTGTGTGTGTGTGTTTACTCATTAGCACAGTAAGTGTAGGTTAGGTGCATTTGCTGTAGGGGTAAGCATCAGCAAGTCCCTATGATTTTCTTTCATTATCTCCTTATGAGGAAAAACCTGCTTTGCGTGTGTCAGTGTGTGTGTCCATGTTTGTGTGTGCATGTGTTTGAGTGATGGCGAGAAAAGACATTTGGCTCATTAGCAGCATGGAGAGGTAAAGACGTGTTCTGTACAGTTAGCAGCTGCAGCATGGAGAGGTATGGAGAGGTAAAGACGTGTTCTGTACAGTTAGCAGCTGCAGCATGGAGAGGTATGGAGAGGTAAAGACGTGTTCTGTACAGTTAGCAGCTGCAGCATGGAGAGGTATGGAGAGGTAAAGACGTGTTCTGTACAGTTAGCAGCTGCAGCATGGAGAGGTATGGAGAGGTAAAGACGTGTTCTGTACAGTTAGCAGCTGCAGCATGGAGAGGCATGGAGAGGTAAAGACGTGTTCTGTACAGTTAGCAGCTGCAGCATGGAGAGGTATGGAGAGGTAAAGACGTGTTCTGTACAGTTAGCAGCTGCAGCATGGAGAGGTATGGAGAGGTAAAGACGTGTTCTGTACAGTTAGCAGCTGCAGCATGGAGAGGTATGGAGAGGTAAAGACGTGTTCTGTACAGTTAGCAGCTGCAGCATGGAGAGGCATGGAGAGGTAAAGACGTGTTCTGTACAGTTAGCAGCTGCAGCATGGAGAGGTATGGAGAGGTAAAGACGTGTTCTGTACAGTTAGCAGCTGCAGCATGGAGAGGTATGGAGAGGTAAAGACGTGTTCTGTACAGTTAGCAGCTGCAGCATGGAGAGGTATGGAGAGGTAAAGACGTGTTCTGTACAGTTAGCAGCTGCAGCATGGAGAGGTATGGAGAGGTAAAGACGTGTTCTGTACAGTTAGCAGCTGCAGCATGGAGAGGTAAAGACGTGTTCCGTACAGTTAGCAGCTGCAGCATGGAGAGGTATGGAGAGGTAAAGACGTGTTCTGTACAGTTAGCAGCTGCAGCATGGAGAGGTATGGAGAGGTAAAGACGTGTTCTGTACAGTTAGCAGCTGCAGCATGGAGAGGTATGGAGAGGTAAAGACGTGTTCTGTACAGTTAGCAGCTGCAGCATGGAGAGGTATGGAGAGGTAAAGACGTGTTCTGTACAGTTAGCAGCTGCAGCATGGAGAGGTATGGAGAGGTAAAGACGTGTTCTGTACAGTTAGCAGCTGCAGCATGGAGAGGTATGGAGAGGTAAAGACGTGTTCTGTACAGTTAGCAGCTGCAGCATGGAGAGGTATGGAGAGGTAAAGACGTGTTCTGTACAGTTAGCAGCTGCAGCATGGAGAGGTATGGAGAGGTAAAGACGTGTTCTGTACAGTTAGCAGCTGCAGCATGGAGAGGTATGGAGAGGTAAAGACGTGTTCTGTACAGTTAGCAGCTGCAGCATGGAGAGGTAAAGACGTGTTCTATACAGTTAGCAGCTGCAGCATGGAGAGGTAAAGACGTGTTCTGTACAGTTAGCAGCTGCAGCATGGAGAGGTATGGAGAGGTAAAGACGTGTTCTGTACAGTTAGCAGCTGCAGCATGGAGAGGTATGGAGAGGTAAAGACGTGTTCTGTACAGTTAGCAGCTGCAGCATGGAGAGGTATGGAGAGGTAAAGACGTGTTCTGTACAGTTAGCAGCTGCAGCATGGAGAGGTATGGAGAGGTAAAGACGTGTTCTGTACAGTTAGCAGCTGCAGCATGGAGAGGCATGGAGAGGTAAAGACGTGTTCTGTACAGTTAGCAGCCGCAGCATGGAGAGGTAAAGCCATTGTACCTGACTATGATAGCGGCTTAGCATTCAACATTAATCTTCTTTTTTTTAAGGTAGGCTACATCTATCTATATAACGCAAGGTTATTGTTGGTGGTTGAAGTTGGTGGTTGAAGATATCCCTCTAGTGGTGTGGGGGCTGTGCTTTGGCAAAGTGGGTGGGGTTATATCCTTCCTGTTTGGCCCTGTCCGGGGGTGTCCTCGGATGGGGCCACAGTGTCTCCTGTCCCCTCCTGTCTCAGCCTCCAGTATTTATGCTGCAGTAGTTTGTGTCGGGGGGCTAGGGTCAGTTTGTTATATCTGGAGTACTTATCCTGTCCTATTCGGTGTCCTGTGTGAATCTAAGTGTGCGTTCTCTAATTCTCTCCTTCTTTCTTTCTCTCTCTCGGAGGACCTGAGCCCTAGGACCATGCCCCAGGACTACCTGACATGATGACTCCTTGCTGTCCCCAGTCCACCTGGCCATGCTGCTGCTCCAGTTTCAACTGTTCTGCCTTACTATTATTCGACCATGCTGGTCATTTATGAACATTTGAACATCTTGGCCATGTTCTGTTATAATCTCCACCCGGCACAGCCAGAAGAGGACGGGCCACCCCAAATATGCTCTCTCTAATTCTCTCTTTCTTTCTCTCTTTCGGAGGACCTGAGGCCTAGGACCGTGCCCCAGGACTACCTGACATGATGACTCCTTGCTGTCCCCGGTCCACCTGACTGTGCTGCTGCTCCAGTTTCAACTGTTCTGAACATTTAAACATCTTGGCCATGTTCTGTTATAATCTCCACCCGGCACAGCCAGAAGAGGACTGGCCACCCCACATAGCCTGGTTCCTCTCTAGGTTTCTTCCTAGGTTTTGGCCTTTCTAGGGAGTTTTTCCTAGCCACCGTGCTTCTACACCTGCATTGCTTGCTGTTTGGGGTTTTAGGCTGGGTTTCTGTACAGCACTTTGAGATATCAGCTGATGTACGAAGGGCTATATAAATACATTTGATTTGATTTGATTTGATTATTGTGAGAATTTGGATCGGAGATCAGCCTGTTGACGAACATGCTGGCATTCTGAGGAGGCAACTCACACTGGTCTTTATCCTAGAGTAACATTTCCATCTGCTGGTATAAGCTAGTTTTACACACACACACACACACACACACACACACACACACACACACACACACACACACACACACACACACACACACACACACACACACACACACACACACACACACACTCACACACACACACACACACATATACACATATACACACACACACACACACACACACACAGTAGCGCAAGTAACACATTCCATGGAAGGCCGATTGTCTGTGGGTTTTCTCTCCTCACTTGTATTTGAATGATTAGTGAAGGTCACGGATTAGTAAGGGACTCCCCTCGTCTGTTTGTTTAGGTCTTAATTGAAAGGATAAAACCAAAAATATCTCTGTGGAATATCTTTGAAACCCCTGCTGTAGTGAGTGACACATGGCATTTAATGTCATCTGTCATGTCCCTGGGGTGAACGGTTTGTCTGGCAGAGTAACAGTGGCTCAGTGAAGGTCTGTGACTCTGTGAAGGCAGACAGCTGCCTGTGAGGTCTGTGTTCTAGATGGACAGCACAGAAAAAGGAAAATAAACATGTCTGCACTAATTCAGTCCTATCAGAGACTAATGACCCGTTTACATTAGGAAGCTGCATCATGCGGTGGTGACACATCGGATGCCATTCACTTTCAATGGAAGGCAAGTGAAAGAAGCGGAGTGGGCGATGGACCGTGGGCGATGGACCGTGGGCGATGGACCGTGGGCGATGGACCGTGGGCGGTGGACCGTGGGCGATGGACCGTGGGCGATGGACCGTGGGCGATGGACCGTGGGCGATGGACCGTGGGCGGTGGACCGTGGGCGGTGGATCGTGGGCGATGGACCGTGGGCGGTGGACCGTGGGCGATGGACCGAGGGCGATGGACCGTGGGCGATGGACCGTGGGCGATGGACCGTGGGCGGTGGACCGTGGGCGATGGACCGTGGGCGATGGACCGTGGGCGATGGACCGTGGGCGGTGGACCGTGGGCGGTGGACCGTGGGCGATGGACCGTGGGCGGTGGACCGTGGGCGATGGACCGTGGGCGGTGGACCGTGGGCGGTGGATCGTGGGCGATGGACCGTGGGCGGTGGACCGTGGGCGATGGACCGTGGGCGGTGGACTGTGGGCGATGGACCGTGGGCGGTGGACCGTGGGCGGTGGACCGTAGGCGGTGCGAGCATGGGAGAGGGAGCTGAACAGGGCGGGACTAAAGTTGGGGAAAGCGGATATGTACTCAAATCCTCCGCGATATCGTGACGCGAGTGACCAATTGAAGCTTACCATAGCTTCCAACCCCTACTGGATTGGCTAACAATGACTGTTGATACGTACTGCTACCTAGCATGCTTGCTAGATTCTTAGCACCCCCATGAGAGCGAGGCTAGTGTGGCGAGTGGTGCTTGTATACTATAAATCCTGGAAGATCCGTGGTAATGTGCGATTGAAATGTAAAGGCAATGCTTGCAGAGACTGCGTTTATGGTAAACACTATGCCGACTTATTTGGAAATGACCTTTACATTTCAATCTCGCTATAATGCAGATCTTCCGCCATGTGGATTAACTCTGTCCATAATAGTGTACAGAGGCTAATATACATATTTTGAATCGTGACATAATAAACTTCTACACACACCAGTTTCAAAGTCTCCGTTTTATTTAGAAGCAATTCTTTGATTTGTAAATGGTTAACATAAAAGTCAATTTGACAGTAGGAATATTACAGGCAGGTACAGCTGTTTTCATCTGATTGTAATGTAGAAGTACAGTCTCACAACAGTCAGTCCTGTTGACACAGTACAGCACACAGCTTTGTCCAATGAGAGACGAACGTGAACCACCCAACCAATGAAAAGTTACATTGCTTTTTAAAGTAGACCAATTAGCTTATATATACCATCCAGAAGAACCAATAAATTCACATATTCCAACACAATCATTGGACTATTGGCCCATGCATATACTGTATATTGTAAAAATATAGCATTTTTAATAAATACTAAATATATTTAAGAGCAAATGTCAGACCATACCAGATATATTTTCCACAATACTGTATATGTATGTACAGTTAGGTTTCCATATAGACCTTTAACCAGTTGAGGTCAGTCTTCAGCTCCTAGGCCTGCCTTGTGATAAACAGGTGAGAACGAGAGACAGCACCACTCCACCTGGTGAGCACAGCACCTCTCCTTTGGGACCTCTTCATTTTCTGATAGGATAGATAGTATATTCTCATGTCATTTCTCTGCAACAGTGCCCTATTGTTCAATATAGAGAGAAAATTGGGGTGGAAGAGAGAGGCACAATCCCCCTAAGAACAACATTTCTACTTTTCTAGCAGTGAAACCTGCATTTGTGTCCACATGGGAGAAGGAGCTGTGTAACATTACTGACTGCAGAGGAAAGTAGAGAACATGTTACTAGTCTGGCCAGTAATGGAGAGATCTCTACTGTGTTGCTTTCTGTGCGATGTGCTGTGATGTTGTTCCTTAGGAGGCCTGCTGAATGCTATCTGGATTCTGGAATGTAAAACTGACATTCTTTGTGCATTTTGTAGCGATTTTGGTTGCATACATTATTTGATTTGTAATCTATAAAGCAGGCAGACAAAGGGAATGATACATTACAGTGGAAGAGAGTGAGTGTGTGTGTGTGTGTGTGTGTGTGTGTGTGTGTGTGTGTGTGTGTGTGTGTGTGTGTGTGTGTGTGTGTGTGTGTGTGTGTGTGTGTGTGTGTGTGTGTGTGTGTGTGTGTGTGTGTGTGTGTGTGTGTGTGTGTGTGTGTGTGTGTGTGTGTGTGTGTGTGTGTGCCACCTGGTCTCAGAGCATTTTGTATTATTCTGCGTGTAAATCCAAGATACCCAATTTAGTATGATATGATTACGTAAGACAGATGGTTACTTAAGGCAAATACGAAAGGAAGGTGGTTGGTCGGGGTGGATGAGTGGATGTAGAACGCAAACATCTAAGGGTAGATGGGTGGATGTAGAACGCAAACATCTAGGGGTAGATGGGTGGATGTAGAACGCAAACATCTAGGGGTAGATGGGTGGATGTAGAACGCAAACATCTAGGGGTAGATGGGTGGATGTAGAACGCAAAAATCTAGGGGTAGATGGGTGGATGTAGAACGCAAACATCTAGGGGTAGATGGGTGGATGTAGAACGCAAACATCTAGGGGTAGATGGGTGGATGTAGAACGCAAACATCTAGGGGTAGATGGGTGGATGTAGAACGCAAAAATCTAGGGGTGGATGGGTGGATGTAGAACGCAAACATCTAGGGGTGGATGGGTGGATGTAGAACGCAAACATCTAGGGGTGGATGGGTGGATGTAGAACGCAAACATCTAAGGGTGGATGGGTGGATGTAGAACGCAAACAGGCGGCGGACTGGGAGCCTGCAAGTTAACTTCGGTCAGTTGTACGGTGTTACCTCTGACACACATTGGTGCAGCTGTCTTCCAGGTAAAGCAAGCAGTGTGTCAAGAAGCAGTGCGGCTTAGCAGGGTCGTGTTTTGGAGGACGCATGGCTCTCGACCTACGCCTCTCCCGAGTCCGTAGGGGAGTTTCAGAGATGAGACAAGACTGTAACCACCAATTGGGGAAAAAAAGGGGTAAAAGTACATAATAAAATAATAATAATTAACCCTAACCACTAGCCTAGCTAACTTTAGTGCGCTAGCTAACTATAGCCACCAGCTAGAATTCGTTACATATCATACGTTTAGCAATTAATTAAATATTGTTTGTTATGAAAATTCGTAACATATAATATGAATTGTAATCCGTAATATATCATACAAAATGGGTGATGGATAACCACATTTGAATACATACCATACAAAACGTAACATGGAATGTCTAGGATTTACTGTACGTACAGAAACATATGAAATGCTCTGAGACCAGGCTAGTGCATGAGAGCGAGAAAGAGAAAAAGAGTTGAAGATAGTTGAGAAGAGTAGTAAGTGGAGAGTTACTACATCATACTGCAGTTTAGTAGCTTCGGAAGATTCTGCCTTTTGTTATTATATTGCTGCATGCTGCATCCTACTATACACCCTTCATATTGGAAGACCTCCCAGTGAGTCAATCGTTAAGTCATACTGATGAAAACAAACCAAGCATGGATATGATATGTACAGTGTGAATATCAATCAAACAGAGTGAAACAAAGTGCAACGCAAAATAAATATACTTTGTGTGTCTGATAAAACACTATTATAACATTGACTTTATGGTTTAATAAATGGCTTATGTCCAAATATAAAATAATAGTAATGTCATCATTGGAATAAAAAGGAAGAAAAACCATATTATTGATAATAATATGACAGATTTTGAAGGTAGATCATGTGCTTAAGAAGATTTTTGCCTGAAGAGCATTTTTTTTGGAAAGCATCAATCCATCATCCTTCTGTTGTCTTTCTGCACTCTTCATGGATCACCTGTCGATCCCCACTGTCGCCACGGCTACAGGTTCTTTGATTGACACACACAGGTCTCTCTCTGATTGGCTGGCTGCCAAACGGTTGATACATAACTCCAGAGTCCCGCCCACGGAATATTGGCAGAAATGTGAATAATGTGTGTTATTCTGGTTCCTTGCAGCACAGGTCCAGTAGTCCTGTGAGCTGAGTGGTGGTGAATACAGCCTTTGTCTGTCCTCCATGGGGGTCTAGGGAAGGGTTGGGCCTGGCTAATGGGATCCGGGCTATGGTGGGTCTAGGGTAGGGTTGGGTCTGGCGAATGGGGTCCGGGCTATGGTGGGTCTAGGGTAGGGTTGGGCCTGGCGAATGGGATCCGGGCTATGGTGGGTCTAGGGTAGGGTTGCGTCTGGCGAATGGGGTCCGGGCTATGGTGGGTCTAGGGTAGGGTTGGGTCTGGCGAATGGGGTCCGGGCTAAGGTGGGTCTAGGGTAGGGTTGGGTCTGGGCTACGGTGGGTCTAGGGTAGGGTTGGGTCTGGCGAATGGGGTCCGGGCTACGGAGGTCTAGGGTAGGGTTGGGTCTGGGCTACGGTGGGTCTAGGGTAGGGTTGGGTCTGGCGAATGGGGTCCGGGCTACGGAGGTCTAGGGTAGGGTTGGGTCTGGCGAATGGGGTCTGGGCTATGGTGGGTCTAGGGTGGGAGAGTTCTGTGTTGGGGTGGGGGTTAGAGAGGGGCTTCTGGAGAGGACTCAGAGAAGAGAGGCGGTGGTGGTGGTGATAATGGTGGCTGAGGTGGTGGTGGAGGAGAGGTTAGAGGCCTGGGTGGTGGAGTCAGAATGGGTCTTCAGAAGGTCAACTAGCTCACTGTGGGAGGCCGCTACCGCAACCGAAAGAGCACTCTGACCATCCTAAAGACAATGAGAGAGAGAGAGAGAGGTGGGTGAGAGGGGTAGAGAGAATGTTTCTTCACTCATGGAGTAAATAAAAATGTTGTGGGTTCAATCATGTTTGAACAGTGAATAGTGCCCTCGCCACAAGCCAGAGGACGTGTCGTGTACTTTAGACCCCTTCCCCTCAGAAACATGAGACCTGGGTAATGAGCCACACAGCTCAAATCTACACCACACAAAGGCCATTGCCACAGAGGGCCAGCGCCCTGACAAGGATGAGTCGGGAAATTTCTGGTTGCGACAACCAATCATATCACTGTCTGCAACCAAGAAGTAACCAATAATTGCACTCGCCAGCCAATCTGAGTTGCCTGTGCAACAAACAAGTAGCCAATAATTGACCCATGTGGATAGGGCTATGGCGGGACCTTCAAACTCTAGTCAAGAGGACCACGTAAAAATATACACTGCTCAAAAAAATAAAGGGAACTCTAAAATAACACATCCTAGATCTGAATGAATGAAATATTCTTATTAAATGGAGGTCTGGAGGTCTGGATTTGGAGTCACACTCAAATCCTCCACGTGTCTGTATGACCTCCCTACAATGCCTGGGCATGCTCCTGATGAGGTGGTGGATGGTCTCCTGAGGGATCTCCTCTCAGACCTGGACTAAAGCATCCGCCAACTCCTGGTGGATGGAGCAAGACATGATGTCACAGATGTGCTCAATTGGATTCAGGTCTCGGGAACGGGCGGGCCAGTCCATAGCATCAATGCCTTCCTCTTGCAGGAACTGCTGACACACTCCAGCCACATGAGGTCTAGCATTGTCTTGCATTAGGAGGAACCCAGGGCCAACCACACCAGCATATGGTCTCACAAGAGGTCTGAGGATCTCATCTCGGTACCTAATGGCAGTCAGGCTACCTCTGGCGAGCACATGGAGGGCTGTGCGGCCCCCCAAAGAAATGCCAACCCAAACCATGACTGACCCACCGCCAAATCGGTCATGCTGGAGGATGTTGCAGGCAGCAGAACGTTCTCCACGGCGTCTCCAGACTCTGTCACGTCTGTCACATGTGCTCAGTGTGAACCTGCTTTCATCTGTGAAGAGCACAGGGCGCCAGTGGCGGATTTGCCAATCTTGGTGTTCTCTGGCAAATGCCAAATGTCCTGCACGGTGTTGGGCTGTAAGCACAACCCCCACCTGTGGACGTCGGGCCCTCATACCACCCTCATGGAGTCTGTTTCTGACCGTTTGAGCAGACACATGCACATTTGTGGCCTGCTGGAGGTCATTTTGCAGGGCTCTGGCAGTACTCCTCCTGCTCCTCCTTGCACAAAGGCGGAGGTAGCGGTACTGCTGCTGGGTTGTTGCCCTCCTACGGCCTCCTCCACGTCTCCTGATGTACTGGCCTGTCTCCTAGTAGCGCCTCCATGCTCTGGACACTACGCTGACAGACACAGCAAACCTTCTTGCCACAGCTCGCATTGATGTGCCATCCTGGATGAGCTGCACTACCTGAGCCTTTTGTGTGGGTTGTAGACTCCGTCTCATGCTACCACTAGAGTGAAAGCACCACCAGCATTCAAAAGTGACCAAAACATCAGCCAGGAAGCATAGGAACTGAGAAGTGGTCGGTCTGTGGTTATCACCTGCAGAACCACTCCTTTATTGGGAGTGTCTTGCTAATTGCCTATAATTTCCACTTGTTGTCTATTCCATTTGCACAACAGCATGTGGAATGTATTGTCAATCAGTGTTGCTTCCTAAGTGGACAGTTTGATTTCACAGAAGTGTGATTGGCTTGGAGTTACATTGTGTTGTTTAAGTGTTCCCTTTATTTTTTGAGCAGTGTATTTCCTCTTAGGTCATTTTGTTCGCCAGTTATATTTATTTTCTGAAGTAACGTTAGCTACAATGTTTTGCTTCTGCTATTTTCATTGATCATCGATCGGAATATCTAGCAGGTAATATCAGTGTTTTAGGCTTCAGTAATATGTTAGCTCGGTTAACAAGATTTACAGTGCTACTGTAACGTTAACGCTATCTAAAGCGTTAGTCAACGGGTGTTTTGACACTGACACAGGCGATCGAAGTAACGTAACGTTAGCTAGCTTAACGTCCATGACTATCAAAATAGTCTGTTAACCCCACTTACCATACTAAACGTATGTTCTTACTGCTGGAGCTAGCTATCTAAACAAAGTGTGGTTTTTATAGCTTGTAGTTGTGCTTTGTCACTCAGCGTCAGCAAACCTCTCCTTTTCTCTTTCTATGATTTGAGTTAATTGGACTAGACATAGCTATAGGGCAAACACTGTCTTGATGTCAAATAGGCTCGGGACGGGTCATCATGTTAATTATGAATTACAAGGCACGGACGATATCCTATTCTCTTGCTTATGCTGGTGTGTCTGTGGTTAGAAATGTCCTTTAGCAAGTAGCTAGAGATAACAACATAGGTAGCTAGAGTTTAAACACTTCATTTTATTGTTCCATCGATTAATCCAATCTGCTCACTGTCATTAAAATGTATATCATTTATGCTTATTAAGCACAAACTTTCCCTCTTATTTTCACAGCAGACATGGGAGCCAGCTTCAGCAAACTGCCAAATGGTAGCCTCGTCTTAATAGACAGTAAGGGTTCCAGGATTTATTGGACAAAAACTACTAAAAGAGTGTGGAGCAGGGCTGTGTCAGGTGAAGCTCTATTGCCCACATTCTGACTGTGAGAGGGGAGAGTTGACCTCATCTGGACTCCACCAGAAGATCCGGCAGGTTGTGGATGTGGACGGATCCTACTATGTGGCAGCAGGATACCTTTATTGTCCCAAGTGTAGTAGGAAGGTCATCAGTTGGAACATATGGTTCCTTACAGTGTTCTACGCAAATACACTGGTAATGGCAATATCATTTAATTAATAACCTAATGCAGCTTTTATATTTAATACAAACAGCCACGCATTTCTCTTTGTGAAATGTTATTATAGAATTATTCCATACTCAGTCTGGTGTATTCTCATATTTTTTGTATTTTTTTTTTCTTAAGAGGAACTGATCGGTTTGGAGTACCTCTTCGTTCAGACTGGTTTGGTGCTGCAGGATTATAAAGGCTGCCATTGAGGAACTGGAGATGTGTGATCCTGATATCCAAGGGGAGGATGATGAGGGCTTTGTGGAGCTCGTAGAAGTTCCGGACCTGACAGTTCCAGTGCTGGAGACAGCCCTGCCTCTTGTTGGCACCTACTCCCACCCCTCTACCAGCATCCGGTCCACAGCTGCATCAGTCAGTCCTCTGTCCTCCACACCTGAGCTCGCCAGTCCATCAGTCAGTCCTCTGTCCTCCACACCTGAGCTCGCCAGTCCATCAGTCAGTCCTCTGTCCTCCACACCTGAGCTCGCCAGTCCATCAGTCAGTCCTCTGTCCTCCACACCTGAGCTCGCCAGTCCATCAGTCAGTCCTCTGTCCTCCACACCTGAGCTCGCCAGTCCATCAGTCAGTCCTCTGTCCTCCACACCTGAGCTCGCCAGTCCATCAGTCAGTCCTCTGTCCTCCACACCTGAGCTCGCCAGTCCATCAGTCAGTCCTCTGTCCTCCACACCTGAGCTCGCCAGTCCATCAGTCAGTCCCCTGTCCTCCACACCTGAGCTCGCCAGTCCATCAGTCAGTCCTCTGTCCTCCACACCTGAGCTCGTCAGTCCATCAGTCAGTCCTCTGTCCTCCACACCTGAGCTCGCCAGTCCATCAGTCAGTCCTCTGTCCTCCACACCTGAGCTCGTCAGTCCATCAGTCAGTCCTCTGTCCTCCACACCTGAGCTCGTCAGTCCATCAGTCAGTCCCCTGTCCTCCACACCTGAGCTCGCCAGTCCATCAGTCAGTCCTCTGTCCTCCACACCTGAGCTCGCCAGTCCATCAGTCAGTCCCCTGTCCTACATTCCTGTACGGGCTACTCCACAACCTGGGCCTCTGTCCTCCACACCTGAGCTCGCCAGTCCATCAGTCAGTCCTCTGTCCTCCACACCTGAGCTCGCCAGTCCATCAGTCAGTCCCCTGTCCTCCACACCTGAGCTCGCCAGTCCGTCAGTCAGTCCCCTGTCCTCCACACCTGAGCTCGCCAGTCCATCAGTCAGTCCCCTGTCTAATGTTAGTCCATCAGTCAGTCCCCTGTCTAACGTTAGTCCATCAGTCAGTCCCCTGTCTAACGTTAGTCCATCAGTCAGTCCCCTGTCTAACGTTAGTCCATCAGTCAGTCCCCTGTCTAACGTTAGTCCATCAGTCAGTCCCCTGTCTAACATTAGTCCATCAGTCAGTCCCCTGTCTAACATTAGTCCATCAGTCAGTCCCCTGTCTAACATTAGTCCATCAGTCAGTCCCCTGTCTAACATTAGTCCATCAGTCAGTCCCCTGTCTAATGTTAGTCCATCAGTCAGTCCCCTGTCTAACGTTAGTCCATCAGTCAGTCCCCTGGCTAACGTTAGTCCATCAGTCAGTCCCCTGGCTAACGTTAGTCCATCAGTCAGTCCCCTGTCTAACATTAGTCCATCAGTCAGTCCCCTGTCTAACGTTAGTCCATCAGTCAGTCCCCTGGCTAACGTTAGTCCATCAGTCAGTCCCCTGTCTAACGTTAGTCCATCAGTCAGTCCCCTGTCTAACGTTAGTCCATCAGTCAGTCCCCTGTCTAACGTTAGTCCATCAGTCAGTCCCCTGTCTAACGTTAGTCCATCAGTCAGTCCCCTGTCTAACATTAGTCCATCAGTCAGTCCCCTGGCTAACGTTAGTCCATCAGTCAGTCCCCTGTCTAACGTTAGTCCATCAGTCAGTCCCCTGGCTAACGTTAGTCCATCAGTCAGTCCCCTGGCTAACGTTAGTCCATCAGTCAGTCCCCTGGCTAACGTTAGTCCATCAGTCAGTCCCCTGGCTAACGTTAGTCCATCAGTCAGTCCCCTGGCTAACGTTAGTCCATCAGTCAGTCCCCTGGCTAACGTTAGTCCATCAGTCAGTCCCCTGGCTAACGTTAGTCCATCAGTCAGTCCCCTGGCTAACGTTAGTCCATCAGTCAGTCCCCTGGCTAACGTTAGTCCATCAGTCAGTCCCCTGGCTAACGTTAGTCCATCAGTCAGTCCCCTGGCTAACGTTAGTTCATCAGTCAGTCCCCTGGCTAACGTTAGTCCATCAGTCAGTCCCCTGGCTAACGTTAGTCCATCAGTCAGTCCCCTGGCTAACGTTAGTCCATCAGTCAGTCCCCTGGCTAACGTTAGTCCATCAGTCAGACCCCTGGCTAACGTTAGTCCATCAGTCAGACCCCTGGCTAACGTTAGTCCATGGACCATATATGTTCTTTCTAAAGTCTGATTTGGCTCCGGCAGTCAAAACAGCCAAATACACCATCTAAAATATTGGGATAGTAAAATGTTTTGGCTGTACTCCAGCACTTTGGATTTGAAATTATACTGAGTGCAGACTGTCAGCTTTAATTTGAGAGTATTTTCATCCATGTTACACCACTTTTTATTACAGCACGTTTTGTACATAGTCCCCCAATTTAAGAGGAAACAAAAGTATTGGGATAAATTCACTTATGTGTATTAAAGTAGTATTAGTTTAGTATTTGGTCCCATATTCCTAGAACACAATGATTACATCACGCTTGTGACTTTTCCTCTTTGTTTTGGTTGTGTTTATAGATTATTTTGTGCCCAATAGAAATTACTGATAAATAATGTATTGTGTCATTTTGGAGTCACTTATTGTAAATGAGAATAAAATATGTTTCTAAACACTTCTACATTAATGGGGATGCTTCCAGGATTATGGATAGTCCTGATCAATTGTAAATAATGATGAGTGAGAAAGTTAGATGCACAAATATCATACCCCCAAGACATGCTGTATGACACAAGGGCTATGTTGAGAGGTAGCTTGCAAGTAAGCATTTCATAGCACTGTTTACACCCCCCTGTATTCTGTATATATGATGAATAAAATTGGGTTTGATTTAATTTGACTCGATTTTTAACAGTAAGGATGCTTGCCATTTCCGGAGACATGTTCATGCAGAATGCAGAATTATCTACACTTGTTAATTCCTGGTGTTGCAAGCTTAACTGATGAGCTATATCCTGCCAGCGCCCTGACAACGGTGAGTCAAGGAAATTTCTGGTTGCGACAACCAATCATATCATGAATAAAATAACCCATAGTGAGATAATGTGGGACCAATGGGTGAGAGCAGAATAATACCATCTCTGGCCATGAGAGAGGATCGTAGAAAGAGGTATTCTCAGATTGGAAGTGAATTATTTAACCTGTCTGTCTCAACCACAGCCCACACAGCTCTGTCTGGGTTTCCAGGGTCTACTTTAGCCCCCTGTCTGACTGCCCTGGAGGCCTTAAAGAAGCCCTTCTAAGAGGGATTCATTACTGTGTCAAACCCAGACAGACAGCTCCACAAAACAGTTATTAACCAAGCAGCTAATTCCTGCCTTATCTGTCTGTGTGACTCTGGTCAACTCCCGGCCGCTGTGCGGCTAGGGGATGTGACATCATCTGAGAGCCTGTGTGCTCATTCATCATGTCAATGAACATGAGGAAATTATGCACTTCACTGTTTAGCCAGATAGTGGCACTGTTGGGTTGTTTTGACATTCAATGTTCTGGGAAGTTCAAAGTGTATGTCTGTGCATGTGTGTGTGAGCGTCCAAGTGTGTGTGTGCATGCTTTTGCGTGTTCACATTAGTGTGTGTTATGCGTGTGTGTGATATGCATGTGTGTGTACCTACCTTGTCTGTGAGGCTGGTGTCACAGTGGTCAGACTCGAGTAGTATCCGAGCGATCTCCACGTGACTGTGCTCACACGCACATATGAGTGCAGTCGAACCGTCTTTGTCCTGAATGTTGAGGTCAGCCTGGCAGCTCAGCAGCAACCGCACCATGGCTGTGCGACCATGGCTGACGGCCAGCATGAGGGCCGTCTGCCCTGCCTAGAAAACAGGAGAGGAAGAGAGAGAGGAAGAGAAAAGAGGACAGGAATGAAATGTGAGAGGGAGAAACTACAGGATACAGTGCCTTCGGAAGTATTCACAGAGAAGGGCCTTGGTCAGGGAGGTGACCAATAACCCGATATCACTCTGACAGAGTTCCAGAGTTCCTCTGTGGAGAGAACCTTCCAGAAGGACAACCATCTCTGCAGCACTCCACCAATCAGGCCTTTTTGGTAGAATGGCCAGATGGAAGCCACTCCTCAGTAAAAGGCACATGACAGCCCGTTTGAAGTTTGCCAAAAGGCATCTGAAGGACCATGAGAAACAAGGCACCAACCCTACAGTGAAGCATGGTGGTGGCAGAATCATGCTGTGGGGATGTTTTTCAGCAACAGGGATTGTCTGAAAATGACTGAGTGTATGTCTATACATTGGGTGTGTGTACAGTAGGGTTTAATACAGGTGACCGTTATCCCGGGACTTCCTGACCAAGCTCCTTCCCGTTTTCCGTAGACCAGTAAAATATAAAAAATGTATGCAGCACTAATACAAAAACACAAAATAGTGCTAACAGTTGCATACATGAACCGGACACATCAACTCACTTAATTCATAGTCTACATTAAACTAGTATTCACAATGCTAGCAGCCTACCATATTTAGCCTACTCAATGTAAAGTCAACCAATAGAAAACATCACTTACTTGCATGACTTCTATAAATTGTATTGCTGACTATCATGTGTAGGCTACACGCAACTTCTCGACAGTTACTGAAGGCAATCTCCATCTCACATTCACAAATCTCCAAACTATCTTTGTAGCACTGGCAGAAACTCAAAATATAAACTGCAGCTACTCAATTTGAACAAAATGACTGGTAGGCTACTACAATGTGTCCACAAGCGCACCCGAGGAAATAGACATTTGTAACATTGTTCTATGATGTTACAGTAACAAAAGCTAATGCGGATGCCTGACATATATTCTCAGGGATAACTCCATGGTGCTGAAGCTATCCATGGCGCTGAAGCTATCCATGGTCCTGAAGCTATCCATGGTCCTGAAGCTATCCAGGGTGCTGAAGCTATCCATGGCGCTGAAGCTATCCATGGTGCTGAAGCTATCCAGGGTGCTGAAGCTATCCATGGTGCTGAAGCTATCTAGGGTGCTGAAGCTATCTATGGTGCTGAAGCTATCCAGGGTGCTGAAGCTATCCATGGTGCTGAAGCTATCCAGGGTTCTGAAGCTATCCATGGCGCTGAAGCTATCCATGGAGCTGAAGCTAATCATGGCGCTGAAGCTATCCATGGCGCTGATGCTACCCATGGTGGTGAAGCTAATCATGGTGCTGAAGCTAATCGTGGCGCTGAAGCTATCCATGGTGCTGAAGCTATCCATGGTGCTGAAGTTATCCATGCTGCTGAAGCTATCCAGGGTGCTGAAGCTAATCATGGCGCTGAAACTAATCATGGTGCTGAAGCTAATCATGGTGCTGAAGCTATCCATGGCGTTGAAACTAATCATGGTGCTGAAGCTAATCATGGCGCTGAAGCTAATCATGGCGCTGAAGCTAATCATGGCGCTGAAGCTAATCATGGTGCTGAAGCTATCCATGGCGCTGAAGCTAATCATGGCGCTGAAGCTATCCATGGCGCTGAAGCTATCCATGGAGCTGAAGCTAATCATGGTGCTGAAGCTAATCATGGTGCTGAAGCTAATCATGGCGCTGAAGCTAATCATGGCGCTGAAACTAATCATGGTGCTGAAGCTAATCATGGTGCTGAAGCTAATCATGGCGCTGAAGCTAATCATGGCGCTGAAGCTAATCATGGTGCTGAAGCTATCCATGGCGCTGAAACTAATCATGGTGCTGAAACTAATCATGGCGCTGAAACTAATCATGGTGCTGAAGCTAATCATGGTGCTGAAGCTAATCATGGTGCTGAAGCTAATCATGGCGCTGAAGCTAATCATGGCGCTGAAACTAATCATGGTGCTGAAGCTAATCATGGCGCTGAAGCTAATCATGGTGCTGAAGCTATCCATGGCGCTGAAGCTAATCATGGCGCTGAAGCTAATCATGGCGCTGAAACTAATCATGGTGCTGAAGCTAATCATGGCGCTGAAGCTAATCATGGTGCTGAAGCTATCCATGGCGCTGAAGCTAATCATGGCGCTGAAGCTAATCATGGCGCTGAAACTAATCATGGTGCTGAAGCTAATCATGGCGCTGAAGCTAATCATGGCGCTGAAGCTATCCATGGTGCTGAAGCTAATCATGGTGCTGAAACTAATCATGGTGCTGAAGCTAATCATGGCGCTGAAGCTAATCATGGTGCTGAAGCTAATCATGGCGCTGAAGCTAATCATGGCGCTGAAGCTAATCATGGTGCTGAAGCTATCCATGGTGCTGAAGCTAATCATGGCGCTGAAGCTATCCATGGTGCTGAAGCTATCCATGCTGCTGAAGCTAATCATGGCGCTGAAACTAATCATGGTGCTGAAGCTATCCATGGCGCTGAAGCTCTATCCGTGGTGCTGAAGCTAATCATGGTGCTGAAGCTATCCATGGCGCTGAAGCTCTATCCGTGGTGCTGAAACTAATCATGGTGCTGAAGCTATCCATGGCGCTGAAGCTATCCATGGTGCTGAAGCTAATCATGGTGCTGAAGCTATTCTTGGCGCTGAAGCTATCCATGGTGCTGAAGCTAATCATGGTGCTGAAGCTATCCATGGTGCTGAAGCTATCCATGGTGCTGAAGCTAATCATGGTGCTGAAGCTATCCATGGCGCTGAAGCTATACATGGTGCTGAAGCTAATCATGGCGCTGAAGCTCTATCCATGGCGCTGAAGCTAATCATGGTGCTGAAGCTAATCATGGTGCTGAAGCTATCCATGGCGCTGATGCTAATCATGGCGCTGAAGCTATCCATGGCGCTGATGCTACCCATGGTGCTGAAGCTAATCATGGTGCTGAAGCTATCCATGGCGCTGAAGCTATCCAGGGTGATGAAGCTATCCATGGCACTGAAGCTATCCATGGCGCTGAAGCTACCCATGGTGCTGAAGCTAATCACGGCGCTGAAGCTATCCATGGCGCTGAAGCTATCCAAGGCGCTGAAGCTATCCATGGCGCTGAAGCTATCCATGGCCCTGAAGCTATCCATGGTGCTGAAGCTATCGATGGCGCAGAAGCTATCGATGGCGCTGAAGCTACCCATGGTGCTGAAGCTAATCACGGCGCTGAAGCTATCCATGGCGCTGAAGCTATCCATGGCGCAGAAGCTATCGATGGCGCTGAAGCTCCAATACTAGGCCTATTTGCTTGTTTGTTTAGAGGAGAATCGGATTTGTTCCCTGTGACGAAGTCATCACAATAATCATGTTATCATAAAGTAAAAACAGTCACAACCTTTCAAAATCCCCCTAAAAGCCAAGTGCAAGTGGAGAGAAACGGACAAACAAGCAGGCTGACATCTTAAGGTAAGCTAAAACAAATGTAATTTTCACGAGGTTGTAGGCTAATAACCTCATCATGTTTTTGAACTACATTTGAACAAGGCTACATAACCAAATTGTGTGGTGACATGACAGAACGTTGAGTTGAGTAAATTGTGACCAATACAATAAGAATCCATTATATTCCTGTCCATATTTCTCCAGTTACAGTGGTAGAATCAGGTCAGATTTATTTCGCTAGCATTATATGCTTTTAAATAGCATTTCCAGCTTGAATGGGAATACTGGGATATTACCGGGATGGTTCCAATTTTCTCAGGAAAGCCCTAGTGATATATGGTGGATATATGATCTGTGACTGCATGCTAGAGCGAATATACAGTATGTGACTGCATGCTAGAGTGAATATACAGTCTGTGACTGCATGCTAGAGTGAATATACAGTCTGTGACTGCATGCTAGAGTGAATATACAGTCTGTGACTGCATGCTAGAGTGAATATAAAGTCTGTGACTGCCTCCTAGAGTGAATATACAGTCTGTGACTGACTACATGCTAGAGTGAATATACAGTCTGTGACTACATGCTAGAGTGAATATACAGTCTGTGACTGCATCCTAGAGTGAATATACAGTCTGTGTCTACATGCTAGAGTGAATATGCAGTCTGTGACTGACTACATGCTAGAGTGAATATACAGTCTGTGACTACATGCTAGAGTGAATATACAGTCTGTGACTGCATCCTAGAGTGAATATACAGTCTGTGACTGACTACATGCTAGAGTGAATATACAGTCTGTGTCTACATGCTAGAGTGAATATACAGTCTGTGACTGACTACATGCTAGAGTGAATACACAGTCTGTGACTGACTACATGCTGGAGTGAATATACAGTCTGTGACTGCATGCTAGAGTGAATATACAGTCTGTGACTGACTACATGCTAGAGTGAATACACAGTCTGTGACTGACTACATGCTAGAGTGAATATACAGTCTGTGACTGCATGCTAGAGTGAATACACAGTCTGTGACTGACTACATGCTAGAGTGAATATACAGTCTGTGACTACATGCTATAGTGAATATACAGTCTGTGACTGACTACATGCTTGAGTGAATACACAGTCTATGACTGACTACATGCTAGAGTGAATATACAGTCTGTGACTGCATGCTAGAGTGAATATACAGTCTGTGACTGACTACATGCTATAGTGAATACACAGTCTGTGACTGACTGCATGCTAGAGTGAATATACAGTCTGTGACTGCATGCTAGAGTGAATATACAGTCTGTGACTGCATGCTAGAGTGAATATACAGTCTGTCACTGACTACATGCTAGAGTGAATATACAGTCTGTCACTGACTACATGCTAGAGTGAATATACAGTCTGTGACTGCATGCTAGAGTGAATATACAGTCTGTGACTGCATGCTAGAGTGAATATACAGTCTGTGACTGCATGCTAGAGTGAATATACAGTCTGGGACTGCATGCTAGAGTGAATATACAGTCTGGGACTGCATGCTAGAGTGAATATACAGTCTGTGACTGCATGCTAGAGTGAATATACAGTCTGGGACTGCATGCTAGAGTGAATATACAGTCTGTGACTGCATGCTAGAGTGAATATACAGTCTGGGACTGCATGCTAGAGTGAAGATACAGTCTGTGACTGCATACCAGAGGGAATATACAGTCTGTGACTGCATGCTAGAGTGAATATACAGTCTGGGACTGCATGCTAGAGTGAAGATACAGTCTGTGACTGCATACCAGAGGGAATATACAGTCTGTGACTGCATGCTAGAGTGAATATACAGTCTGGGACTGCATGCTAGAGTGAAGATACAGTCTGTGACTGCATACCAGAGGGAATATACAATGAGTAGTGGTTCAGTGTTAGTGTGTGAGTGTACAATGAGATAGAGTACATGTTGTGTGTACCTGGCTGGCTCGGGCATTGACATCTCCCTCTCTCAGTAGCTGTAGAGCCACCTCCATGTCGTCTGATCCATCAGCAGCTGTCAGAGAGGCCAGCATCACCGCTGTGTAGCCTGCTTTGTTCTGGGTGTCCACCTCACACAGACCTACACACACGCGCAGACGCAGACGCACACGCACACGCACACGCACACGCACAGACACACAGACACACACACACACACACACACACACACACACACACACACACACACACACACACACACACACACACACACACACACACACACACACACACACACACACACACACACACACACAGACCATATATGGCATTGGGTCAGTGGTGTAAAGTACTTAAGTAAAAATATTTTAAAGTACTACTTAGGTATTTTTGGGGGGTACCCGTACTTTACTTTACTATTCATATTTTACTTTTACTCCACTACATTCCTAAAGAAAATAATACATACATTTTCCCTGAAAACAAAAAGTGCTCAGTACATTTTGAATGCTTAGCAGGACAGGAAAATGGCCCAATTCAAGCACTTATCAAGAGAACATCCCTGGTCATCCCTGAACATCCCTACTGGCTCTGATCAGATGCTTCATTTGTAAATTACATCTGAGTGTTGGAGTATGCTCCTGGCTATCCATACATTTAAAAAACGAGAAGATTGTGCAATCTGGTTTGCTTAATATAAAGAATGTGAAATGATTTATACTTTTACTTTTGATATTTAAGTATAATTTAGCAATTACATTCACTTTTGATACTTACGTAATATTTAACTGGGAGACTTTCACTTTTACTTGAGTCATTTTCTATTAAGACATCTTCACTTTTACTGAAGTGTGACAATTGAGTACTTTTCCCACCTCTGCATTCGATCAGAGACAAATCTGGCATTGACACACTCCAAGTCTTGTTCACTATTGGTTTCAGAACAAACATGAGAAAGCCATAAATATCGTTTCAGTAAAAAAGGGTTGAGACAGGGAGTAGGGACTGATAAAAAGGGGGTGTGAGATAGTGGAGAGTGAGAGGGTTGTAGAAAGGTGTAGAAACATATCATACCAGTGTGTTGTAGAAAGGTGTAGAAACATATCATACCAGTGTATTGTAGAAAGGTGGATGAATATCCCATACCAGTGTGTTGTAAAAAGGTGGATGAATATCCCATACCAGTGTGTTGTAGAGATGTGGATGAATATCCCATACCAGTGTATTGTAGAGATGTGGATGAATATCCCATACCAGTGTATTGTAGAAAGGTGGATGAATATCCCATACCAGTGTATTGTAGAGATGTGGATGAATATCCCATACCAGTGTGTTGTAGAGATGTGGATGAATATCCCATACCAGTGTGTTGTAGAGATGTGGATGAATATCCCATACCAGTGTGTTGTAGAGATGTGGATGAATATCCCATACCAGTGTGTTGTAGAAAGGTGTAGAAACATATCATACCAGTGTGTTGTAGAAAGGTGGATGAATATCCCATATCAGTGTATTGTAGAGAGATGGATGAATATCCCATACCAGTGTGTTGTAGAGAGGTGGATGAATATCCCATACCAGTGTCCAGCAGCAGTTTGACCACAGGGAAGTTGGAGTGGGACACGCTGTAGTGGAGTGCTGTGTTGCCGTTACCATCGGCCAGGTTTACGATGTAACGCAGGAGGGTTGGCGTGGCGATGCCCACCTCTCTCAGATAGAGGGTGACAGTGTCGGCCAGCGAGTCCTTCTGACTGGACACACGGAACCACTCCTGGTACAACACGGTCAGGATGTGTTTCTGAAGATAGGGAGAGAGCACACACACTATTAGAGATGACAAACATTGAGACACATGGAACCACTCCTGGTACAACACCATCACATGACTCTATAAAAAGGGGGAAACAAGGGTAATGGTTTAACCAGGATGTGGACATAAAGCTAGGGTTAGGTTGAGAGTTGAAGCTAGGGTTAGGTTGAGGGTTGAGGGTTGAAGCTAGGGTTAGGTTGAGGGTTGAAGCAAGGGTTAGGTTGAGAGTTGAAGCTAGGGTTAGGTTGAGAGTTGAAGCAAGGGTTAGGTTGAGAGTTGAAGCAAGGGTTAGGTTGAGGATTGAGGGTTGAAGCTAGGGTTAGGTTGAGAGTTGAGGGTTGAAGCTAGGGTTAGGTTGAGGGTGGAAGCTAGGGTTAGGTTGAGGGTTGAGGGTTGAAGCTAGGGTTAGGTTGAGGGTTGAAGGTAGGGTTAGGTTGAGGGTTGAGGGTTGAAGCTTGGGTTCGGTTGAGGGTTGAAGGTAGGGTTAGGTTGAGGGTTGAAGCTAGGGTTAGGTTGAGAGTTGAAGCTAGGGTTAGGTCGAGGGTTGAGGGTTGGAGCTAGGGTTAGGTTGAGGGTTGAAGCTAGGGTTAGGTTGAGGGTTGAGGGTTGAAGCTTGGGTTCGGTTGAGGGTTGAAGGTAGGGTTAGGTTGAGGGTTGAAGCTAGGGTTAGGTTGAGAGTTGAAGCTAGGGTTAGGTCGAGGGTTGAGGGTTGGAGCTAGGGTTAGGTTGAGGGTTGAGGGTTGAAGCTAGGGTTAGGTTGAGGGTTGAAGATAGGGTTAGGTTGAGGGTTGAGGGTTGAAGCTAGGGTTAGGTTGAGGGTTGAAGGTAGGGTTAGGTTGAGGGTTGAGGGTTGAAGCTTGGGTTCGGTTGAGGGTTGGAGGTAGGGTTAGGTTCAGGGTTGAGGTTTGAAGGTAGGGTTAGGTTGAGGGTTGAAGCTAGGGTTAGGTTGAGAGTTGAAGCTAGGGTTAGGTCGAGGGTTGAAGCTAGGGTTAGGTTGAGGGTTGAAGGTAGGGTTAGGTTGAGGGTTGAGGGTTGAAGCTAGGGTTAGGTTGAGGGTTGAAGCTAGAGTTAGGTTGAGGGTTGAAGGTAGGGTTAGGTTGAGGGTTGAAGGTAGGGTTAGGTTGAGGGTTGAAGCTAGGGTTAGGTTGAGAGTTGAAGCTAGGGTTAGGTCGAGGGTTGAGGGTTGGAGCTAGGGTTAGGTTGAGGGTTGAGGGTTGAAGCTAGGGTTAGGTTGAGGGTTGAAGCTAGGGTTAGGTTGAGGGTTGAGGGTTGAAGCTTGGGTTCGGTTGAGGGTTGAAGGTAGGGTTAGGTTGAGGGTTGAAGCTAGGGTTAGGTTGAGAGTTGAAGCTAGGGTTAGGTCGAGGGTTGAGGGTTGGAGCTAGGGTTAGGTTGAGGGTTGAGGGTTGAAGCTAGGGTTAGGTTGAGGGTTGAAGATAGGGTTAGGTTGAGGGTTGAGGGTTGAAGCTAGGGTTAGGTTGAGGGTTGGAGGTAGGGTTAGGTTCAGGGTTGAGGTTTGAAGGTAGGGTTAGGTTGAGGGTTGAAGCTAGGGTTAGGTTGAGAGTTGAAGCTAGGGTTAGGTCGAGGGTTGAAGCTAGGGTTAGGTTGAGGGTTGAAGGTAGGGTTAGGTTGAGGGTTGAGGGTTGAAGCTAGGGTTAGGTTGAGGGTTGAAGCTAGAGTTAGGTTGAGGGTTGAAGGTAGGGTTAGGTTGAGGGTTGAAGGTTGAAGCTAGGGTTCGGTTGAGGAGTGAGGGTTGAAGCTAGGGTTAGGTTGAGGGTTGAAGATAGGGTTAGGTTGAGGGTTGAGAGTTGAAAATAGGGTTAGGTTGAGGGTTGAGGGTTGAAGCTAGGGTTAGGTTGAGGGTTGAAGCTAGGATTAGGTTGAGGGTTGAAAGTAGGGTTAGGTTGAGAGTTGAAGCTAGGGTTAGGTTGAGAGTTGAAACTAGGGTTAGGTTGAGGGTTGAGTTGAACCAGGATGTGGACATTAAGCTAGGGTTAGGGTTTGTTAGGGTTTGTTAGTGATTGTATTTTCCCTGTTTAATTGAAAGGGACAGAAGAGATGGGAGACAGATGGAGGGCTCATAGTGGAGCTGGGAGACAGATGGAGGGGCATAGTGGTGCTGGGAGACAGATGGAGGGTTCATAGTGGAGCTGGGAGACAGATGGAGGGACATAGTGGAGCTGGGAGACAAATGGAGGGACATAGTGGAGCTGGGAGACAGATGGAGGGTTCATAGTGGAGCTGGGATACAGATGGAGGGACATAGTGGAGCTGGGAGACAAATGAAGGGTTCATAGTGGAGCTGGGAGACAGATGGAGGGTTCATAGTGGAGCTGGGATACAGATGGAGGGACATAGTGGAGCTGGGAGACAAATGAAGGGTTCATAGTGGAGCTGGGAGACAGATGGAGGGACATAGTGGAGCTGGGAGACAAATGAAGGGTTCATAGTGGAGCTGGGAGACAGATGGAGGGTTCATAGTGGAGCTGGGAGACAGATGGAGGGTTCATAGTGGAGCTGGGAGACAGATGGAGGGACATAGTGGAGCTGGGAGACAGATGGAGGGACATAGTGGAGCTGGGAGACAAATGAAGGGTTCATAGTGGAGCTGGGAGACAGATGGAGGGACATAGTGGAGCTGGGAGACAAATGAAGGGTTCATAGTGGAGCTGGGAGACAGATGGAGGGTTCATAGTGGAGCTGGGATACAGATGGAGGGTTCATAGTGGAGCTGGGAGACAGATGGAGGGACATAGTGGAGCTGGGATACAGATGGAGGGTTCATAGTGGAGATGGGAGACAGATGGAGGGTTCATAGTGGAGCTGGGAGACAGATGGAGGGTTCATAGTGGAGCTGGGAGACAGATGGAGGGTTCATAGTGGAGCTGGGAGACAGATGGAGGGACATAGTGGAGCTGGGAGACAAATGAAGGGTTCATAGTGGAGCTGGGAGACAGATGGAGGGTTCATAGTGGAGCTGGGAGACAGATGGAGGGTTCATAGTGGAGCTGGGAGACAGATGGAGGGACATAGTGGAGCTGAGAGACAGATGGAGGGACATAGTGGAGCTGGGAGACAGATGGAGGGCTCATAGTGGAGCTGGGAGACAGATGGAGGGACATAGTGGAGCTGGGAGACAAATGAAGGGTTCATAGTGGAGCTGGGAGACAGATGGAGGGTTCATAGTGGAGCTGGGAGACAGATGGAGGGTTCATAGTGGAGCTGGGAGACAGATGGAGGGTTCATAGTGGAGCTGGGAGACAAATGAAGGGTTCATAGTGGAGCTGGGAGACAGATGGAGGGTTCATAGTGGAGCTGGGATACAGATGGAGGGTTCATAGTGGAGATGGGAGACAGATGGAGGGTTCATAGTGGAGCTGGGAGACAGATGGAGGGTTCATAGTGGAGCTGGGATACAGATGGAGGGTTCATAGTGGAGCTGGGAGACAGATGGAGGGTTCATAGTGGAGCTGGGATACAGATGGAGGGTTCATAGTGGAGATGGGAGACAGATGGAGGGTTCATAGTGGAGCTGGGAGACAGATGGAGGGTTCATAGTGGAGCTGGGAGACAGATGGAGGGTTCATAGTGGAGCTGGGAGACAGATGGAGGGACATAGTGGAGCTGGGAGACAAATGAAGGGTTCATAGTGGAGCTGGGAGACAGATGGAGGGTTCATAGTGGAGCTGGGAGACAGATGGAGGGTTCATAGTGGAGCTGGGAGACAGATGGAGGGACATAGTGGAGCTGAGAGACAGATGGAGGGACATAGTGGAGCTGGGAGACAGATGGAGGGCTCATAGTGGAGCTGGGAGACAGATGGAGGGACATAGTGGAGCTGGGAGACAAATGAAGGGTTCATAGTGGAGCTGGGAGACAGATGGAGGGTTCATAGTGGAGCTGGGAGACAGATGGAGGGTTCATAGTGGAGCTGGGAGACAAATGAAGGGTTCATAGTGGAGCTGGGAGACAGATGGAGGGTTCATAGTGGAGCTGGGAGACAGATGGAGGGTTCATAGTGGAGCTGGGAGACAGATGGAGGGACATAGTGGAGCTGGGAGACAAATGAAGGGTTCATAGTGGAGCTGGGAGACAGATGGAGGGTTCATAGTGGAGCTGGGATACAGATGGAGGGACATAGTGGAGCTGGGAGACAAATGAAGGGTTCATAGTGGAGCTGGGAGACAGATGGAGGGTTCATAGTGGAGCTGGGAGACAGATGGAGGGTTCATAGTGGAGCTGGGAGACAGATGGAGGGACATAGTGGAGCTGAGAGACAGATGGAGGGACATAGTGGAGCTGGGAGACAGATGGAGGGCTCATAGTGGAGCTGGGAGACAGATGGAGGGACATAGTGGAGCTGGGAGACAGATGGAGGGTTCATAGTGGAGCTGGGAGACAGATGGAGGGCTCATAGTGGAGCTGGGAGACAGATGGAGGGACATAGTGGAGCTGGGAGACAGATGGAGGGTTCATAGTGGAGCTGGGAGACAGATGGAGGGCTCATAGTGGAGCTGGGAGACAGATGGAGGGACATAGTGGAGCTGAGAGACAGATGGAGGGTTCATAGTGGAGCTGGGAGACAGATTGAGGGACATAGTGGAGCTGGGAGACAGATGGAGGGACATAGTGGAGCTGGGAGACAGATGGAGGGCTCATAGTGGAGCTGGGAGACAGATGGAGGGTTCATAGTGGAGCTGGGAGACAGATGGAGGGTTCATAGTGGAGCTGGGAGACAGATGGAGGGACATAGTGGAGCTGGGAGACAGATGGAGGGTTCATAGTGGAGCTGGGAGACAGATGGAGGGTTCATAGTGGAGATGGGAGACAGATGGAGGGACATAGTGGAGCTGAGAGACAGATGGAGGGTTCATAGTGGAGCTGGGAGACAGATTGAGGGACATAGTGGAGCTGGGAGACAGATGGAGGGACATAGTGGAGCTGGGAGACAGATGGAGGGCTCATAGTGGAGCTGGGAGACAGATGGAGGGACATAGTGGAGCTGGGAGACAGATGGAGGGTTCATAGTGGAGCTGGGAGACAGATGGAGGGACATAGTGGAGCTGGGAGACAAATGAAGGGTTCATAGTGGAGCTGGGAGACAGATGGAGGGTTCATAGTGGAGCTGGGATACAGATGGAGGGTTCATAGTGGAGCTGAGAGACAGATGGAGGGTTCATAGTGGAGCTGGGAGACAGATGGAGGGTTCATAGTGGAGCTGGGATACAGATGGAGGGCTCATAGTGGAGCTGGGAGACAGATGGAGGGTCATTAGTGGAGCTGGGAGACAGATGAGGGTTCATAGTGGAGCTGGGATACAGATGGAGGGACATAGTGGAGCTGGGAGACAGATGGAGGGCTCATAGTGGAGCTGGGAGACAGATGGAGGGTTCATAGTGGAGCTGGGAGACAGATGGAGGGACATAGTGGAGCAGGGAGACAGATGGAGGGTTCATAGTGGAGCTGGGAGACAGATGGAGGGTTCATAGTGGAGCTGGGAGACAGATGGAGGGTTCATAGTGGAGCTGGGAGACAGATGGAGGGTTCATAGTGGAGCTGGGAGACAGATGGAGGGACATAGTGGAGCCGGGAGACAGATGGAGGGACATAGTGGAGCTGGGAGACAGATGGAGGGACATAGTGGAGCTGGGAGACAGATGGAGGGACATAGTGGAGCTAGGAGACAGATGGAGGGTTCATAGTGGAGCTGGGAGACAGATGGAGGGTTCATAGTGGAGCTGGGAGACAGATGGAGGGTTCATAGTGGAGCTGGGAGACAGATGGAGGGTTCATAGTGGAGCTGGGAGACAGATGGAGGGACATAGTGGAGCCGGGAGACAGATGGAGGGTTCATAGTGGAGCTGAGAGACAGATGGAGGGTTCATAGTGGAGCTGGGAGACAGATAGAGGGTTCATAGTGGAGCTGGGAGACAGATGGAGGGTTCATAGTGTGAAGACTGGTGGGGTCGGAGTCCCGCACAGGCTGGGGATCACATTATGTGACAAGGATGGCAACCAACCTCATGCAATACTGTTTCGACTTTAGAGGGCAAATGTTCTTACCATTTCTTTATCAGGGGTTGCCACCTCTGCCATACGATCCTTAATGTAGTGACACGCCTCCATGAAGTCCTTATCTATTGTCTCCCTGTGTGAACATAATATTACATTCAGCCACTTGTCATAACATTTAGCCACCTTACATAACATTTAGTCACCTTTCATAGCATAACATAATATGTAGTCACCTTTCATAACATAACATTTAGTCACCTTTCATAACATTTAGTCACCTTTCAAAACATAGCATAACATTTAGTCACCTTTCATAACATTTAGTCACCTTTCATAACATTTAGTCACCTTTCATAACATTTAGTCACCTTTCATAACATTTAGTCACCTTTCAAAACATAGCATAACATTTAGTCACCTTTCATAAGATTTAGTCACCTTTCAAAACATAGCATAACATTTAGTCACCTTTCATAACATTTAGTCACCTTACATAACATTTAGTCACCTTTCATAACATTTAGTCACCTTTCATAGCATAACATAACATTTAGTCACCTTTCATAGCATAACTTAACATTTAGTCACCTTTCAGAACATAATATTTAGCCACCTTCCATAACATAACATTTCGTCACCTTTCATAACATAACATAACATTTAATCACCTTTCATAGCATAACATAATATGTAGTCACCTTTCATAACATAATATTTAGCCACCTCACATAACATTTAGCCACATTTCATAAGAATAATATTTAGTCGCCTTTCATAACATAACATAATATTTAGCCACCTCACATAACATTTAGCCACATTTCATAAGAATAATATTTAGTCGCCTTTCATAACATAACATAACATTTAGCCACATTTCATAACATAATATTTAGCCACCTTACATAACATTCAGTCACCTTTAATAACGTCACCTTTAATAACATAATATTTAGTCACCTTTTATAATATAACATAACATTTAGCCACCTTTCATAACATAATATTTAGTCACCTTTCATAACATAAGATAACATTTAGTCGCCTTTCATAACATAGCATAACATTCAGTCAGCTTTAATAACATAACATTTAGTCACCTTTAATAACATAATATTTAGTCACCTTTCATAACATAACATAACATTTAGTCATCTGTCATAACATAATATTTAGCCACCTTACATAACTTTTAGTCACCTTTCATAACATAATATTTAGTCACCTTTCCTAACAATTCATAAGACAGACATATTTTAGTAGTGCTGCAATGGTCGAGTTAATTATAATAAATGGTAGTCGGGATATGAAGTGTTTCAAAAGATGTCAGGCCTTGTGATAGTCATACAGTAGATCAGCATTAGAAGCAAACCCCCCGAGGGCCTGTTTCTGAGACGTCAACATATCCCACACATCCTCCCTGTCACTGAATCATGCCTCACTCTGTGTGTGTGTGTGTGTGTGTGTGTGTGTGTGTGTGTGTGTGTGTGTGTGTGTGTGTGTGTGTGTGTGTGTGTGTGTGTGTGTGTGTGTGTGTGTGTGTGTGTGTGTGTGTGTGTGTGTGCATGCAGCAGAAGGGGTCAGCTCTTGGGGCCAGACCATTATAGGGCCGGGCCCCAGCAGAAGACTACTTTTGTATTAATGTTTCACTCAGCACCTCTCATTCTGCTCTCATTTGGCCCTGAAGACTCTAGACCGAAGGCTCTACACTGAAGGCTCCAGGCAGGATGCAGCTGGCCCTCACCTGAACAAAGACCTGGATTGTGTGTCTGACATCAGAGACTAGAGTAGACACATTGGGGATGAAGGATGGACGTAGGCTGCCATAAGGAGACCTCTGTGGGATGAGAGGGGTCTGAATAGAGGGGCCATTTATACTTGTACGGCTAACTGTATATTTTCTTTGCAGATGGTTTATTCACAGTTAATTTCATTTCAGAAGACCTCCACTGAGATGGACATTTTCTGCAAAAGATAAGAACCTTGATAAAGAAGTTCTGTCTCACCCTGCTTCTGGCTGCTCCTCCAGGAGTGCCTGGCTGGACTCTGGGTCTTGAGGGTCTCCCTGGCCCTCTGTCTCCCCAGCCTGAGGGCCTGCTCCCTGGGCCATCTCTCCTGTGGCAGTGTCCTCTCCCTGGCCCTGGGATTCTCCAGCTCCCTCCTCCTGCTCCTCCTCCTTCCCCTGATCCTCCTGCATCTCCTCAGGCTCAGAGCTGTCCACCTCCTCAGCCTCCTCCTTCTCCTCCCCGCTCGACTCCTCCTCACTGGAGGTGGTCTCATACCTGGTCATTAACAACAACACAAACAAACAGCATCAATGAGACGACTGAAGTTCCAAGAGACTTACCAAGTACCAAGATATGACAAGAAAAGGTCATTCAGCCCCATGTGTTCTGGCTATTTACTCACAGGGCTGGCCATTTACCTAACATTGATGTGTAACATCTTGGAATCTGTGAGCAGTGAGAACATGGCCTTGAGAAGTATATTGAGGGACATTCATCTTTAGGATGTTATGAATAGATGGTTCATGGAACTTCTATAGGGCCCTTGATCAGAAAGGCTAAGGTCAGGCAGAGAAAACTATTCCTTCATGGATGTTTGTCAACCGATCTTTCAGGAGCCGCAGACTTCCCAGAATTCCTAAGGGAGAGGGGCGAATAGAGGCAGTGTAAGGAGAGTTTGTGTGATCAGAGTCTGAAGGAGGGAAGTCTGTGCTGTGTTCTCAAGGCTGTGTGTATGTTTGTGTGTGTATTTTCTCAAGGCTATGTTGTGATTAGGAACAGGGAGGGCATGGAGGAAACATCTGAGCAGAGGCATGATAAACAGCACCCACGTCCTGGTTTAGCTCAGGGGTCAGGGGTAACCATAACCTGACACAGTAAACCCTTTAGAAATCTAAAAGGTGAGAATATTACATTCAGAAACAGTTGACGAAATCGATACAGTTGAAGTCGGAAGTTTGCGTACACCTTAGCCAAGAACATTTAAACTCAGTTTTCACAATTCCTGACATTTAATCCTACTAATAATTCCCTTTCTTAGGTCAGTTAGGATCATCACTTTATTTTAATAATGTGAAATGTCAGAATAATAGTAGAGAGAATGATTTATTTCAGCTTTTATTTCTTTCATCACATTCCCAGTGGGTCAGAAGTTTACATACACTCAATTAGTATTTGGTAGCATTGCCTTTAAATTGTTTAACTTGGGTCAAACATTTCAGGTAGCCTTCCACAAGCTTCCCACAATAAGTTAAGGTGAATTTTGGCCCATTCCACATGACAGAGCTGGTGTAACTGAGTCAGGTTTGTAGGCCTCCTTGCTCGCACACGCTTTTTCAGTTCTGCCCACACATTTTCTATAGGATTGAGTTCAGGGCTTTGTGATGGCCACTCCAATACCTTGACTTTGTTGTCCTTAAGCCATTTTTCCACAACTTTGGAAGTATGCTTGGGGTCATTGTCCATTTGGAAGACCCATTTGTGACCAAGCTTTAACTTCCTGACTGATGTCTTCAGATGTTGCTTCAATATATCCACATAATTTCCCCTCATGATGCCATCTATTTTCTGAAGTGCACCAGTCCCTCCTGCAGCAAAGCACCACCACAACATGATGCTGCCACACCCGTACTTCACGGTTGGGATGGTGTTCTTTGGCTTGCAAGCCTCACCCTTTTTCCTCCAAACATAACAATGGTCATTATGGCCAAACAGTTCTATTTTTGTTTACTCAGACCAGAGGACATTTCTCCAAAAAGTATGATCTTTGTCCCCATGTGCAGTTGGAGCAGTGGCTTCTTCCTTGCTGAGTTGCCTTTGAGGTTATGTCGATATAGGACTCGTTTTACTGTGGATATAGATACTTTTGTACCTGTTTCCTCCAGCATCTTTACAAGGTCCTTTACTGTTGCTCTGGGATTGATTTGCACTTTTCACACCAAAGTACGTTCATCTCTGGGAGACAGAACGAGTCTCCTTCTTGAGCGGTATGACGGCTGTGTGGTCCCATGGAGTTTATACTTGCGTAATCATAGCCAGGAGAGAGGCTTTTTTTTCCCAGTATCACCTCTGTCTTCTAACTCACATCTCATCAACATCAGACAGGCAAAGCACAGCCTAATCATAGGGCATCAGTCATACACTCGCACACAAAGTTAAACGCACGCACACGCATACACACACAACACACACACATAAACAGGAAGGGAGAGTCACAGTGAGGGCAGTGTGTCTATGGGAGAGACAGGGTGAAAGATGGAGAGAAAGATAGAGCGAGAGAGACATATAGAGAGCAAGACATATAGAGAGCGACAGACAGAGAGAGAGAGAGAGAGACAGACAGACCATGGAGAGAGCGAGAGAGGGAGCTCATTGGCTCTTCTGCAAAACAATGGAATTAGAGTTAGATAAATGTAGGCCTCCCGAGTGGCGCAGCGGTCTAGGACACTGCATCACAGAGCTAGAGGAGTCCCTACAGACCCCGGTTCCATTCCAGGCTGTATCACAGCGGTCTAGGACACTGCATCACAGAGCTAGAGGAGTCACTACAGACCCAGGTTCCATTCCAGGCTGTATCACAGCAGTCTAGGACACTGCATCACAGAGCTAGAGGAGTCACTACAGACCCATGTTCCATTCCAGGCTGTATCACAGCGGTCTAAGGCACTGCTTCGCAGTGCTTGAGGTGTCACTACAGACCCAGGTTCCATTCCAGGCTGTATCACAGCGGTCTAAGGCACTGCATCGCAGTGCTTGAGGTGTCACTACAGTCCAACGTTTGATCCAAGGCCGTGTCACAACCGGCCATGACCTGGAGTCCCATAGAGCGGCGCACAATTGGCCCAGCGTTGTTCGGGTTAGGGGAGGGTCTGACCGGGGGGTTTACTTGGCTCATCGCGCTCTAGTGACTCCTTGTGGCGGGCCGGGCGCCTGCAGGCTGACTCCGGTTGTCAGTTGAACAGCAGGCAGGTGTTAAGAGGCAGGTGTTAAGAAGCGCGGTTTGGCCGGTCATGTTTTGGAGGACGCATGACTCGACCTTCGCCTCTCCCGAGCCCGTTGGGGAGTTGCAGCGATGAGACAAGATTGAAACTGGATATCAAGAAATTGGGGAGAAAAAGGGTTCAAATAGAACAAATGTAAAAAAGCTTACAGTATACAGGATACAGGATACAGGATACGGGATACGGGATACAGGATACAGTATACAGTATACAGGATAGAGGATACAGTATACAGTATACAGGATACAGTATACAGGATACAGTATACAGGATACAGTATACGGGATACAGTATACGGGATACGGGATACAGGATACAGGATACAGTATACAGGATACAGGATACAGGATACAGTATACAGGATACAGGATACAGTATACAGGATACAGTATACAGTATACAGTATACGGGATACGGGATACAGGATACAGGATACAGTATACGGGATACGGGATACGGGATACGGTATACGGGATACGGGATACGGGATACGGGATACGGGATACAGTATACTGTATACTGTATACTGTATACAGTATACAGGATACAGGATACAGTATACAGGATACAGTATACGGGATACGGGATACGGGATACGGGATACGGGATACGGGATACGGGATACGGGATACAGTATACTGTATACTGTATACTGTATACAGTATACAGGATACAGGATACAGTATACAGGATACAGGATACAGGTTACAGTATACAGGATACAGGATACAGTATACAGGATACTGGATACGGGATACGGGATACAGTATACGGGATACGGGATACGGGATACAGGATACAGGATACAGGATACAGGATACAGGATACAGTATACGGGATACGGGATACGGGATACAGGATACAGGATACAGTATACAGGATACAGTATACAGTATACAGGATACAGGATACAGGATACAGGATACAGTATACAGGATACAGTATACAGGATACAGTATACAGGATACAGGATACAGGATACAGGATACAGGATACAGTATACAGGATACAGGATACAGGATACAGTATACAGGATACAGGATACAGGATACAGTATACAGGATACAGGATACAGTATACAGGATACAGGATACAGTATACAGGATACAGGATACAGGATACAGGTTACAGTATACAGGATACCACCCTTTACATCAACACATTCAAACCAAACCTGGAAATACCATCCAGCCCAAAACTGAGTGAGTAATGTTCAGTCTGAAGTTACTTCTGAAGCCATGAAGTAAAATACAATAATATATAGGTAATGTTGTTATATAAAGCTACTTTAATTCTAGGACAGAACAGACCTGACTGCAACTTCAATTAGCACTGAAGTGTGAAGTGAGATGTGTGAAAATGCTTGAGCCCAACAATGGCAGGAGAGTTTCACAGCCCCCTCCTTCCCCACCCAAATGCAGAGGCTTTTGAGGCCCCCTACTCCTGGCTTCGCCCGTGCAGATATCACAGTACAGTACCCCTTGGAAATTGAAAATAACACTGCATGGAATAAGTACAAAAATAAGCTCCTCAAGGACAATCCAGAAACACTATTTGCTGACTGCTACAAAGAGGGGAACGTAAGCAACTTCATTTGGTGCTATATTAACCAGACCATCCCCTGGCATGGTGCTATATTAACCAGACCCTCCTCTGGCATGGTGCTATATTAACCAGACCATCCCCTGGCATGGTGCTATATTAACCAGACCATCCCCTGGCATGGTGCTATATTAACCAGACCCTCCCCTGGCATGGTGCTATATTAACCAGACCATCCCCTGGCATGGTGCTATATTAACCAGACCCTCCCCTGGCATGGTGCTATATTAACCAGACCCTCCCCTGGCATGGTGCTATATTAACCAGACCCTCCCCTGGCATGGTGCTATATTAACCAGACCCTCCCCTGGCATGGTGCTATATTAACCAGACCCTCCCCTGGCATGGTGCTATATTAACCAGACCCTCCCCTGGCATGGTGCTATATTAACCAGACCCTCCCCTGGCATGGCGCTATATTAACCAGACCCTCCCCTGGCATGGTGCTATATTAACACAGACCATCCCCTGGCATGGAGCTATATTAACCAGACCATCCCCTGGCATGGTGCTATATTAACACAGACCATCCCCTGGCATGGTGCTATATTAACCAGACCATCCCCTGGCATGGAGCTATATTAACCAGACCATCCCCTGGCATGGTGCTATATTAACCAGACCATCCCCTGGCATGGTGCTATATTAACCAGACCATCCCCTGGCATGGTGCTATATTAACCAGACCATCCCCTGGCATGGTGCTATATTAACCAGACCATCCCCTGGCATGGTGCTATATTAACCAGACCATCCCCTTGCATGGTGCTATATTAACCAGACCATCCCCTGGCATGGTGCTATATTAACCAGACCATCCCCTGGCATGGTGCTATATTAACCAGACCATCCCCTGGCATGGTGCTATATTAACCAGACCATCCCCTGGCATGGTGCTATATTAACCAGACCATCCCCTGGCATGGTGCTATATTAACCAGACCATCCCCTGGCATGGTGCTATATTAACCAGACCATCCCCTGGCATGGTGCTATATTAACCAGACCATCCCCTGGCATGGTGCTATATTAACCAGACCATCCCCTGGCATGGTGCTATATTAACCAGACCCTCCCCTGGCATGGTGCTATATTAACACAGACCATCCCCTGGCATGGAGCTATATTAACCAGACCATCCCCTGGCATGGTGCTATATTAACACAGACCATCCCCTGGCATGGTGCTATATTAACCAGACCATCCCCTGGCATGGAGCTATATTAACCAGACCATCCCCTGGCATGGTGCTATATTAACCAGACCATCCCCTGGCATGGTGCTATATTAACCAGACCATCCCCTGGCATGGTGCTATATTAACCAGACCATCCCCTGGCATGGTGCTATATTAACCAGACCATCCCCTGGCATGGTGCTATATTAACCAGACCATCCCCTTGCATGGTGCTATATTAACCAGACCATCCCCTGGCATGGTGCTATATTAACCAGACCATCCCCTGGCATGGTGCTATATTAACCAGACCATCCCCTGGCATGGTGCTATATTAACCAGACCATCCCCTGGCATGGTGCTATATTAACCAGACCATCCCCTGGCATGGTGCTATATTAACCAGACCATCCCCTGGCATGGTGCTATATTAACCAGACCATCCCCTGGCATGGTGCTATATTAACCAGACCATCCCCTGGCATGGTGCTATATTAACCAGACCATCCCCTGGCATGGTGCTATATTAACCAGACCCTCCCCTGGCATGGTGCTATATTAACCAGACCCTCCCCTGGCATGGTGCTATATTAACACAGACCATCCCCTGGCATGGCACAGTGCTATATTAACACAGACCATCCACTGGCATGGCACAGTGCTATATTAACACACAGACCATCCCCTGGCATGGCACAGTGCTATATTAACACAGACCATCCCCTGGCATGGCACAGTGCTATATTAACACAGACCATCCCCTGGCATGACACAGTGCTATATTAACACAGACCATCCCCTGGCATGGCACAGTGCTATATTAACACAGACCATCCCCTGGCATGACACAGTGCTATATTAACACAGACCATCCCCTGGCATGGCACAGTGCTAGATTAACACAGACCGTCCCCTAGCATGGCACAGTGCTATAAGAGCACACTACCCCTATGTCAAGAGAGAAGGTATTGGCCCAGGGTGGAAACTGCAAAAATTGCAACAACCTCTGTCAACATGTACAAGTCTGGAACAGTAATGGTGCAGGGCAAACTCATGCAGTTTTACGGGATCAAAGAGAGAGAGAGAGAGAGAGAGAGAGAGAGAGAGAGAGAGAGAGAGAGAGAGAGAGAGAGAGAGAGAGAGTGAGAGAGAGAGAGAGAGAGAGAGAGAGAGAGAGAGAGAGAGAGAGCAGAGCAGGAAAAGCCTGCTCCCCCATCCTGAGTGAGTCTGATCACACCTCATCCTCAAACTGTCCTGCATACGAGCAGCCCCAAGAGGAGAGTCAGCCCCCCAGCACTGAGCAGACCCAGGTCCACAACTGCTCTGCTCCTCCATTGTTGAGAGAGAGAAATTCACCAAGCTGAAGAGAGAGATGGTGGAGATCAGATAGCTAGTCCACACACTCCAGACAGAACGGACCCACAAAACAGAGCATAACAGCAACACCCCCAGGAGGGAGAGGAACACATGTCACAGCTAACAGCAGTGAAGGAAGAGGAAGAGGAACACATCACAGCTAACAGTAGTGAAGGAGGAGGGAGAGGAACACATCACAGCTAACATCAGTGAAGGAGGAGGGAGAGGAACACATCACAGCTAACAGCAGTGAAGGAGGAGGGAGAGGAACACATGGAACAGCTAACAGCAGTGAAGGAGGAGGGAGAGGAACACATCACAGCTAACAGCAGTGAAGGAGGAGGGAGAGGAACACATGGAACAGCTAACAGCAGTGAAGGAGGAGGGAGAGGAACACATCACAGCTAACAGCAGTGAAGGAGGAGGGAGAGGAACACATGGAACAGCTAACAGCAGTGAAGGAGGAGGGAGAGGAACACATCACAGCTAACAGCAGTGAAGGAGGAGGGAGAGGAACACATGGAACAGCTAACAGCAGTGAAGGAGGAGGGAGAGGAACACATCACAGCTAACAGCAGTGAAGGAGGAGGGAGAGGAACACATCACAGCTAACAGCAGTGAAGGAGGAGGGAGAGGAACACATCACAGCTAACAGCAGTGAAGGAGGAGGGAGAGGAACACATCACAGCTAACAGCAGTGAAGGAGGAGAGAGAAACACATGGAACAGCTAACAGCAGTGAAGGAGGAGGGAGAGGAACACATCACAGCTAACAGCAGTGAAGGAGGAGGGAGAGGAACACATCACAGCTAACATCAGTGAAGGAGGAGGGAGAGGAGCACATGCAACAGCTAACAGCAGCGAAGGAGGAGGGAGAGGAGCACATGCAACAGCTAACAGCAGTGAAGGAGGAGAGAGAAACACATGCAACAGCTAACAGCAGTGAATGAGGAGGGAGAGGAACATGTCACAGCTAACAGCAGTGAAAGAGGAGGGAGAATAACACATGGATCAGCTAACAGCAGTGAAGGAGGAGGGAGAATAACACATGGATCAGCTAACAGCAGTGAAGGAGGAGGGAGAGGAACACATGGATCAGCTAACAGCAGTGAAGGAGGAGGGACAGGAACACATCACAGCTAACAGCAGTGAAGGAGGAGGGAGAGGAACACATCACAGCTAACAACAGTGAATGAGGAGGGAGAGGAACACATCACAGCTAACAGCAGTGGAGGAGGAGGGACAGGAACACATCACAGCTAACAGTCGTGAAGGAGGAGGAAGAGGAACACATCACAACTAACAGCAGTGAAGGAGGAGGGAGAGGAACACATCACAGCTAACAGCAGTGAAGGAGGAGGGAGAGGAACACATCACAGCTAACAGTCGTGAAGGAGGAGGAAGAGGAACACATCACAACTAACAGCAGTGAAGGAGGAGGGAGAGGAACACATCACAGCTAACAGTAGTGAAGGAGGAGGGAGAGAAACACATCACAACTAACAGCAGTGAAGGAGGAGGGAGAGGAACACATCACAGCTAACAGCAGTGAAGGAGGGAGAGGAACACATCACAGCTAACAGCAGTGAAGGAGGAGGGAGAGGAACACATCACAACTAACAGCAGTGAAGGAGGAGGGAGAGGAACACATCACAACTAACAGCAGTGAAGGAGGAGGGAGAGGAACACATCACAACTAACAGCAGTGAAGGAGGAGGGAGAGGAACACATCACAACTAACAGCAGTGAAGGAGGAGGGAGAGGAACACATCACAACTAACAGCAGTGAAGGAGGAGGGAGAGGAACACATCACAGCTAACAGCAGTGAAGGAGGGAGAGGAACACATCACAGCTAACAGCAGTGAAGGAGGAGGGAGAGGAACACATCACAACTAACAGCAGTGAAGGAGGAGGGAGAGGAACACATCACAGCTAACAGCAGTGAAGGAGGAGGGAGAGGAATACATGACAGCTAACAGCAGTGAAAGATGAGGGAGAGGAACACATGGAACAGCTAACAGCAGTGAAGGAGGAGGGAGAGGAATACATGTCACAGCTAACAGCAGTGAAGGAAGAGGGAGAGGAACACATCACAGCTAACAGCAGTGAAGGAGGAGGGAGAGGAACACATCACAGCTAACAGCAGTGAAGGAGGAGGGAGAGGAACACATGGAACAGCTAACAGCAGTGAAGGAGGAGGGAGAGGAATACATGTCACAGCTAACAGCAGTGGAGGAAGAGGGAGAGGAACACATCACAGCTAACAGCAGTGAAGGAGGAGGGAGAGGAACACATCACAGCTAACAGCAGTGAAGGAGGAGGGAGAGGAACACATGTCACAGCTAACAGCAGTGAATGAGGAGGGAGAGGAACACATCACAGCTAACAGCAGTGAAGGAGGAGGGAGAGGAACACATCACAGCTAACATCAGTGAAGGAAGAGGGAGAGGAACACATCACAGCTAACAGCAGTGAAGGAGGAGGGAGAGGAACACATCACAGCTAACATCAGTGAAGGAAGAGGGAGAGGAACACATCACAGCTAACAGCAGTGAATGAGGAGGGAGAGGAACACATGTCACAGCTAACAGCAGTGAAGGAGGAGGGAGAGGAACACATCACAGCTAACAGCAGTGAAGGAGGAGGGAGAGGAACACATGGAACAGCTAACAGCAGTGAATGAGGAGGGAGAGGAACACATGTCACAGCTAACAGCAGTAAAGGAGGAGGAAGAGGAACACATCACAGCTAACAGCAGTGAAGGAGGAGGGAGAGGAACACATCACAGCTAACAGCAGTGAAGGAGGAGGGACAGGAACACATCACAGCTAACAGCAGTGAAGGAGGAGGGAGAGGAACACATCACAGCTAACAGCAGTGAAGGAGGAGGGAGAGGAACACATCACAGCTAACAGCAGTGAAGGAGGAGGGACAGGAACACATCACAGCTAACAGCAGTGAAGGAGGAGGGAGAGGAACACATCACAGCTAACAGCAGTGAAGGAGGAGGGACCGGAACACATCACAGCTAACAGCAGTGAAGGAGGAGGTAGAGGAACACATCACAGCTAACAACAGTGAAGGAGGAGGGACAGGAACACATCACAGCTAACAGCAGTGAAGGACGAGGGAGAGGAACACATGGAACAGCTAACAGCAGTGAAGGAGGAGAGAGAGGCACACATCACAGCTAACAGCAGTGAAGGAGGAGGGAGAGGAACACATGGAACAGCTAACAGTAGTGAATGAGGAGGGAGAGGAACACATCACAGTTAACAGCAGTGAAGGAGGAGGGAGAAGAACACATCACAGCTAACAGTAGTGAAGGAAGAGGGAGAGGAACACATCACAGCTAACAACAGTGAAGGAGGAGAGAGAAACACATCACAGCTAACAGTAGTGAAGGAGGAGGGAGAGGAACACATGGATCAGCTAACAGCAGTGAAGGAGGAGGGAGAATGACACATGGATCAGCTAACAGCATTGAAGGAGGAGGGAGAGGAACACATGGATCAGCTAACAGCAGTGAAGGAGGAGGGAGAGGAACACATCACAGCTAACAGTAGTGAAGGAGGAGGGAGAGGAACACATGGATCAGCTAACAGCAGTGAAGGAGGAGGGAGAATAACACATGGATCAGCTAACAGCATTGAAGGAGGAGGGAGAGGAACACATGGATCAGCTAACAGTAGTGAATGAGGAGGGAGAGGAACACATCACAGCTAACAGCAGTGAAGGAGGAGGGAGAAGAACACATCACAGCTAACAGTAGTGAAGGAAGTGGGAGAGGAACACATCACAGCTAACAGTAGTGAAGGAGGAGGAAGAGGAACACATCACAGCTAACAGCAGTGAAGGAGGAGGGAGAGGAACACATGGATCAGCTAACAGCAATGAAGGAGGAGGGAGAGGAACACATCACAGCTAACAGTAGTGAAGGAAGTGGGAGAGGAACACATCACAGCTAACAGTAGTGAAGGAGGAGGAAGAGGAACACATCACAGCTAACAGCAGTGAAGGAGGAGGGAGAGGAACACATGGATCAGCTAACAGCAATGAAGGAGGAGGGAGAGGAACACATCACAGCTAACAGCAGTGAAGGAGGAGGGAGAGGAACACATGGATCAGCTAACAGCAGTGAAGGAGGAGGGAGAGGAACACATGGATCAGCTAACAGCAATGAAGGAGGAGGGAGAGGAACACATCACAGCTAACAGCAGTGAAGGAGGAGGGAGAGGAACACATGGAACAGCTAACAGCAGTGAAGGAGGAGGAGAGGAACACATCACAGCTAACAGCAGTGAAGGAGGAGGGAGAGGAACACATCACAGCTAACAGTAGTGAAGGAAGTGGGAGAGGAACACATCACAGCTAACAGTAGTGAAGGAGGAGGAAGAGGAACACATCACAGCTAACAGCAGTGAAGGAGGAGGGAGAGGAACACATCACAGCTAACAGTAGTGAAGGAAGTGGGAGAGGAACACATCACAGCTAACAGCAGTGAAGGAGGAGGGAGAAGAACACATCACAGCTAACAGTAGTGAAGGAAGTGGGAGAGGAACACATCACAGCTAACAGTAGTGAAGGAGGAGGAAGAGGAACACATCACAGCTAACAGCAGTGAAGGAGGAGGGAGAGGAACACATGGATCAGCTAACAGCAATGAAGGAGGAGGGAGAGGAACACATCACAGCTAACAGCAGTGAAGGAGGAGGGAGAGGAACACATGGATCAGCTAACAGCAGTGAAGGAGGAGGGAGAGGAACACATGGATCAGCTAACAGCAATGAAGGAGGAGGGAGAGGAACACATCACAGCTAACAGCAGTGAAGGAGGAGGGAGAGGAACACATGGAACAGCTAACAGCAGTGAAGGAGGAGGGAGAGGAACACATCACAGCTAACAGCAGTGAAGGAGGAGGGAGAGGAACACATCACAGCTAACATCAGTGAAGGAGGAGAGAGGAACACATGGATCAGCTAACAGCAGTGAAGGAGGAGGGAGAGGAACACATCACAGCTAACATCAGTGAAGGAGGAGAGAGAGGAACACATGGATCAGCTAACAGCAGTGAAGGAGGAGGGAGAACTTAAAGAGGCACACATGGCACTGAAGGAGGAGGTGAGAAAGCTGAGAAGTGACAGAGAGCAGAACTCTCTCCCAGAGACGCCAGCAGAACAGCCCACCTCAGACCCGGACCACAACCTCAACACCAAAATGGGACAGACAACACAGAACCCACCAACCCAACAGACCCTACCCCCTCCTAACAGTCCCCCTGTCAGCTCCCCCGATAGCCCTCCTGACAACCCCCACACATCCACGAGGACATACTAAAGCCAGAGATTGTGCTCCTCATTGACTCAAATGGCAAACAACAACACAAAGAGTTATCTATCCAAAACAGAGATTTATGGATAAACCACTTATGGATAAACCACTTATGGATAACCACTTATGGATAAACCACTATAATAAAAAACAAAGATCAAACAGCAAAAACACATACATGACAAATTACAAATCTTAGAATCAGCTATTAAAGACGACCAGAACCCACTTGATTGTCCAATTACATTGAATGAATTACAGGATAAAATACTAACCCTCCAACCCAAAAAGGCCTGTGGTGTTGATGGTATCCTGAATGAAATGATAAAATATACAGATTCCAAATGGCTATACTTAAACTCTTTAACATCATCCTCAGCTCTGGCATCAATATTGGGGCATCTTCCCCAATGGGATATGTATCAACAGAAACCTTGGGAAAATCCTCAATATCATTAACAGCATATTCGTACATTTCCTCAATGAAAACAATGTGCTGAGTAAATGTCTAATTAGATACTATAGTATAGCACTGTATTGTACAAGCCATATGCATTATGTTAAATATGGGTCTGATTAAATCAAGTAGATAATTAACATACACAGTGTAGTAGTTTGCTGTATGAGGACACACAGAGAGATCCAAATATAGAGGAGTTAAGAGAAGCATTATTACCCTCCGTTGACTCCCACAAACTTGAGGTTCTTCTTGGCTCCTCCTCTGTTCCCCTGCTTGTCAGCAGCACCGTTCTTCTTCATGATGGATTTCAGACCTGAGGGAGTGAGGGGGAGAGAGAGAGAGAGAGAGAGAGAGAGAGAGAAAGAAAGAAAGAAAGAAAGAAAGAAAGAAAGAAAGAAAGAAAGAAAGAAAGAAAGAAAGAAATGTTATTTATTTATTTAAACAATACCTTTACTGGCCCAACAGTTACATCACCAAAAGCACAAACACAACTTCACTTCAACAGACCTAGAAATCCAGAAACGAGTCCTGCTCCTCGTCCACTGTACATAGAACCCCCCTGACACCCTACAAAACCCCAAGACGGTTCACCAGCACCCCATATACATTACATGCTCCAGTGTTAGCACAGCTCTGGGGTCCGTACTCCCCACTCCCTCCAGTGTCAGCCGAGCCCGCACCTGCCCCAACAGCACATCTCTGGGGTCCGTATACCCCACTCCCTCCAGTGTCAGCCGAGCCCGCACCTGCCCCAACAGCACATCTCTGGGGTCCGTATACCCCACTCCCTCCAGTGTCAGCCGAGCCCGCACCTGCCCCAACAGCACAGCTCTGGGGTCCGTACACCCCACTCCCTGCATCTCATGTCTTCTGGTCTTCCACTTTGCCATTTTTGCCTGCCCCAACAGGTAATTTACTAGGCAGTCTCTTTGCCTGTTGGCTACGTTATACCTAGGCCTTCCAATGTATAGGTCCATAGTCAGCCCCATCTCTAGGCCTGTACACCACCCAGGACAGAAAACAACCCTACCAGCCTGGAACAAGACGAAAACAGATGCTGCACTGTCTCCTCCCCCCCAAAGAACAGACACCCACTCCCTGCTGATATATAAAGGTGCGACATCTATCTGTTCGTAGCGCCCTGTGAATAATCCTCCACGCGTATCCAGTGTTGGTCACAACAAATACATCCACCGGTAACCTCTACAGTTGCTTGATGAGACTCTGTGGGGAGTCCAACACCATCAGCCTGTGCCAGAGCATTGAAGCAGCCAAGTTGTTAATGTCCAGAAAAGACATCAGTCAGCAACAACCACCGCTATTTAGACAACTTAGGCCCAACCTTGTCCACCAAACCCCTATCAGCTTATGTCCTGAAACTCTGAGATCCCCAAGAACAGCCCTAAGAAATTCATCCCTGCTCTGTTCCACTGTAGTCCCCCAGGAAGACTAGCATATCCTGCTCTGTTCCACTGTAGTCCCCCAGGAAGACTAGCAGATCCTGCTCTGTTCCACTGTAGTCCCCCAGGAGGACTAGCATATCCTGCTCTGTTCCACTGTAGTCCCCCAGGAAGACTAGCAGATCCTACTCTGTTCCACTGTAGTCCCCCAGGAAGACTAGCAGATCCTGCTCTGTTCCACTGTAGTCCCCCAGGAAGACTAGCAGATCCTGCTCTGTTCCACTGTAGTCCCCCAGGAAGACTAGCAGATCCTGCTCTGTTCCACTGTAGTCCCCCAGGAAGACTAGCAGATCCTACTCTGTTCCACTGTAGTCCCCCAGGAAGACTAGCAGATCCTGCTCTGTTCCACTGTAGTCCCCCAGGAAGACTAGCAGATCCTGCTCTGTTCCACTGTAGTCCCCCAGGAAGACTAGCAGATCCTGCTCTGTTCCACTGTAGTCCCCCAGGAAGACTAGCAGATCCTGCTCTGTTCCACTGTAGTCCCCCAGGAAGACTAGCATATCCTGCTCTGTTCCACTGTAGTCCCCCAGGAAGACTAGCAGATCCTACTCTGTTCCACTGTAGTCCCCCAGGAGGACTAGCAGATCCTGCTCTGTTCCACTGTAGTCCCCCAGGAAGACTAGCAGATCCTGCTCTGTTCCACTGTAGTCCCCCAGGAAGACTAGCAGATCCTGCTCTGTTCCACTGTAGTCCCCCAGGAAGACTAGCAGATCCTGCTCTGTTCCACTGTAGTCCCCCAGGAGGACTAGCAGATCCTACTCTGTTCCAATGTAGTCCCCCAGGAGGACTAGCAGATCCTGCTCTGTTCCAATGTAGTCCCCCAGGAGGACTAGCAGATCCTGCTCTGTTCCACTGTAGTCCCCCAGGAAGACTAGCAGATCCTGCTCTGTTCCACTGTAGTCCCCCAGGAAGACTAGCAGATCCTGCTCTGTTCCACTGTAGTCCCCCAGGAAGACTAGCAGATCCTGCTCTGTTCCACTGTAGTCCCCCAGGAAGACTAGCAGATCCTGCTCTGTTCCACTGTAGTCCCCCAGGAAGACTAGCATATCCTGCTCTGTTCCACTGTAGTCCCCCAGGAGGACTAGCAGATCCTGCTCTGACCCATCTCCCCATAATCTGATCCTCACTCTTCTTCCAGTTCACCTTAGCTGATACCACCCCCTCAAACAACACTAAAGCCCTGCTAACCTCTTCTACATCTCCATCCCCTTTAACAAACACTTTTACATCATCAGCATACAGTAAGCTGACAATAAAACAGACTCTCCACCTACTGCCCCTAGAACTGACAACCCCTGCAGCCTCATCGCTCAGCCTACACAGGTTCTATGTGTAAACAGTAGAGACGATCCGAGAGTGGACACCTCTGCCAAATCCCTCTTCCAACTGGGACTGGTCGGTTCAGGACAATAACTTGACCCATGATCTAAATCCGTTACCCAGGCCAAACACTTCAAGCACAGTGAAATGTCCTTCTTGTAAGCTCCAAAGCAAACGTTGGAGTAATATCAACGTCGCACAACATTTTTACAAGGTAGAATAAAAACATGAGAAATAAAAATAAGAAGAAGACGAGAAAGTTAAAACCTATTTATAGGGTCAGTTCCAATACCATATTTACAATATGCAGGGATACTGGAGTGATAAAGGAAAAAATGTACAGTGCATTCAGAAAGGTATTCAGACTCCTTGTCTCTTTCCACATTTTGTTACATTACAGTCTTATTCTAAAATTGACTAAATAAAACATTTTCCTTCTCAATCTAGACACAATACCCCATAACGATGTAATGAAGTGAAAACAGGTTTTTATACATTTTAACAAATGTATAAAAATACTATAATAGAAATACCTTATTTATAAGATTTATACGATTTCAGACCCTTTGTTATGAGACTTGAAATTGAGCTCAGGTGCATCGTGTTTCCATTGATCATCCTTGAGATGTTTCTACAACTTGATTAGAGTCCACCTGTGGTATATTCAACTGATTGGGCATGATTTGGAAAGGCACACACCTGTCTATATAAGGTCCCTGTAATGACTCTAGTGGGTTGAAGAAGGAGACCAAGGTGCAGCGTGGTAGGACCGCCACAGGAGTCGCTGGTGCGCGATGAGACAAGGATATCCCTACCGGCCAAACCCTCCCTAACCCGGACAACGCTATGCCAATTGTGGGTCGCCCCACGGACCTCCCGGTCACGGCCGGTTACGACAGAGCCTGGGAGCGAACCCAGAGTCTCTGGTGACACAGCTCCACCCGGGAGGCCTATATATCCTAGTCTTGCTGCACTCATCCTCCCCTCCACTACCTTCACCAATGTATAGCTCCTCCCTCGCTGATTTCTGTCCCTCACCACATCTACTAGTCCATGCTATTTCAACATATTGGTTAAGACCACCACCGACTGTGGATGAGCTTCCACCCAGTTCCTATTTAGTATGTAATCTGTTGTACAGTTCCAGTGAACTCATCCTGCGATGCTACATCTACACTGATGGGAATATCTGACAGCGAATCAATCTCTTCCTCCATCCTCATCGGGCAGCTCCACGGAATCCGGAGCCCCCCGGCTCCCCCCAACCACCTCTCCACCATCCCCCTGTGTGTCTGTAATTACACTGGGCATATCCCCTTGTGTGTCTGTAATTACACTGGGCATATCCCCTTGTGTGTCTGTAATTACACTGGACATATCCCCCTGCATGTCTGTAATTACACTGGGCACATCACCCTGCGTGTCTGTAATTACACTGGGCACATCACCCTGTGTGTCTGTAATTACACTGGGCATATCACCCTGCATGTCTGTAATTACACTGGGCATATCACCCTGTGTGTCAGTAATTACACTGGGCATATCATCCTGCATGTCTGTAATTACACTGGGCATATCACCCTGTGTGTCTGTAATTACACTGGACACATCACCCTGTGTGTCAGTAATTACACTGGGCATATCACCCTGCATGTCTGTAATTACACTGGGCATATCACCCTGCATGTCTGTAATTACACTGGGCACATCACCCTGCGTGTCTGTAATTACACTGGGCACATCACCCTGTGTGTCTGTAATTACACTGGGCATATCACCCTGCATGTCTGTAATTACACTGGGCATATCACCCTGCGTGTCTGTAATTGCACTGGGCATATGCCCCAGTGTGTCAGTAATTACACTGGGTATATCACCCTGCGTGTCAGTAATTACACTGGGCATATCACCCTGTGTGTCTGTAATTGCACTGGGCATATGCCCCTGTGTGTCAGTAATTACACTGGCCATATCACCCTGTGTGTCAGTAATTACACTGGGCATATCATCCTGCATGTCTGTAATTACACTGGGCATATCACCCTGTGTGTCTGTAATTACACTGGACACATCACCCTGTGTGTCAGTAATTACACTGGGCATATCACCCTGCATGTCTGTAATTACACTGGGCATATCACCCCGCATGTCTGTAATTACACTGGGCACATCACCCTGCGTGTCTGTAATTACACTGGGCACATCACCCTGTGTGTCTGTAATTACACTGGGCATATCACCCTGCATGTCTGTAATTACACTGGGCATATCACCCTGCGTGTCTGTAATTGCACTGGGCATATGCCCCAGTGTGTCAGTAATTACACTGGGCATATCACCCTGCGTGTCAGTAATTACACTGGGCATATCACCCTGTGTGTCTGTAATTGCACTGGGCATATGCCCCTGTGTGTCAGTAATTACACTGGGCATATCACCCTGTGTGTCAGTAATTACACTGGGCATATCACCCTGTGTGTCAGTAATTACACTGGGCATATCACCCTGTGTGTCTGTAATTGCACTGGGCATATGCCCCTGTGTGTCAGTAATTACACTGGGCATATCACCCTGTGTGTCAGTAATTACACTGGGCATATCATCCTGCATGTCTGTAATTACACTGGGCATATCACCCTGTGTGTCTGTAATTACACTGGGCACATCACCCTGCGTGTCAGTAATTACACTGGGCATATCACCCTACATGTCTGTAATTACACTGGGCATATAACCCTGCATGTCTGTAATTACACTGGGCATATCACCCTGTGTGTCAGTAATTACACTGGGCATATCACCCTGCATGTCTGTAATTACACTGGGCATATAACCCTGCATGTCTGTAATTACACTGGGCATATCACCCTGTATGTCAGTAATTACACTGGGCATATCATCCTGCATGTCTGTAATTACACTGGGCATATCACCCTGTGTGTCTGTAATTACACTGGGCATATCACCCTGTATGTCTGTAATTACACTGGGCACATCACCCTGCGTGTCTGTAATTACACTGGCCATATCACCCTGTGTGTCAGTAATTACACTGGGCATATCATCCTGCATGTCTGTAATTACACTGGGCACATCACCCTGTGTGTCAGTAATTACACTGGCCATATCACCCTGTGTGTCAGTAATTACACTGGGCATATCATCCTGACTAAAGCAGGGGCTGTGTTTCTGAAAGAGGAGCGTCTTGTCAACCGGCTGGTTCAGACTGGTGTTACTGAAAGAGTAGCGTCTTGTCAACCGGCTGGTTCAGACTGGTGTTACTGAAAGAGTAGCGTCTTGTCAACCGGCTGGTTCAGACTGGTGTTACTGAAAGAGGAGCGTCTTGTCAACCGGCTGGTTCAGACAGGTGTTACTGAAAGAGTAGCGTCTTGTCAACCGGCTGGTTCAGACTGGTGTTACTGAAAGAGGAGCGTCTTGTCAACCGGCTGGTTCAGACAGGTGTTACTGAAAGAGGAGCGTCTTGTCAACCGGCTGGTTCAGACTGGTGTTACTGAAAGAGTAGCGTCTTGTCAACCGACTGGTTCAGACTGGTGTTACTGAAAGAGGAGCGTCTTGTCAACCGGCTGGTTCAGACAGGTGTTACTGAAAGAGTAGCGTCTTGTCAACCGGCTGGTTCAGACTGGTGTTACTGAAAGAGGAGCGTCTTGTCAACCGGCTGGTTCAGACAGGTGTTACTGAAAGAGGAGCGTCTTGTCAACCGGCTGGTTCAGACTGGTGTTACTGAAAGAGGAGCGTCTTGTCAACCGGCTGGTTCAGACAGGTGTTACTGAAAGAGTAGCGTCTTGTCAACCGGCTGGTTCAGACTGGTGTTACTGAAAGAGTAGCGTCTTGTCAACCGGCTGGTTCAGACTGGTGTTACTGAAAGAGTAGCGTCTTGTCAACCGGCTGGTTCAGACAGGTGTTACTGAAAGAGGAGCGTCTTGTCAACCGGCTGGTTCAGACAGGTGTTACTGAAAGAGGAGCGTCTTGTCAACCGGCTGGTTCAGACAGGTGTTACTGAAAGAGGAGCGTCTTGTCAACCGGCTGGTTCAGACAGGTGTTACTGAAAGAGTAGCGTCTTGTCAACCGGCTGGTTCAGACAGGTGTTACTCTAAATTATGTTTTTTTGCAAATCACGCTGCTTTTCTCCTCAGCTGCGAGGGTTACTTTATCCAATGTGCGTTCATTCCCGATGGCGACCTGATACGAGAGCTCGCACGTTACATTCGCCAGCCCAATGAGAGAGTTATTAGTTGAATGTAGAAGGCAGGTTTTCATGTTTTTAGACTGACAAAAACTTTAGACATTTGGTATCAGGTGAGGTATGAGGGAAAGCCTACATGGTTTATGTGACAATAGTCTGAGGTGTTTTGATTGTGTGGAGACTGGACATAAACGGCAGGCATGCACACAGAGGGAGCGGGCGAGCAGGGCACTGATGGATCCTCGTCTGTCTCCAGATCTGAGAGGGGGCTGGGGGGTCGGGGCAGCACCAGCCTCCACCCCTGGTCCAGACTCAACCCCATACAAACTGTTGATGAGGTTAATGTTGATGTGGCCCAGGTTGCCGTGATGAGGAGCGCAGGGCCGGGCCCGACAGTGGTTACTGAGGGCGGTGACAACATTGACTCCGAGGCTGATATGCCTGTCTCACAGACAATGGAGAATGATATGCCCAGTGTAATTACTGACACGCAGGGTGATATGCCCAGTGTAATTACAGACATGCAGGGTGATATGCCCAGTGTAATTACAGACACACAGGGGCATATGCCCAGTGTAATTACTGACACGCAGGGTGATATGCCCAGTGTAATTACTGACACGCAGGGTGATATGCCCAGTGTAATTACTGACACGCAGGGTGATATGCCCAGTGTAATTACTGACACGCAGGGTGATATGCCCAGTGTAATTACAGACATGCAGGGTGATATGCCCAGTGTGATTACTGACACACAGGGTGATATGCCCAGTGTAATTACAGACATGCAGGATGATATGCCCAGTGTAATTACTGACACACAGGGGCATATGTCCAGTGTAATTACTGACATGCAGGGTGATATGCCCAGTGTAATTACAGACACACAGGGTGATATGCCCAGTGTAATTACAGACATACAGGGTGATATGCCCAGTGTAATTACAGACACACAGGGTGATATGCCCAGTGTAATTACAGACATGCAGGATGATATGCCCAGTGTAATTACTGACATACAGGGTGATATGCCCAGTGTAATTACAGACATGCAGGGTTATATGCCCAGTGTAATTACAGACATGCAGGGTGATATGCCCAGTGTAATTACTGACACACAGGGTGATATGCCCAGTGTAATTACAGACATGCAGGGTTATATGCCCAGTGTAATTACAGACATGTAGGGTGATATGCCCAGTGTAATTACTGACACGCAGGGTGATGTGCCCAGTGTAATTACAGACACACAGGGTGATATGCCCAGTGTAATTACAGACATGCAGGATGATATGCCCAGTGTAATTACTGACACACAGGGTGATATGCCCAGTGTAATTACTGACACACAGGGGCATATGCCCAGTGCAATTACAGACACACAGGGTGATATGCCCAGTGTAATTACTGACACACAGGGTGATATGCCCAGTGTAATTACTGACACACAGGGTGATATGCCCAGTGTAATTACTGACACACAGGGGCATATGCCCAGTGCAATTACAGACACACAGGGTGATATGCCCAGTGTAATTACTGACACGCAGGGTGATATGCCCAGTGTAATTACTGACACACTGGGGCATATGCCCAGTGCAATTACAGACACGCAGGGTGATATGCCCAGTGTAATTACAGACACACAGGGTGATATGCCCAGTGTAATTACAGACACGCAGGGTGATGTGCCCAGTGTAATTACAGACATGCGGGGTGATATGCCCAGTGTAATTACAGACATGCAGGGTGATATGCCCAGTGTAATTACTGACACACAGGGTGATGTGTCCAGTGTAATTACAGACACACAGGGTGATATGCCCAGTGTAATTACAGACATGCAGGATGATATGCCCAGTGTAATTACTGACACACAACAATGTAGCCAATGTTACCACTAAAATAAATCACATAGAGCTTTCCTGCTGTCAATGACCAAAAGCGACCTCTTTGGCCTCGTGGGTGGACTGTTATTCATATTTTACAGTGACCACCTTTGCCATGTGGATGGGGGCATCAGCATCCTATGGGGGCATAGCCATGGTAGCCAAAATAATGGCTTGCCCAGTATTTTTATACATGACCCTAAGCATGATGGGATGTTAATTGCTTAATCAACTCAGAAACCACAACTGTGTGGAAGCACCTGTTTTCAATATACTTTGTATCCCTCATTTATTTAAATGTTTCCATTATTTTGGCAGTTACCTGTAGATGTTCGTACAGACAGGCTGTTTAAAATGGCAGCAGCGATCAAAATGTTTACCACACGTTGGTTTTTCACTCCTCTAATTTCCTCACAATCACAAGATTGTGTGTGTGTGTGTGTGTGTGTGTGTGTGTGTGTGTGTGTGTGTGTGTGTGCGCGGCATGTGTTCAGGTTGATGATTACACTGTGTATAAGACAGTAGTTTTGGAATTGTTAGTTAGATTACTTGTTGGTTATTACTGCATTGTCGGAACTAGAAGCACAAGCATTTCGCTACACTCGCATTAACATCTGCTAACCACGTGTATGTGACAAATAAAATTAGATTTGATTAGATTTTTGATTTTGATGATTATGTGTGTTTGAAGTAGAACATGGGGGGGCCTGGAAGACAATGCTGAGCCTCTGGATACAATTACAACACAACTGAGCTCATTAAATTGTGTGGAAACCCTCAACCCTCTCTCGCTGCAAGCTAGCTGGCACAGACAGTACACACACACACACACACACACACACACACACACACACACACACACACACACACACACCTGGCGTATAGCACAGAGCTAGCTAAGGCTCCCCAGGGCCTTAGTCTGTACTTCCACAAGACTTAATGAGATCAATGTGAGAAAGTTACACAGCAAGGACAGAGAATAAGACAGTGTAATGAATGAATAAACCCTGTTTACAGCCTAGTCAGCCAGTTAAAGACACAGTTATTTACATGGGATTCCCAGTCCATTAAATGAGTTCTCTATACTGTATTACAGGGACATTGAGATACACAGAGCGTACAAAAGGAGGACACGTTCTCTTTCCGTGACTACGACTGACCAGGTGAATTCAGGTGAAAGCTATGATCCCTTATTGATGTCAGTTGTTAAATCCACTTCAGTCAGTGTAGATGAAGGGGAGGAGACCCATTAAAGAAGGATTTTAAACCTGGACTGTGTAGCTATGTGTGTCATTCAGAGGGTGAACGGGCAAGACAAAATATTTTAGTGCCTTTGAAAGGGGTATGGTAGTAGGTGCCAGGTGTACCGGTTTGTGTCAAGAACTGCAACGCTGCTGGGATTTTCAACCTCAACAGTTTCCTGTGTGTATCAAGAATGGTAACACCACACAAAAGACATCTTGCCAACTTGACCCAACTGTGGGAAGTATTAGAGTCAACATGGGCCAGCATCCCTGTGGAACGATTTGACACTTTGTAGAGTCCATGACTTTACTAATTGAGGCTACAACTCCATGTTAGAAAGGTGTTCCTAATGTTTAGTAGACTCAGTACAGATGGGCTGACGGAGGGGATGTTGTGTTGGTTAGATAGTTGTGGCTCTGCCTCTGCATGTGGAAGTAATAGGATTCTGTATCCAATATTCTTTGGGCCAGATCGGTGCGTTTTGTAAGCAATGTACAGTAATTCAAGTCAGACATTTTCTCAAATGTCAGTGACGCTCCTCAGAACAATGGTGGAATACACAGAGCAGAGGTTCACCATCAAAGGGCACACTGTTGTGTATTCTCCCTACTGTGTTATGTGTCTCCATGTGAGTTATGTGTGGTAGGGGACTCGATCTTCAATTCTATCTTCTGGGCCAAAACACAACAAGAAGGAAAAGAGAGGGGGAAGAAACTAACTGCATATCTCATCTGTTCTTGGAGGACGTCCAACACTTTCATCTGTCCGTGCTTCACTACATGTGTTCCACCTCTAGCCATCGCAATCAATAGCCATCACAGACACGTGGAGGCCCCTGGCCTATCAGAGTCAATGAACAGAGACAGACTACGAGCTCTCTGTGCCAAGACAGGAGACAGCTCAGTATCATGGAGATAAAGCTATTGGACCTGGGCCAGAGTGATCTCGTGGTAAATAACGCCTGAACAAGTTTTAGTGACTGTCAACATGTGATGAGAATATTACGAACAGAATAGAATCAGCTTGATATTAATTATTTAAATAGCGTGCAATTTTCTGTGACTGGGAAGTCGAACATATTTAATCAACCAAAGCATATTTCTAGAATATCAGGATATCACAATAATATTATGACTTTGTAGTTTATACATCTACTTAGAAACCTCCTGGCACGTCTTCTACAGTAGCTACTAAGACATATAGGACTCCTGACACCTATCCTACCTTGTTGTTTGTTGGCAGTAGCCTTCTGTCCAGGGGAGTAGAATGCAGACAGGGCACTGAGGGAGCTGACCAGCTGGCTCTGGATGGAGCTCATCTTAGACGGCCCTGACTTCCCTGCTGATTTGCCCGTTGAAGGCTTCCCCTGCCCGGCTTCAAGCTTCTGGGTGCTGGGGCTGGAGGTCTCCTGCTTGTCCGGCTTCTCTTGGCTGCTACCCAGCTGGGCCCACTGCTCGTTAATCAGCCCTGTGAGGCGTGTTACTACCTGGCCTAATGCTGGGTTGGAGCCCCGACGAGGGTCCTGGGTCTGAGGCTGGGCCTGGGGCTGCACAGACTCCTTCTGACCTGGTTGAGGCTGGGTCTGGCTGGAAGAGGGGGTGGGTGCTGCTACTGGGCTCTCTGGGACTACGGGAGTTTCTTTCACCACACTAACATTGTGGACCAGGGGACAGAGACAGGGGAAAGAGACTTCTGTGACCACACTCTCTTCTGTGACCACACTCTCTTCTGTGACTGCATTGTCTTCTGTGACCACACTCTCTTCTGTGACTGCATTGTCTTCTGTGACCACACTCTCTTCTGGGACCACACTCTCTTCTGTGACCGCATTGTCTTCTGGGACTACACTCTCTTCTGTGACCACACTCTCCTCTGTGACCGCATTGTCTTCTGTGACCACACTCTCTTCTGTGACCACACTCTCAATGACCATACCCTCTGTGGTCATACTCTGTTTAAGCACACTTTCAGTCATTGTAATTTGTTCAACTGCATTCTCTACTACCACTTCTTGTCTCTTTGTTACCATTCTTTCTGTGTTAACATTTTCTGTGACCACATTCTCTGTGACCATACTTTCTGTGTCCACACATTCTATAATCACAAAACCTTCTTCAGTTACTGCACTCTCAGTGATATCCCCATTTTTGACAGCACTTTCTGCTCCAGAAATTTCTGTGACCGCACTTTCTATGGCTGCACTTACTATAGCTGCACTTTCTATCTCTATAGCTCTATGTGGGGTATTGCTAGTCTCACCTCTGTCTCTCTCTGTCTCTGTTTGCTGGTCTGCACTCTGTGCTGCCTCTGTCTCTGTCACCTGGTCCACTGTACTCACTCTCTCTGTCTCTGTCCCCTGGTCCATGCTATTAGCCCTGTGTCTTGCTGGTCTCACTGGACGTACAGGTGCTGTCTGTGTCTCTGTCAGCTGGTTCATAGTATCCACTGTCTCTTTCCCATGGTCTACACGGACTCCTGCCTGTATTTGTGTCTCTCTACAATGGTCCACACTGTTAGCCCTGTGTCTTGCTGGTCTCACTGGACGTACAGGTACTGTGTCTGTCATCTGGTCCACACTGACTACTGTCTGTGTCTCTGTCCCCTGGTCTAATCTGTCTCCAGGCGGTGTCTCTGCCACCTGGTTTACAGTGTCCACTCTCTCTGTCTCTGTCACCTGGTTTACAGTGTCCACTCTCTCTGTCTCTGTCACCTGGTTTACAGTGTTCACTTTCTCTGTCTCTGCCACCTGGTTTACAGTGTCCACTTTCTCTGTCTCTGTCACCTGGTTCACCGCTTCCACTCTCTCTGTCACTGTCCCCTGGTCCACACTGTTGCCCCTTGGTCTGACTGGGCATGCAATAATCATCTCTGTCTCGGCCACCTGGTTCACCGCTTCCACTCTCTCCGTCTCTGTCCCCTGGTCCACACTGTTGCCCCTTGGTCTAACTGGGCATGCAATAATCATCTCTGTCTCGGCCACCTGGTTCACCGCTTCCACTCTCTCCGTCTCTGTCCCCTGGTCCACACTGTTGCCCCTTGGTCTGACTGGGCATGCAATAATCATCTCTGTCTCGGCCACCTGGTTCACCGCTTCCACTCTCTCTGTCACTGTCCCCTGGTCCACACTGTTGCCCCTTGGTCTAACTGGGCATGCAATAATCATCTCTGTCTCGGCCACCTGGTTCACCGCTTCCACTCTCTCCGTCTCTGTCCCCTGGTCCACACTGTTAGCTCTCTCTCTGATTAAACATATCACTATCCTCTCTGTATCAGTCTCCTGCTCCACCACATCAGCCCTCTCTGACTCTGTCCCCTGGTTTATAATGACCACTCTCTCGGTCTCTGTCTGCTGGTCCACACTGGTCCTCCTACTTGTATGTCTCTCCCCACACACCTCCTCCTTTCCCTCTCTCCCTCCCTCGCTTAGCTGAAGTATCCTCTCCTGCTTCATCCTGTTGTCCTCTACCTGTTGTCTGAGGAGACTGTTGGTTTCCTCCAGCTCTTCACTGGCCTGACTTAACTTAGCCTCTAGTGTTACTAGCTTAGCCTGGAGCTGTTCGATGCTGAGGAGATCCCCCTCACCACTGACTCCCTCTATGACTTGCACAATCACTCCTTTCTCTGAAGGTTCTGGTGCGTTCTGTACTGTAACGTCCTCTGCTAGCTCTGCTGTTTTCTCTAATGGATTCACTAATGCCTCTCTTTGTCGGTCTGGTCCCTCTGATGCCTGTGCTGCTAAAAGCCTATCTGCTTCTGCTTCTTGTGCAGTACTTCTTAAGGATTCCTGTTGTGTTTCTGTCTCTGACGCACTGCTTTCCGCTCTCCTGGTATCAACTACTGCTCCAGACCCCGGCGGCTGAGGATCAATGATCTGAGCCGGAGAGGGCGAGGCACGTTGTGGGGGGGGTGGAGCCTGGGGCTTGGTTTGGGCCTGCAGCCTGAGAATCAGATGCTCTCTCTCCTCCCTCAGTGAGCAGATCTGGGACTTGAGCTCTGGGATGGTCCTCACCATATCCTCCAGCTCTCTGACCCTCTTCAGGGCCGCGGTGATCTGCTGGTGCAGCCCCGACCTGTCCTGGGGCACAGCGCGGAATACATTCTCAGATGAGCCGTTCTCGATTCTCTCGTCCCCGGACTCAGAGGCCTTCCTGTGAGGGATGGTAATGGGCATGCTGGAAGTCCGGAGGAGGTTGGGCCTCCCCAGGGGCTTCTCGGCTGACACACCAGCCCCTGCCTCCTCCCTGGGCCTGGCCGGGGATAAGCCACTCCCCTGCGCTCTGCTGCTCTGGCTCTGCCCCCCCGCCATACCACTGCCTCCATCACTGGCTCTAAAATCCAAGAACTGCTGAACCTCTGTGACTCTGCCCCGGGGCTTGGGTCCCAGAGTAGAGGTGGAAGACCAGGTGTCCTTGGGGGCCGAACGTGCCCCATGCCCAGGCAGGCTGAAGTTCCTGGGCAGGGTGCTGAACTTAGGAGGACCCCTGGCCTTGCGCTGGATGTGGACCCGCTTGATGGTGTTGCCTTTCTCGATGTCGTCCACATATTTGAGGAAGTCGAGGTCCAGGTGGAAGCCGTAGGGGGTCTCTACGGAGTAGGGCAGCTGCTTCTTCTGACCCCCACCTCCACTCTCTCCTCCGGCCTTAGGGTAGCCATTGGCTGAAATATGAAGAGAGGGTTTTTTAGTATTCACACTGATTCCCATGCATTCAGGGATTTGTTGTAGAGTACTCTCCGGCCATAGAAGAGAAAGCAAAACATGAAGCACATCCCAGTATCCCATTAGTTGATAATACACTACAACCTTTGTATATATTGATATGTATATGATAGGGTTGCTAGGAATAGTATATGATAGGGTTGATATGGATAGTCTATGATAGGATTGATTGGTATAGTCTATGACAGGGTTGATAGGGATAGTCTATGATAGGGTTGATAGGGATAGCCTATGATAGGGTTGATAGGGATAACCTATGATAGAGTTGATAGGGATCATCTATGACAGGTTTGATAGGGATAACCTATGATAGGGTAGATAGGGATAGTATATTATATGGTTGATAGGGATAGTATATGACAGGGTTGATAGGGATAGTATATGACAGGGTTGATAAGGATAGCCTATGATAGGGTTGATAGGGATGGTATATGAATGGGTTGATAGGGATAGTATATGATAGGGTTGATAGGGATAGTATATGACAGGGTTGATAGGGATAGTATATGATAGGGTTGATAGGGATAGTATATGACAGGGTTGATAGGGACAGTATATGACAGGGTTGATAGGGATAGTATATGATAGGGTTGATAGGGATAGCCTATGATAGGGTTGATAGGGATAGCCTATGACAGGGTTGATAGGGATAGTATATGATAGGGTTGATAGGGATAGTATATGACAGGGTTGATAGGGATAGTATATGATAGGGTTGATAGGGATAGTATATGATAGGGTTGATAGGGATAGTATATGATAGGGTTGATAGGGATAGTATATGATAGGGTTGATAGGGTTGATAGGGATAGTATATGATAGGGTTGATAGGGATAGTATATGATCGGGTTGATAGGGATAGTATATGATAGGGTTGATAGGGATAGCCTATGACAGGGTTGATAGGGATAGTATATGATAGGGTTGATAGGGATAGCCTATGACAGGGTTGATAGGGATAGTATATGATAGGGTTGATAGGGATAGCCTATGACAGGGTTGATAGGGATAGTATATGATAGGGTTGATAGGGATAGTATATGATAGGGTTGATAGGGATAGTATATGATAGGGTTGATAGGGATAGTATATGATAGGGTTGATAGGGATAGCCTATGACAGGGTTGATAGGGATAGCCTATGACAGGGTTGATAGGGATAGTATATGATAGGGTTGATAGGGATAGCCTATGACAGGGTTGATAGGGATAGTATATGATAGGGATAGTATATGATAGGGTTGATAGGGATAGTATATGATAGGGTTGATAGGGATAGCCTATGACAGGGTTGATAGGGATAGTATATGATAGGGTTGATAGGGATAGCCTATGACAGGGTTGATAGGGATAGCCTATGACAGGGTTGATAGGGATAGTGCACATGAATCAACATTTCGAGAAAAGGGACTACTGTGTCTACAGCACCAGAGCTGTCAGTAATTTGATTTCTTTCAGTTTTAGTATTACACTGTTGCTACTTCGCTCTTCAACCAAGGACCAACTGAAGAGAGGAGGATGACGATATTCAGCCAAAATACCATTTATTATTAAAACCAGCAACTAATGCGTTTTGGCTCGTTGCCTTCATCAGCTTGTTGCCTTACAGTTTTAGTATTCACAGTCCCCCCTATATAGATGCAGCCAGGGACAGGATGTACACTACATTACTTTGCATAAACCCTATAAGAGTCTAGGATGTAATTATCTTTCTGTGATTAGGATGAAACACATTTACACTCATTAGTATGCAAAACTCAACTCAGCTTAGCTTTGCTGTGTCAACGTACATTTGATTACAGGCTCAAAATGGCTAGAAACAAAGCACTTTCTTCTGAAACTCGTCAGTCTATTCTTGTTCTGAGAAATTAAGGATATTCCATGCGAGAAATTGCCAATAAACTGAAGATCTGGTACAATGCTGTGCACTACTCCCTTCACAGAACAGCGCAAACTGTCTCTAACCAGAATAGAAAGAGAAGTGGGAGGCCCCGGTGCACCACTGAGCAAGAGGACAAGTACATTTGATTGTCTAGTTTGAGTAACAGACACCTCACAAGTCCTCAACTGGCAGCTTCATTAAATAGTACGAGCAAAACACCAGTCTCAACATCAACAGTGAAGAGGTGACTCCAGGATGCTGTCCTTCTAGGAAGAGTTCCTCTGTCCAGTGTCTGAGTTATTTTGCCCATCTTAATCTTTTCTTTTTATTGGCCAGTCTAAGATATGGCATTTTCTTTGCAACTCTGCCTAGAAGCCCAACAATCCCAGAGTCGCCTCTTCACTGTTGACGTTGAGACTGGCAATTTCTCGCATGGAATAGCCTTCATTTCTCAGAACAAGAATAGACTGACAAGTTTCAAGTTTCTGGCCATTTTGAGCCTGTAATCGAACCCACAAATGCTGATGCTCCAGATACTCAACTAGCTAACAGAACGTGCCATTTGAACACAGGAGTGATGGTTGCTGATAATGGGACTCCTATGTAGATATTGTAGATATTCCATTAAAATCAGCCGTTTCCTGCTACAATAGTCATTTACAACATTAAAAATGTCTCCACTGTATTTCTGATCAATTTGATGTTATTTTAATGGACAAAAAATGTGTTTTTCTTTATAAAACAAGGACATTTCTAAGTGACCCAAAAACCTTTCAACGGTAGAGTATGCATAATGAGACAGGCGGATAGTGTTTAGCACAGCAAGAATATTAGGAAGAGAAAAGTCTTGTTCGCTACCCCTTCCTCTTACCCCTGACCCTTCACTGATCGCAGCTCTGTAAGGTGGAAGAAATATAGTGCAAGCCAGTGGAGGCTGCTGAGGGGAGGACGGCTCACAATAATGTCTGGATTGGAGCGAATGGAATGGCATCAAACACCTGGAAACCATGGAAACCATGTGTTGGATGTATTTGATGCCATTCCACTGATTCCGCTCCAGACATTATCACGAGCCCATCCTCTCCGACCTCCTGTGCTGGAGCTTTACCACTACACTGCTTTCTTCTCCAGGACCCTCTGACATGCTATCACACAGGGGTTAGGGCAGAAGGGGATGGATTTGGGAACGACTGTGTGACTTTTAACTTACCACTTTTCCTGTCCATCGCTGTATTAGTTCAGGGTCATGGACTTCTCTGCTGTCAGAGAGGGGGCAACCTGGAAAAGAGAATGGAAGTCTGTTAGCAACTGAAATAACACGGAATATCAACACTGGCCAACTGTTTGTAATACAACCTCTGTTTTGTTTTAAATAAGCTTTTTTTTTAGATGAGAAGAGCGTATGTGAAATGACTTGTTGAAGCTACCCGTGATAGTCTGTTGCTAATGAGAGAAACATCGTGTCCACAACCTCTCCACTGTGTCATTGTCTAAAAGAGTGAGAGAGACCCTCGGTGGCCATTAGAAATCACCACAACACTGACAAGGGCTACAGTTTCATCCAACTAATTAGGAAAATGTTCCATCTGGATGCCATTTTGTGTGTTTTGTTCCAGTTGGAGCTGCCAAGAAACTGAAGCCTGCGGCTTTTTACGAGGGGCCTTGCATGAGGCAATTGTGATGGAAAAATCAAATCATTCAAATCAACAAAAAACAAAAATCACATTCTTGGTGAACAACAGGTGTAGACTAACAGTGAAATTCTTCCCAACAACGCAGAGAGGAAAATAGAAAATAATAACACAAGGAATAAAAACAACTCAGAGATTTGGGTCAAAACTTTCAGAGGTTTATGCTTTTAAATGTAATATCCAATATTACTAATAATACACAGTAAAGGCAAGGATGTTCCCAAAGCCTTCCCAGGCTTTAAAGATTGAACCCATTTAAAATAGCACACCCTTAGGCCTGCAGCAAAATATAAATCGCTAAACAGTTGAGCAGATAAACACACCATTCCCATGTAAATTAGTTCGGGTGAAAGAAAAAGGGCGACTCAGAAGAACACGTCCTTCTCAAAGCCTGTTTTAGTGAGAGATGAAGTGTAAACTGGAACCCGGCAGACAGGAGTGAATTCCAGAGCAATAAACGACTTTATGAGTATTATAAGAGCATGCAAATCAAATCAAACCCTTATGTAATCTACTTATCTATGCTACTTACAGTGGGGAGAACAAGTATTTGATACACTGCCGATTTTGCAGGTTTACCTACTTACAAAGCACGTAGAGGTCTGTAATTTTTATCATCGGTACACTTCAACTGTGGGAAACGGAATCTAAAACAAAAATCCAGAAAATCACATTGTATGATTTGTAAGTAATTAATTTACATTTTATTGCATGACATAAGTATTTGATCACCTACCAACCAGTAAGAATTCCGGCTCTCACAGACCTGTTAGTTTTTCTTAAGAAGCCCTCCTGTTCTCCACTCATTACCTGTATTAACTGCACCTGTTTGAACTTGTTACCTGTATAAAAGACACCTGTCCACACACTCAATCAAACAGACTCCAGCCTCTCCACAATGGCCAAGACCAGAGAGCCGTGTAAGGACATCAGGGATAAAATTATAGACCTGCACAAGGCTGGGATGGGCTACAGGACAATAGCCAAGCAGCTTGGTGAGAAGGGAACAACTGTTGGCGCAATTATTAGAAAATGGAAGAAGTTCAAGATGACGGTCTATCACCCTCGGTCTGGGGCTCCATGCAAGATCTCACCTCGTGGGGCATCAATGATCATGAGGAAGGTGAGGGATCAGCCCAGAACTACACGGCAGGACCTGGTCAATGACCTGAAGAGAGCTTGGACCAAAGTCTCAAAGAAAACCATTAGTAACACACTACGCCGTCATGGATTAAAATCCTGCAGCGCACGCAAGGTCCCCCAGCTCAAGCCAGCGCATGTCCAGGCCCGTCTGAAGTTTGCCAATGACCATCTGGATGATCCAGAGGAGGAATGGGAGAAGGTCATGTGGTCTGATGAGACAAAAATTGAGCTTTTTGGTCTAAACTCCACTCGCCGTGTTTGGAGGAAGAAGAAGGATGAGTACAACCCCAAGAACACCATCCCAACCATGAAGCATGGAGGTGGAAACATCCTTCTTTGGGGATGCTTTTCTGCAAAGGGGACAGGCCGACTGCATCGTATTGAGGGGAGGATGGATGGGGCCATGTATCGCAAGATCTTGGCCAACAACCTCCTTCCCTCAGTAAGAGCATTGAAGATGGGTCGTGGCTGGGTCTTCCAGCATGACAACTACCCGAAACCCACAGCCAGGGCAACTAAGGAGTGGCTCCGTAAGAAGCATCTCAAGATCCTGCAGTGGCCTAGCCAGTCTCCAGACCTGAACCCAATAGAAAATCTTTGGAGGGAGCTGAAAGTCTGTATTCCCCAGCGACAGCCCTGAAACCTGAAGGATCGGGAGAAGGTCTGTATGGAGGAGTGGGCCAAAATCCCTGCTGCAGTGTGTGCAAACCTGGTCAAGAACTTCAGGAAACGTATGATCTCTGTAATTGCAAACAAAGGTTTCTGTACCAAATATTAAGTTCTGCTTTTCTGATGTATCAAATACTTATGTCATGCAATAAAATGCAAACAAATTACTTAAAAATCATACAATGTGATTTTCTGGATTTTTGTTTTAGATTCCGTCTCTCACAGTTGAAGTGTACCTATGATAAAAAATACAGACCTCTGCATGCTTTGTAAGTAGGAAAACCTGCAAAATCGGCAGTGTATCAAATACTGTATATAGTGTATCTCCCCACTGTATCTATCCTACTCCCCACTGTATCTATCCTACTTATCTATGCTACTTATCTATCCTACTTATCTCATCTACTTATGTTTAATCTACTTATCTATGCTACTTATGCTATCCTATTTATCTATACTACTTATGCTATGCTACTTATGCTATTCTACTAATCTATTCTACTTGTATCAATCCTTATGATTGCTTTCTCACCTTAAATGTGTTTTATTATCATAATGGAAGACTTTAGGCTCTTGAGCACTTTCCTGAGCTTTTCTTATTACCTTCCTGCAGCTTAGTACCATCACAACCCCCTTAATAATGCACAAAGAACAAAACACCTTTGAAGCCTAAGGCAAAGAACAAATTGTAAGTGACAA
>NC_068421.1:84353428-84370928 GCF_023373465.1 Oncorhynchus keta | reverse complement strand
TTGATAATGATTGCAAAAATCTAAGAAAGTAATTGAGAAATATGTCTAATCAAAAACACAGAGAACCAGACAACAAAAATACACGCCTTCAATATGGGGAAACAGTGAAGCAATACAAACACACCCTAAGAACAAAAAAGGAACAGCACATTAGAAATCAGCTGGATGGAATTGAGGAATCCATAGAATCAAACCACTTCTGGGAGAATTGGAATAAATTAAACAAACCTCATGAGGAATTGGCTATCCAAAATGGGGATATGTGTTAGACATGTTCTGGCCTGGTTTAGGTCTTATCTGTCGGAAAGATATCAGTTTGTCTCTGTGAATGGTTTGTCCTCTGACAAATCAACTGTAAATTTCGGTGTTCCTCAAGGTTCTGTTTTAGGACCACTATTGTTTTCACTATATATTTTACCTCTTGGGGATGTTATTCGAAAACATAATGTAAACTTTCACTGCTATGCGGATGACACACAGCTGTACATTTCAATGAAACATGGTGAAGCCCCAAAATTGCCCTCGCTAGAAGCATGTGTTTCAGACATAAGGAAGTGGATGGCTGCAAACTTTCTACTATTAAACTCGGACAAAACAGAGATGCTTGTTCTAGGTCCCAAGAAACAAAGAGATCTTCTGTTGAATCTGACAATTAATCTTAATGGTTGTACAGTCGTCTCAAATAAAACTGTGAAGGACCTCGGCGTTACTCTGGACCCTGATCTCTCTTTTGAAGAACATATCAAGACCATTTCGAGGACAGCTTTTTTCCATCTACGTAACATTGCAAAAATCAGAAACTTTCTGTCCAAAAATGATGCAGAAAAATTAATCCATGCTTTTGTCACTTCTAGGTTAGACTACTGCAATGCTCTATTTTCCGGCTACCCGGATAAAGCACTAAATAAACTTCAGTTAGTGCTAAATACGGCTGCTAGAATCCTGACTAGAACCAAAACATTTGATCATATTACTCCAGTGCTAGCCTCTCTACACTGGCTTCCTGTCAAAGTAAGGGCTGATTTCAAGGTTTTACTGCTAACCTACAAAGCATTACATGGGCTTGCTCCTACCTACCTCTCTGATTTGGTCCTGCCGTACATACCTACACGTACGCTACGGTCACAAGACGCAGGCCTCCTAATTGTCCCTAGAATTTCTAAGCAAACAGCTGGAGGCAGGGCTTTCTCCTATAGAGCTCCATTTTTATGGAACGGTCTGCCTACCCATGTCAGAGACGCAAACTCGGTCTCAACCTTTAAGTCTTTACTGAAGACTCATCTCTTCAGTGGGTCATATGATTGAGTGTAGTCTGGCCCAGGAGTGGGAAGGTGAACGGAAAGGCTCTGGAGCAACGAACCGCCCTTGCTGTCTCTGCCTGGCCGGTTCCCCTCTTTCCACTGGGATTCTCTGCCTCTAACCCTGTTACGGGGCTGAGTCACTGGCTTGCTGGGGCTCTCTCATGCCGTCCCTGGGGGGTGCGTCACCTGGGTGGGTTGATTCACTGTTGTGGTCAGCCTGTCTGGGTTGGCCCCCCCCCCTTGGGTTGTACCGTGGCGGAGATCTTTGTGGGCTATACTCGGCCTTGTCTCAGGATGGTAAGTTGGTGGTTGAAGATATCCCTCTAGTGGTGTGGGGGCTGTGCTTTGGCAAAGTGGGTGAGGTTATATCCTTCCTGTTTGGCCCTGCCCGGGGGTGTCCTCGGATGGGGCCACAGTGTCTCCTGACCCCTCCTGTCTCAGCCTCCAGTATTTATGCTGCAGTAGTTTATGTGTCGGGGGGCTAGGGTCAGTTTGTTATATCTGGAGTACTTCTCCTGTCCTATTCGGTGTCCTGTGTGAATCTAAGTGTGCGTTCTCTAATTCTCTCCTTCTCTCTTTCTTTCTCTCTCTCTCTCGGAGGACCTGAGCCCTAGGACCATGCCCCAGGACTACCTGACATGATGACTCCTTGCTGTCCCCAGTCCACCTGGCCATGCTGCTGCTCCAGTTTCAACTGGCCTGGGCCCTAGGACCATGTCCCAGGACTACCTGACATGATGACTCCTTGCTGTCCCCAGTTTCAACTGTTCTGCCTTACTATTATTCAACCATGCTGGTCATTTATGAACATTTGAACATCTTGGCCACGTTCTGTTATAATCTCCACCCGGCACAGCCAGAAGAGGACTGGCCACCCCACATATGCTCTCTCTAATTCTCTCTTTCTTTCTCTCTCTCGGAGGACCTGAGCCCTAGGACCGTGCCCCAGGACTACCTGACATGATGGCTCCTTGCTGTCCCCAGTCCACCTGACTGTGCTGCTGCTCCAGTTTCAACTGTTCTGCCTTATTATTATTCGACCATGCTGGTCATTTATGAACATTTGAACATCTTGGTCATGTTCTGTTATAATCTCTACCCGGCACAGCCAGAAGAGGACTGGCCACCCCACATAGCCCGGTTCCTCTCTAGGTTTCTTCCTAGGTTTTGGCCTTTCTAGGGAGTTTTTCCTAGCCACCGTGCTTTTACACCTGCATTGTTTGCTGTTTGGGGTTTTAGGCTGTACAGCACTTTGAGATATCAGCTGATGTACGAAGGGCTATATAAATCAATTTGATTTGATTTGATTTGATTTGGATATGTGGAGAAATCACATATAACAAAGAGCCCAGAACAAAAAGATATACAAGAAAAATTACAAATCCTTGAATCAGCAGTCAAAGACTATCAGAATCCTGAGGAAACCCCAATTACAGAAGAATAATTATTGGAAAAACTATGCACTCTCCAACTCAAAAATACTTGGTGCTGATGGTATTTTAAATGAAATGATCAAATATACAGACCACAAATTCAAATAGTCTGTACTCAAACTCTTCAACATTATTCTCACTGCAGGTATTTTCCCCCGATATTTGGAACCGGGGATTGATCACACCAATCTATAAAAATGGAGACAAATTTGACCCAAATAATTACAGAGAAATTTGCGTTAACAGCAACTTGGGCAAAATTCTCTGCAGTATTATAAATAGCAGACTATATCATTTCCTTGAGGAACACAACGCGCCTGAGTAGAAGCCAGATTGGATTTCTAAAAAATGATCGTACAACAGCCCACATTTACACCCTCCACACTCTAATTGATAAACAAGTAAAGGCTAAATCTACTCGTGTTTTGTAGATTTCAAGAAAGCATTTTATTCAATTTGGCACTAAGGTCTTTTTTATAAACTAATAGAAAGTGGTATTGGAGGGAAAACACATGATTTTATTAAATCAATGTACACTAAAAACAAATGTGTGGTTAAAATTGGCAACAAGAAAACAGACTTCTTCTCTCAGGGACGGGGAGTGAAACAGGGCTTCCCAATAAGTCCAACACTATTTAACATCTACATTAATGAATTGGCAAAAACATTAGAAGAATCGGCAGCACCTGGTATCACCGTCTACAACACTGAAATCAAGTGTCTACTGTACGCAGATGACCTGGTGCTGCTGTCTCCCACTAAGGAGGGTCTGCTATACGCAGATGACCTGGTGCTACTGTATCCCACTAAGGAGGGTCTGCTATACGCAGATGACCTGGTGCTACTGTCTCCCACTAAGGAGGGTATGCTGTAGACAGATGACCTGGTGCTACTGTCTCCCACTAAGGAGGGTCTGCTGTACGCAGATGACCTGGTGCTGCTGTCTCCCACTAAGGAGGGTCTGCTGTAGACAGATGACCTGGTGCTGCTGTCTCCCACTAAGGAGGGTCTGCTGTAGACAGATGACCTGGTGCTGCTGTCTCCCACTAAGGAGGGTCTGCTGTACGCAGATGACCTGGTGCTGCTGTCTCCCACTAAGGAGGGTCTGCTGTAGACAGATGACCTGATGCTACTGTCTCCTACTAAGGAGGGTCTGCTGTAGACAGATGACCTGGTGCTGCTGTCTCCCACTAAGGAGGGTCTGCTGTAGACAGATGACCTGGTGCTGCTGTCTCCCACTAAGGAGGGTCTGCTGTACGCAGATGACCTGGTGCTGCTGTCTCCCACTAAGGAGGGTCTGCTGTAGACAGATGACCTGGTGCTGCTGTCTCCCACTAAGGAGGGTCTGCTGTACGCAGATGACCTGGTGCTACTGTCTCCCACTAAGGACGGTCTGCTATACGCAGATGACCTGGTGCTACTGTCTCCCACTAAGGAGGGTCTGCTGTAGACAGATGACCTGGTGCTACTGTCTCCCACTAAGGAGGGTCTGCTGTAGACAGATGACCTGGTGCTGCTGTCTCCCCCTAAAGAGGGTCTGCTGTACGCAGATGACCTGGTAAAGCTGTCTCCCACTAAGGAGGGTCTGCTGTACCCAGATGACCTGGTGCTGCTGTCTCCCACTAAGGAGGGTCTGCTGTAGACAGATGACCTGGTGCTACTGTCTCCCACTAAGGAGGGTCTGCTGTACGCAGATGACCTGGTGCTGCTGTCTCCCACTAAGGAGGGTCTGCTGTAGACAGATGACCTGGTGCTGCTGTCTCCCACTAAGGAGGGTCTGGTGTAGACAGATGACCTGGTGCTACTGTCTCCCACTAAGGAGGGGTTACAGCAGCACCTAGATCATCTTCACAGGTTCTGTCAGACCTGGGCTCTGACCATTAACCACAGGTTCTGTCAGACCTGGGCTCTGACCGTTAACCACAGGTTCTGTCAGACCTGGGCTCTGACCGTTAACCACAGGTTCTGTCAGACCTGGGTTCTGACCGTTAACCACAGGTTCTGTCAGACCTGGACTCTGACCATTAACCACAGGTTCTGTCAGACCTGGGCTCTGACCGTTAATCTAAAAAATAACTAATATAATGATATTCCAAAAAAGGTCTGGAAATCAGGATGACAAATATAAATCAAATTTGGACACACTTGTATTAGAACACACCAAAAACTACACGTATCTAGAACTAAATATCAGCAACACAGGTAGCTTTCACATGGCTGTGAATGAGCTGAGAGACAAAGCAAGAAGAGCATTCTATGCCATTGAAAGAAACATTAAAATCGAAATTCCAATTAGAATCTGGCTCAAAATGTTCCAATCAGTTATAGAACCAATTGCTCTATATGGCAGTGAAGTATGGGGTCTGCTGTCTAATAATGAATTTACTAAATGGGACAAACATCCAATCGAAATACTGCATGCAGAGTTTTGCAAGAATGTATTGCAAGTGCAAAGAAAAACCCCAAATAAGGCATGTAGAGCAGAATTGGGCCAATACCCCCTCCTCATTCAAATAGAAAAAGGAGACATCAAATTTTACAACCACCTAAAAACAAGTGACCCCAAAACATTCCATCACACAGCTCTACAAAGAAAACCTCCAAATAACACATGTAGAGCAGAATTGGGCAAAAAAACCCTCCTTGCTCAAATAGATAAAGAGCCATCAAATTTTACAACTATTCCACCACACAGCTCTACAATGTCAAGAGATGAAAAAAGAGAAGAGTCCCCTTAGCCAGCTGGTTCTGAGGCTCAGTTCACTAACCCAAACCAACCCCATAGAGCCTCAGGACAGCACTCAGAAAATCTGGCCCAACCAAATCATCACAAAACAAAAAGAAAAATATATCACCTATTGGAAAGACACCACAAAAAATCTAAGTAAACTTAAATTCTATTTGGCTCTAAACAGACAGTATATGGTGGCAGACTATCTGACCACTGTGACTGATAGAAAACTGAGGAAAACATTGACTAGGTACAGACTCAGTGAGCACAGTCTGGCTATAGAGACCGGTCGTCACAGGCCAACCTGGCTGCCCAGAGAGGACAGGCTGTGCTCACTCTGCTCCAGGGGAGAGGTAGAGACAGAGCTGCATTTCCTATTACACTGTTACAAATACTCAGACATAAGAGAATATTTATTTCCCAAAATTATAATTCAATACAAAGAATTTGAAACTATAAAAGATTAAGAAAAAATCAAATATTTACTGGGTGAAAAGCCAAAATGTGCCGTTTTTGAAGCCAAATATGTGTCCTCCTGCCACAACCTGAGGGACAGCCAGTTAAAAGTGCAAAGTAATGTCGATAATATTTCCCATCTTGTTTTGTTTTGTCTTACATACCATGTAATGTGTCTTCTCAGTCAGGTTGAGACTGGTCTACTACCATGTCATGTGTCTTCTCAGTCATGAGAGAGAGACTGTCTTCTCATGTTGACACTGGTCCACTACCATTACTTTAATGTATTGTTGTTCTCATTAATATTGTTGTTGTAGTTGTTGATAATGGTATTCCCATTTCCATTTTCTGCAAAGGGACCAGGATGACTGATGACTGTAAAGGAAAGAATGAATGGGGCCCTGTATCGTGAGATTTTGAGTGAAAACCTCCTTCCATCAGCAAGGGCATTGAAGATGAAACGTGGCTGGGTCTTTCAGCATGACAATGATCCCAAACACACCGCCCGGGCAACGAAGGAGTGGCTTCGTAAGAAGCATTTCAAGGTCCTGGAGTGGCCTAGCCAGTCTCCAGATCTCAACCCCAAAGAAAATCTTTGGAGGGAGTTGAAAGTATGTGTTGCCCAGCAACAGCCCCAGAACATCACTGCTCTAGAGGAGATCTGCATGGAGGAATGGGCCAAAATACCAGCAACATCTAGTCAATAAATACCCTCCTGTCTCAGCCTCCAGTATTTATGCTGCAGTAGTTTATGTGTCGGGGGGCAAGTGTCAGTTTGTTATATCTGGAGTACTTCTCCTGTCCTTTTCGGTGTCCTGTGTGAATTTAAGTGTGCTCTCTCTAATTCTCTCTTTCTCTCTTTTTTTCTCTCTCTCGGAGGACCTGAGACCTAGGACCATGCCTCAGGACTACCTGACATGATGACTCCTTGCTGTCCCCAGTCCACCTGGCCGTGCTGCTGCTCCAGTTTCAACTGTTCTGCCTTATTATTATTGGACCATGCTGGTCATTTATGAACATTTGAACATCTTGGCCATGTTCTGTTATAATCTCCACCCGGCACAGCCAGAACAGGACTGGCCACCCCACATAGCCTGGTTCCTCTCTAGGTTTCTTCCTAGGTTTTGGCCTTTCTAGGGAGTTTTTCCTAGCCACCGTGCTTCTACACCTGCATTGCTTGCTGTTTGGGGTTTTAGGCTGGGTTTCTGTACAGCACTTTGAGATATCAGCTGATGTACAAAGGGCTATATAAATACATTTGATTTGATTTGATGATGTACAGCCCATCACAGTTGGGTGACACGTAGAACATCACTTCAGCATGGTTTACAGGCAGGCACAGAGGAAACTGGGTCAGAACATCACTTCATCATGGTTACAGGAAGGCACAGAGGAAACTGGGCCAGAACATCACTTCAGCATGGTTACAGGCAGGCACAGAGGAAACTGGGTCAGAACATCACTTCAGCATGGTTTACAGGCAGGCACAGAGGAAACTGGGTCAGAACATCACTTCAGCATGGTTACAGGCAGGCACAGAGGAAACTGGGCCAGAACATCACTTCATCATGGTCACAGGAAGGCACAGAGGAAACTGGGTCAGAACATCACTTCATCATGGTCACAGGAAGGCACAGAGGAAACTGGGTCAGAACATCACTTCAGCATGGTTACAGGCAGGCACAGAGGAAACTGGGTCAGAACATCACTTCAGCATGGTTACAGGCAGGCACAGAGGAAACTGGGTCAGAACATCACTTCAGCATGGTTTACAGGCAGGCACAGAGGAAACTGGGTCAGAACATCACTTCAGCATGGTTACAGGCAGGCACAGAGGAAACTGGGCCAGAACATCACTTCAGCATGGTTACAGGCAGGCACAGAGGAAACTGGGCCAGAACATCACTTCAGCATGGTTACAGGCAGGCACAGAGGAAACTGGGCCAGAACATCACTTCAGCATGGTTACAGGCAGGCACAGAGGAAACTGGGTCAGAACATCACTTCATCATGGTTACAGGCAGGCACAGAGGAAACTGGGCCAGAACATCACTTCATCATGGTTACAGGCAGGCACAGAGGAAACTGGGCCAGAACATCACTTCAGCATGGTTACAGGCAGGCACAGAGGAAACTGGGTCAGAACATCACTTCATCATGGTTACAGGCAGGCACAGAGGAAACTGGGTCAGAACATCACTTCATCATGGTGACAGGCAGGCACAGAGGAAACTGGGTCAGAACATCACTTCATCATGGTCACAGGCAGGCACAGAGGAAACTGGGTCAGAACATCACTTCATCATGGTTACAGGCAGGCACAGAGGAAACTGGGCTAGAACATCACTTCATCATGGTTACAGGCAGGCACAGAGGAAACTGGGTCAGAACATCACTTCATCATGGTTACAGGCAGGCACAGAGGAAACTGGGTCAGAACATCACTTCATCATGGTTACAGGCAGGCACAGAGGAAACTGGGCCAGAGTGGGCGACCCATCCATCACCTCAAAAGTTCATACGGAAAATACATTTTCCAAGAAGACTAACAAGGTCACAAGAACCGGACAGGTTTATGTCTGATTCTGTGGGTTCAAAATCAAACACACATGTGAGCCTCTTTCCAGTAACGACAATAAAACACACACATACACTATTTCCATCACACTCAAGGACATGTGTGATATACAATCTACAAACACCATGTATTTAAACCAGTAAAGCATAACGGAGGCTGATGATGAGGTGGAGACTGACAATCATTATAATAACTCCTGTCCGGAAGCCGTGGCCATCACATCACAGTAACAGCTACAGTAAATAACCTCCTGCCGACAGACGTCTCATATTATGTCAGCTGACCCAGTGAACCACAGGGGGCCGAGCCTTCATTGAAAGTCATGAGTCATTACCAGTTCCTGTAGAGTATTGCAGATTGAATGATATTAATACAGAGAGGAGAGAGGGAAAGTAGTTTGGAGAGGGGAGAGGGGAGACTGGAGACGACAGCTGGGAAGGGATGGCAGCTGCACCATCATATCTCACACACACACACACACACACACACACACACACACACACACACACACACACACACACTGAAAGGTCTGCAGCTGTACCTCTAGATCTGTGACCAGCTCGCCAAGCCTAACTCGGCAGCAGAATGAATGGCTGAACAACAAAACAACATCTGTGAGTTTGTCACTGGTTGTTACCAGGTGTACAGCTCTAGAACGTCTTTTATCAGCACCCTCACCATCTGTGTTTACCTCCACATAATCCTGAGAAAGTGGAAATAGCTAGTCACCATAAAAAACACACATGCTGGCACGCACACAAAGACACACACAAAAGTACATACACACATGCACAGAAACTCACACATACTGTAAACACAACCAGGGGAACATTAATCACTAATGTTACTCTGGAACATCTAGTCAATAATGTTACTCTGGAACATCTAGTCAATAAAGTTACTCTGGAACATCTAGTCAATAAAGTTACTCTGGCACATCTAGTCAATAAAGTTACTCTGGAACATCTATTCAATAAAGTTACTCTGGAACATCTAGTCAATAATGTTACTCTGGAACATCTAGTCAATAAAGTTACTCTGGAACATCTAGTCAATAATGTTACTCTGGAACATCTAGTCAATAAAGTTACTCTGGAACATCTAGTCAATAATGTTACTCTGGAACATCTAGTCAATAAAGTTACTCTGGAACATCTAGTCAATAATGTTACTATGGAACATGAATCACTAATGTTACTCTGGAACATCTAGTCAATAATGTTACTATGGAACATCTAGTCAATAATGTTACTCTGGAACATTAATCACTAAAGTTACTCTGGAACATCTAGTCAATAAAGTTACTCTGGAACATCTAGTCAATAATGTTACTATGGAACATCTAGTCAATAATGTTACTCTGGAACATTAATCACTAAAGTTACTCTGGAACATCTAGTCAATAATGTTACTCTGGAACATCTAGTCAATAAAGTTACTCTGGAACATCTAGTCAATAATGTTAATATGGAACATTAATCACTAATGTTACTCTGGAACATCTAGTCAATAAAGTTACTCTGGAACATCTAGTCAATAAAGTTACTCTGGAACATCTAGTCAATAATGTTACTCTGGAACATCTAGTCAATAATGTTACTATGGAACATCTAGTCAATAATGTTACTCTGGAACATTAATCACTAAAGTTACTCTGGAACATCTAGTCAATAATGTTACTCTGGAACATTAATCACTAAAGTTACTCTGGAACATCTAGTCAATAATGTTACTATGGAACATTAATCACTAATGTTACTCTGGAACATCTAGTCAACAAAGTTACTCTGGAACATCTAGTCAATAAAGTTACTCTGGAACATCTAGTCAATAAAGTTACTCTGGAACATCTAGTCAATAAAGTTACTCTGGAACATCTAGTCAATAAAGTTACTATGGAACATCTAGTCACTAATGTTACTCTGGAACATCTAGTCAATAAAGTTACTCTGGAACATCTAGTCAATAAAGTTACTCTGGAACATCTAGTCAATAAAGTTACTCTGGAACATCTAGTCAATAAAGTTACTATGGAACATCTAGTCACTAATGTTACTCTGGAACATCTAGTCAATAATGTTACTATGGAACATCTAGTCACTAATGTTACTCTGGAACATCTAGTCAATAATGTTACTCTGGAACATCTAGTCAATAAAGTTACTATGGAACATCTAGTCAATAAAGTTACTCTGGAACATCTAGTCAATAAAGTTACTATGGAACATCTAGTCAATAAAGTTACTCTGGAACATCTAGTCAATAAAGTTACTATGGAACATCTAGTCAATAAAGTTACTATGGAACATTAATCACTAATGTTACTCTGGAACATCTAGTCAATAAAGTTACTCTGGAACATCTAGTCAATAATGTTACTCTGGAACATCTAGTCAATAAAGTTACTATGGAACATCTAGTCAATAAAGTTACTATGGAACATTAATCACTAATGTTACTCTAGAACATCTAGTCAATAAAGTTACTCTGGAACATCTAGTCAATAATGTTACTCTGGAACATCTAGTCAATAATGTTACTCTGGAACATCTAGTCAATAAAGTGACTATGGAACATCTAGTCAATAAAGTTACTATGGCAGGAGGACGGGGCAGGAGGACAGGGCAAGAGGACAGCTCCATTAGTTTCCTGTAATAAGCTGCCAGAGGCCTCCCTCCAGATGACAGAACTCCAGAGAGAGACCAGACATTCTCTCCATCTCTCTATGTCTGGATGGATTACACTACAGAATACAATACAGTGCAGGATGTTTGTGTGTGTGTGTGTCCACCCCCTGCCCCACCCTCCACCCTCCCCCAACCTCCTCCACCCTCCTCACCCCTCCACCACCCTCCACCACCCCCCTCCACCCTCTTCTGTCTATCTGTTCATTTAGTTGTCCTCTACCATGATAACCCAGTCCAGCCCTGCTCAGTGATTTGATTTAATAACCCAGTCCAGTCCAGTCCTGCTCAGTGATTTGATAATCCAGTCAAATCAAATCAAATCACATTTTATTGGTCACATACACATGGTTAGCAGATGTTAATGCGAGTGTAGCGAAATGCTTGTGCTTCTAGTTCCGACAATGCAGTGATAACCAACAAGCAATCTAACTAACAATTCCAAAACTACTGTCTTATACACAGTGTAAGGGGATAAAGAATATGTACATAAGGATATATGAATGAGTGATGGTACAGGGCAGCATAGGCAAGATACAGTAGATGGCATCGAGTACAGTATATACATATGAGATGAGTAGTGATACATGTATTACATAAGGATGCAGTCGATGATATAGAGTACAGTATATACGTATGCATATGAGATGAATAATGTAGGGTAAGTAACATTATATAAGGTAGCATTGTTTAAAGTGGCTAGTGATATATTTACATAATTTCCCATCAATTCCCATTATTAAAGTGGCTGGAGTTGAGTCAGTGTCAATGTCAGTGTGTTGGCAGCAGCCACTCAATGTTAGTGATGGCTGTTTAACAGTCTGATGGCCTTGAGATAGAAGCTGTTTTTCAGTCTCTCGGTCCCAGCTTTGATGCACCTGTACTGACCTCGCCTTCTGGATGATAGCGGGGTGAACAGGCAGTGGCTCGGGTTTTTGATGTCCTTGATGATCTTTATGGCCTTCCTGTAACATCGGGTGGTGTAGGTGTCCTGGAGGGCAGGTAGTTTGCCCCCGGTGATGCGTTGTGCAGACCTCACTACCCTCTGGAGAGCCTTACGGTTGAGGGCGGAGCAGTTGCCGTACCAGGCGGTGATACAGCCCGCCAGGATGCTCTCGATTGTGCATCTGTAGAAGTTTGTGAGTGCTTTTGGTGACAAGCCAAATTTCTTCAGCCTCAGTGGATAGGGGGGTGTTCCCTCTGCTGTTTCCTGAAGTCCACAATCATCTCCTTAGTTTTGTTGACGTTGAGTGTGAGGTTATTTTCCTGACACCACACTCCGAGGGCCCTCACCTCCTCCCTGTAGGCCGCCTCGTCGTTGTTGGTAATCAAGCCTACCACTGTTGTGTCGTCCGCAAACTTGATGATTGAGTTGGAGGCGTGCGTGGCCACGCAGTCGTGGGTGAACAGGGAGTACAGGAGAGGGCTCAGAACGCACCCTTGTGGGGCCCCCGTGTTGAGGATCAGCGGGGAGGAGATGTTGTTGCCTACCCTCACCACCTGGGGGCGGTACCCAGTTGCACAGGGTGGGGTCGAGACCCAGGGTCTCGAGCTTGATGACGAGCTTGGAGGGTACTATGGTGTTGAATGCCGAGCTGTAGTCGATGAACAGCATTCTCACATAGGTATTCCTCTTGTCCAGATGGGTTAGGGCAGTGTGCAGTGTGGTTGAGATTGCATCGTCTGTGGACCTATTTGGGCGGTAAGCAAATTGGAGTGGGTCTAGGGTGTCAGGTAGGGTGGAGGTGATATGGTCCTTGACTAGTCTCTCAAAGCACTTCATGATGACGGAAGTGAGTGCTACGGGGCGGTAGTCGTTTAGCTCAGTTACCTTAGCTTTCTTGGGAACAGGAACAATGGTGGCCCTCTTGAAGCATGTGGGAACAGCAGACTGGTATAGGGATTGATTGAATATGTCCGTAAACACACCGGCCAGCTGGTCTGCGCATGCTCTGAGGGCGCGACTGGGGATGCCGTCTGGGCCTGCAGCCTTGCGAGGGTTAACACGTTTAAATGTCTTACTCACCTCGGCTGCAGTGAAGGAGAGACCGCATGTTTTCATTGCAGGCCGTGTCAGTGGCACTGTATTGTCCTCAAAGCGGGCAAAAAAGTTATTTAGTCTGCCTGGGAGCAAGACATCCTGGTCCGTGACTGGGCTGGGTTTCTTCTTGTAGTCCGTGATTGACTGTAGACCCTGCCACATGCCTCTTGTGTCTGAGCCGTTGAATTGAGATTCTACTTTGTCTCTGTACTGACGCTTAGCTTGTTTGATAGCCTTGCGAAGGGAATAGCTGCACTGTTTGTATTCGGTCATGTTACCAGACACCTTGCCCTGATTAAAAGCAGTGGTTCGCGCTTTCAGTTTCACGCGAATGCTGCCATCAATCCACGGTTTCTGGTTAGGGAATGTTTTAATCGTTGCTATGGGAACGACATCTTCAACGCACGTTCTTATGAACTCGCACACCGAATCAGTGTATTCGTCAATATTGTTATCTGACGCAATACGAAACATGTCCCAGTCCACGTGATGGAAGCAGTCTTGGAGTGTGGAGTCAGCTTGGTCGGACCAGCGTTGGACAGACCTCAGCGTGGGAGCCTCTTGTTTAAGTTTCTGTCTGTAGGCAGGGATCAACAAAATGGAGTCGTGGTCAGCTTTTCCGAAAAGGGGGCGGGGCAGGGCCTTATATGCGTCGCGGAAGTTAGAGTAACAATGATCCAAGGTTTTACCACCCCTGGTTGCGCAATCGATATGCTGATAAAATTTAGGGAGTCTTGTTTTCAGATTAGCTTTGTTAAAATCCCCAGCTACAATGAATGCAGCCTCCGGATAAATGGTTTCCAGTTTGCAAAGAGTTAAATAAAGTTTGTTCAGAGCCATCGATGTGTCTGCTTGGGGGGGGATATATACGGCTGTGATTATAATCGAAGAGAATTCTCTTGGTAGATAATGCGGTCTACATTTGATTGTGGGGAATTCTAAATCAGGTGAACAGAAGGATTTGAGTTCCTGTATGTTTCTTTCATCACACCATGTCTCGTTAGTCATGAGGCATACGCCCCCGCCACTCTTCTTACCAGAAAGATGTTTGTTTCTGTCGGCGCGATGCGTGGAGAAACCCGTTGGCTGCACCGCCCCGGATAGCGTCTCTCCAGTGAGCCATGTTTCCGTGAAGCAAAGAACGTTTCAGTCTCTGATGTCCCTCTGGAATGCTACCCTTGCTCGGATTTCATCAACCTTGTTGTCAAGAGACTGGACATTGGCAAGAAGAATGCGAGGGAGTAGTGCACGGTGTGCCCGTCTCCGGAGTCTGATCAGAAGACCGCCTCGTTTCCCTCTTTTTCAGTCGTTTTTTGGGGTCGCTGCATGGAATCAATTCCGTTGACCTGTTTGTAAGGCAGAACACAGGATCCGCGTCGCGGAAAACATATTCTTGGTCGTACTGATGGTGAGTTGACGCTGATCTTATATTCAGTAGTTCTTCTCGACTGTATGTAATGAAACCTAAGATGACCTGGGGTACTAATGTAAGAAATAACACGTAAAAAAACAAAAAACTGCATAGTTTCCTAGGAACGCGAAGCGAGGCGGCCATCTCTGTCGGTGCCGGAAGAGTTTATGCTCAGTGATTTGAATACCCAGTCCAGTCCTGCTCAGTGATTTGATAATCCAGTCCAGTCCTGCTCAGTGATTTGAATACCCAGTCCAGTCCAGTCCTGCTCAGTGATTTGATAATCCAGTCCAGTCCTGCTCAGTGATTTGAATACCCAGTCCAGTCCTGCTCAGTGATTTGATAATCCAGTCCAGTCCTGCTCAGTGATTTGAATACCCAGTCCAGTCCTGCTCAGTGATTTGATAATCCAGTCCAGTCCTGCTCAGTGATTTGAATACCCAGTCCAGTCCAGCCCTGCTCAGTGATTTGAATACCCAGTCCAGCCCTGCTCAGTGATTTGAATACCCAGTCCAGCCCTGCTCAGTGATTTGATAACCCAGTCCAGCCCTGCTCAGTGATTTGAATACCCAGTCCAGCCCTGCTCAGTGATTTGAATACCCAGTCCAGCCCTGCTCGGTGATTTGAATACCCAGTCCAGCCCTGCTCAGTGATTTGAATACCCAGTCCAGTCCTGCTCAGTGATTTGAATACCCAGTCCAGCCCTGCTCAGTGATTTGAATACCCAGTCCAGCCCTGCTCAGTGATTTGAATACCCAGTCCAGCCCTGCTCAGTGATTTGAATACCCGTCCAGTCCTGCTCAGTGATTTGATAATCCAGTCCAGTCCTGCTCAGTGATTTGAATACCCAGTCCAGTCCTGCTCAGTGATTTGATAACCCAGTCCAGTCCTGCTCAGTGATTTGAATACCCAGTCCAGTCCAGTCCAGTCCTGCTCAGTGATTTGAATACCCAGTCCAGTCTTGCTCAGGGATTTGAATACTCAGTCCAGTCCAGTCCTGCTCAGTGATTTGAATACCCAGTCCAGTCCAGTCCTGCTCAGTGATTTGAATACCCAGTCCAGCCCTGCTCAGTGATTTGATTTGAATACCCAGTCCAGCCCTGCTCAGTGAATTTATTTAATAACCCAGTCCAGCCCTGCTCAGTGATTTGAATACTCAGTCCAGTCCAGTCCTGCTCAGTGATTTGAATACCCAGTCCAGTCCAGCCCTGCTCAGTGATTTGATAACCCAGTCCAGTCCTGCTCAGTGATTTGATCACCCAGTCCAGCCCTGCTCAGTGATTGATTTGATAAGGCTAGATTGATTTGATGAGGCTAGAAACACTGTTACAACCAACAAATACACTATAATTTAGAAATTCAATAAGCATTTCTCTACGGCTGGCCATGCTTTCCACCTGGCTACACCGGGTCAACTGTGCGGCACCCTCCACAGCAATCCGCCCAAGCCCCCACCATTTCTCCTTCCCCATTTCCAGATAGCTCATGTTCTGAAAGAGCTGCAAAATCTGGACCCCTACAAATCAGCCAGGCTGAACAATTTTTAATTTTTCCTTTATTTTACTAGGCAAGTCAGTTAAGAACAAATTCTTATTTTCAATGACGGCCTAGGAACAGTGGGTTAACTGCCTGTTCAGGGGCAGAAGGACAGATTTTTGTACCTTGTCAGCTCGGGGATTTGAACTTGCAACCTTTCGGTTACTAGTCCAATGCTCTAACCACTAGGCTACCCTGCCACCCACAAGCACAATCTGGACCCTCTCTTTCTAAAATTATCTGCCGAAATTGTTGCAACCCCTATTACTAGCCTTTTCAAGCTCTCTTTCGTATCGTCTGAGATTCCCAAAGATTGGAAGCTGCCGCGGTCATCCCCCTCTTCCAAGGGGGAGACACTCTAGACCCAAACTGTTACAGACATATATCTATCCTACCCTGCATCTCTAAGGTCTTCGAAAGCCAAGTTAACAAACAGATTACTGAACATTTTGAATCAGATCATACCTTCTCCGTTATGCAATCTGGTTTCCGAGCTGCTCATGGGTTCACCTCAGCCACGCTCAAGGTCCTTAACGATATCATAACCGCCATCGATAAGAGACATTACTGTGCAGCTGTATGCATCGACTTGGCCAAGGCTTTCGACTCTGTCAATCACCACATTCTTATTGGCAGACTCAACAGCCTTGGTTTCTCAAATGATTGCCTCACCTGGTTCACCAACTACTTCTCTGATAGAGCTCAGTGTGTCAAATCGGAGGGCCTGTTGTCCAGACCTCTGGCAGTCTCTATGGGGGTGCCACAGGGTTCAATTCTCGGGCCGACTCTCTTCTCTGTATACATCAATGATGTCGATCTTGCTGCTGGTGATTCTCTGATCCGCCTCTACGCAGACGACACCATTCTGTATACTTCTGGCCCTTCTTTGGACACTGTGTTAACGAACCTCCAGACGAGCTTCAATGCCATACAACTCTCCGTCCGTGGCCTCCAACTGCTCTTAAATGCAAATAAAACTAAATGCATGCTATTCAACCGATCATTGCCCACACCTGCCCACCCATCCAGCATCACTACTCTGGACGGCTCTGACTTAGAATGGATAACTACGTGGATAACTACAAATACCTAGGTGTCTGGCTAGACTGTAAACTCTCCTTCCAGACTCACATTAAGCATCTCCAATCAAAAATTAAATCTAAAATCGGCTTCCTATTTCGCAACAAAGCTTCCTTCACTCATGCTGCCAAACATACCCTTGTAAAACTGACCATCCTACTGACCCTTGACTTCGGCGATGTCATCTATAAAATAGCCTCCAACACTCTACTCAGCAAACTGGATGTAGTCTATCACAGTGCCCTCCGT
>NC_068421.1:84338428-84350928 GCF_023373465.1 Oncorhynchus keta | reverse complement strand
GTAGTAGTTGTAGTAAGTAGCAGTAGCAGTAGTAGTAGTAGTAGCAGTAGCAGTAACAGCTGTAACAGCAGTAGCAGTAGTAGTAGTAGTAGCAGTAGTAGTGGTAGTAGCAGTAGCAGTAGCAGTAGCAGTAGTAGTAGTAGTAGCAGTAGTAGTAGTGGTAGTAGTAGTAGAAGTAGTAGTAGCAGTAGCAGCAGTAGTAGCAGCATTAGCAGTATCAGTAGTAGCAGCACTATTAGCAGTAGCAGCAGTAGTAGAAGCATTAGCAGTATCAGTAGTATCAGTAGTAGCAGTAGTAGTAGTAGCAGCAGTGGTAGTAGTACCAGTAGTAGCAGTAGTAGTAGCAGTACTAGTAGCAGTAGTAGCAGTAGTAGTACTGCTATGACTGCTGCTAGTACTGCTAGTACTGCTACTACTGCTGCTAGTACTGCTACTACTGCTGCTAGTACTGCTACTACTGCTACTAGTACTGCTACTACTGATACTGCTAATGCTGCTACTACTGCTGCAGTACTAGCAGCAGTAATAGCAGTAGTAGCAGTACTAGCAATACTAGCAGCAGTAGTAGCAGTAGTACTAGCAGTAGTAGCAGTAGTACTAGCAGTAGTAGCAGTACTAGCAGCAGTAGTAGCAGTAGTAGCAGTACTAGCAGCAGTAGTAGCAGTACTAGCAGCAGTAATAGCAGTAGTAGCAGTACTAGCAGCAATAGTAGCAGTAGTAGCAGTACTAGCAGCAGTAGTAGCAGTACTAGCAGCAGTAGTAGCAGTACTAGCAATACTAGTAGCAGTAGTAGCAGAAGTAGTAGCAGTAGTAGCAGCAGTAGTAACAGTACTAGCAGCACACCCCGTACACACTATTGATCTTATTACGGTGACAGCTACAGAACCCTGTTACCCCACACACACTTACACGTACATGCACACACACGTGGGCGGACACTGCCCACACACATATGCACACACAGATAGGTGCACACCCTCCTACTCACACACACAGAGAGAGGGAAATTAGTTGGCCGGTTTCCAGTAAGGGTAGACACATTGTTCATTTCCCTCCATGTGTATTAGTGGAACATGAGCTCAGAGTCTGCTTGTTTCTCCTGCAATGCAGCAGCAGCAACTGCTAACAAGGGAAGTAGAAACACACTGGAACGAGTTACCGCTCTGTTAACACAGCAGCCTGGCTCCATACACAGCAAACCAGACACACACATGCAGACGCTCTCTCGTAAAACATAGGAGGCACATATATCTCTCACCTCTACTGCTTCGAGCATCACGCCCCCATGTAGTCCGCAGAGAGAGGGAGAGGAGAGGAGAGGAGAGGAGAGGAGAGGAGAGGAGAGGAGAGGAGAGGAGAGGAGAGGGAGAGAGGAGAGGAGAGGAGAGGAGAGGAGAGGGGGAGGAGAGGAAGAGGGGGAGAGGAGAGGAGAGGAGAGGAGAGGAGAGGAGAGGAGGAGGAGAGGAGAGGGAGAGGAGAGGAGAGGAGAGGAGAGGAGAGGAGAGGAGAGGAGAGGAGAGGAGAGGAGAGGAGAGGAGAGGGGGAGAGGAGAGGGGGAGAAGAGATAAGGGGGAAAAGAGAGGAGAAGGGGAGAAAAGAGGGGGAGAGGAGAGGGGCAGAGGAGAGGGGGAGAGGAGAGGAGAGGGTGGAAAAAATAGGGTGAGAGGAGAGGGGAAAAGAGAGGAGAGGGGGAGAGGAGAGGAGATGAGGAGGGGAGAGGGTGGAGAAAATAGGAGAGGGGAAAAGAGAGGAAAGGGGGAGAGAAGAGGGGGAGAGGAGAGGAGATGAGGAGAGGGGGAGAGAAGAGGAGAGGAGAGGGTAAAGAAAGACGGGAGGGAAGGAAAAAGGGAGGCTGACAGCATAAATAGAGAGGAGCATAGAGAGAGAAAACAGACAGGGCGACAAAAGGAGGCAGACAGAAAACAGATGGAAACAGATATAAACAGAGGAGAGTCACAGAGAGAAGGAGAGAAGAAAAAAAGAGGAGGATGAGTCAGAGAGAGAGAGGGGATTCCTCTCACCTGCTGTGCAGCCAGCTTTTCTCGTCTATTCCCCTCTTCCTTTCGTCCTTTCCTCTCTGCCGTCTGCACGCGCTACTGCCGCCTTCCCTCCCTCTCAACTTCAATCCAGCACCAAAAAAAGAGAAGGGAGGAAAAGAAAGGAGGTTGGTGCTGAGAGGAGAGGAGAAGAGAGGAAAGGAAGCGATAGTCAGGCAGCTGCTCTGTGTATTGGCTCTATGATTGGTCACCCTCTGCCTACCTACAGCAATGAGCTCTATGATTGGTCACCCTCTGCCTACCTACAGCAATGAGCTCTATGATTGGTCACCCTCTGCCTACCTACAGCAATGAGCTCTATGATTGATCACCCTCTCCCTACCTACAGCAATGAGCTCTATGATTGGTCACCCTCTCCCTACCTACAGCAATGAGCTCTATGATTGGTCACCCTCTGCCTACCTACAGCAATGAGCTCTATGATTGGTCACCCTCTACAGCAATGAGCTCTATGATTGGTCACCCTCTCCCTACCTACAGCAATGAGCTCTATGATTGGTCACCCTCTACATCAATGAGCACTATGAGTGGTCACCCTCTCCCTACCTACAGCAATGAGCTCTATGATTGGTCACCCTCTACATCAATGAGCACTATGAGTGGTCACCTTTTGAGCCCAGAAAAAAATGAGACCAACAAAGAATAATACCTAGAAACACACAATCCAAACAACACTGCTACACTGTGTCTGGCTGTGTCTCTGTGTCTGTCGGTGTCTCTGTGTGTGTGTGTGTGCGTGTGTGTGTGTGTGTTTGTGTCTGCCTGTGTGTCTGTGTCTCTGTGTGTGTGTCTGTCTGTGTCTATGTGTGTGTGTGTCTCTCTCTCTGTGTGTGTGTGTGTGTGTGTGTGTGTGTGTGTGTGTGTGTGTGTGTGTGTGTGTGTGTGTGTGTGTGTGTGTGTGTGTGTGTGTGTGTGTGTGTGTGTGTGTGTGTGTGTGTGTCTGTGTGTGTGTGTGTGTCTCTCTCTGTGTGTGTGTGTGTGTGTGTGTGTGTGTGTGTGTGTGTGTGTGTCTGTGTGTGTGTGTCTGTCTGTGTGATCTAAGAGCTGCTCTGGTATGAATGAATCTCTCCCTGTAAAGTGACCTCTACACAAGGCTGTCTGCTGTCCACACACTCTCACCATCTCTACGTCCTCTCTCTATCCGGTCCTGGGAAATATAGCCACCCCCGTGTTGAACTCCCAACTCTCACCAGTCCAATCATTAGTGGTAGGGTAGGGCAAGGAGTCAATGTTTAAACACCATCCATCAAACACAGCTCTCACACACACACACACACACACACACACACACACACACACACACACACACACACACACACACACACACACACACACACACACACACACACACACACACACACAGTTTAAACAGCCCTATCTCTTATCTCCCTCTGCATTAATTCTTCGGGCGGGACTGGAGCAGACCCCAGAGACTGTGGCACTATTACCAAGCCACTTTATTACAAAGTCTGCACACCCCCTGAGAGGGACACACACACACTCACAGAGAGGGACACACACTCTCAGAGAGGGACACACACTCTCAGAGAGGGACACACACTCTCAGAGAGGGACACACACTCTCAGAGAGGGACACACACTCACAGAGAGGGACACACACTCACAGAGAGGGACACACAAACCCCCTGAGAGGGACACACAAACCCCCTGAGAGGGACACACAAACCCCTGAGAGGGACACACACACACTCACAGAGAGGGACACACACACACTCTGAGAGAGGGACACACACTCACAGAGAGGGACACAAACCCCCTGAGAGGGACACACACTCACAGAGAGGGACACACACTCACAGAGAGGGACACACACTCACAGAGAGGGACACACACTCACAGAGAGGGACACACACTCACAGAGAGGGACACACAAACCCCTGAGAGGGACACACACTCACAGAGAGGGACACACACTCACAGAGAGGGACACACAAACCCCCTGAGAGGGACACACACTCACAGAGAGGGACACACTCACAGAGAGGGACACACACTCACAGAGAGGGACACACTCACAGAGAGGGACACACTCACAGAGAGGGACACACACTCACAGAGAGGGACACACAAACCCCCTGAGAGGGACACACACTCACAGAGAGGGACACAAACCCCCTGAGAGGGACACACACTCACAGAGAGGGACACACACCCCCTGAGAGGGACACACAAACCCCCTGAGAGGGACACACACTCACAGAGAGGGACACACACTCACAGAAATTAATTTCCCTGGTTCCTGTTTGATTTAGTGATCTAGCCAGGATTTGTCATATATCCATATCCACACATCAGCCAGCTCTCAGGTGGTGTGTCAGACCAGCTCTCAGGGGGTGTGTCAGACCAGCTCTCAGGGGGTGTGTCAGACCAGCTCTCAGTGGGTGTGTCAGACCAGCTCTCAGGGGGTGTGTTAGACCAGCTCTCACTCCCTGTCTGGAGTGGTGAGGTGGGTGTGATTGTGCCGAGCCGGGCCATGTCTGGACAGACATCCCGAGGAAGGGCTGAGTGTGAAGAGCTGATAAGGCCGGCAGAGGGAAAGGGCTGTTTACATTGTGACGGACGCCTTTGAGCTAAACTGCTCCTGAGACACACAGGCTAATGGAAACACTGAACTATAGGGAGGGAGGGAGGGAGGGAGGGAGGGAGGGAGGGAGCGTGAAAGAGAGAGTGAGAAAGAGAGAAAGAGAGAGCGGGAGGGTAGGGGTGGAGAAAGAGTGATCCTTGTTGACCTATGACTGACAGGTGTTAGAACATGACACACACAAACTAGCCTTCTGTGACCTCCCAAATGACTCTGTCTGTCTCCTCCCTCCTGTTGTCTGTCTCCTCCCTCCTGTTGTCTGTCTCCTCCCTCCTGTTGTCTGTCTCCCCCTCCTGTTGTCTGTCTCCCCCTCCTGTTGTCTGTCTCCCCCTCCTGTTGTCTGTCTCCCCCTCCTGTTGTCTGTCTCCCCCTCCTGTTGTCTGTCTCCTCCCTCCTGTTGTCTGTCTCCCCCTCCTGTTGTCTGTCTCCCCCTCCTCTTGTCTGTCTCCCCCTCCTGTTGTCTGTCTCCCCCTCCTTTTGTCTGTCTCCCCCTCCTCTTGTCTGTCTCCCCCTCCTGTTGTCTGTCTCCCCCTCCTGTTGTCTGTCTCCTCCCTCTTGTTGTATGTCTCCCCCTCATGTTGTCTGTCTCCTCCCTCTTGTTGTATGTCTCCCCCTCCTCTTGTCTGTCTCCCCCTCATGTTGTCTGTCTCCTCCCTCCTGTTGTCTGTCTCCCCCTCCTGTTGTCTGTCTCCCCTCCTCTTGTCTGTCTCCCCCTCCTGTTGTCTGTCTCCCCCTCCTGTTGTCTGTCTCCCCGTCCTGTTGTCTGTCTCCTCCCTCCTGTTGTCTGTCTCCCCCTCCTGTTGTCTGTCTCCCCCTCCTGTTGTCTGTCCCCCCCTCCTGTTGTCTGTCTCCCCCTCCTGTTGTCTGTCTCCTCCCTCCTGTTGTCTGTCTCCCCCTCCTGTTGTCTGTCTCCCCCTCCTCTTGTCTGTCTCCCCCTCCTGTTGTCTGTCTCCCCCTCCTGTTGTCTGTCTCCCCCTCCTGTTGTCTGTCTCCCCTCCTGTTGTCTGTCTCCCCCTCCTGTTGTCTGTCTCCTCCCTCCTGTTGTCTGTCTCCCCTCATGTTGTCTGTCTCCCCTCCTGTTGTCTGTCTCCCTCCTGTTGTCTGTCTCCCTCCTGTTGTCTGTCTCCTCCCTCCTGTTGTCTGTCTCCCCCTCCTGTTGTCTGTCTCCCCTCCTCTTGTCTGTCTCCCCTCCTGTTGTCTGTCTCCCCCTCCTCTTGTCTGTCTCCCCCTCATGTTGTATGTCTCCCCCTCCTCTTGTCTGTCTCCCCCTCCTATTGTATGTCTCCCCCTCCTCTTGTCTGTCTCCCCCTCCTCTTGTCTGTCTCCCCCTCCTCTTGTCTGTCTCCCCCTCATGTTGTATGTCCTCCTCTTGTCTGTCTCCCCCTCCTCTTGTCTGTCTCCCCCTCATGTTGTATGTCTCCCCCTCCTCTTGTCTGTCTCCCCCTCCTCTTGTCTGTCTCCCCCTCCTCTTGTCTGTCTCCCCCTCATGTTGTCTGTCTCCCCCTCCTCTTGTCTGTCTCCCCCTCCTGTTGTCTGTCTCCACCTCCTGATTTCTGTCTCCCCCTCCTTTTGTCTGTCTCCCTCTTTTTGCTCTTGTTGTCTGTCTCCCCATCCTCTTGTCTGTCTCCCCCTCATGTTGTATGTCTCCTCCCTCCTCTTGTCTGTCTCCCCCTCATGTTGTCTGTCTCCTCCCTCTTGTTGTATGTCTCCCCCTCATGTTGTCTGTCTCCTCCCTCCTGTTGTCTGTCTCCCCATCCTGTTGTCTGTCTCCTCCCTCCTGTTGTATGTCTCCCCCTCCTGTTGTCTGTCTCCCCCTCCTGTTGTCTGTCTCCCCCTCCTGTTGTCTGTCTCCCCCTCATGTTGTCTGTCTCCTCCCTCCTGTTGTCTCTCCCCCTCCTGTTGTCTGTCTCCTCCCTCCTGTTGTATGTCTCCCCCTCCTGTTGTCTGTCTCCCCCTCCTCTTGTCTGTCTCCCCCTCCTGTTGTCTGTCTCCCCCTCCTGTTGTCTGTCTCCCCCTCCTCTTGTCTGTCTCCCCCTCATGTTGTATGTCTCCCCCTCATGTTGTATGTCTCCCCCTCCTGTTGTCTGTCTCCCCCTCCTCTTGTCTGTCTCCCCCTCATGTTGTATGTCTCCCCCTCCTGTTGTCTGTCTCCCCCTCCTCTTGTCTGTCTCCCCCTCCTCTTGTCTGTCTCCCCCTCCTGTTGTCTGTCTCCCCCTCCTGTTGTCTGTCTCCCCCTCCTCTTGTCTGTCTCCCCCTCCTCTTGTCTGTCTCCCCCTCATGTTGTATGTCTCCCCCTCCTGTTGTCTGTCTCCCCCTCCTGTTGTCTGTCTCCCCCTCCTGTTGTCTGTCTCCCCCTCCTCTTGTCTGTCTCCCCCTCATGTTGTATGTCTCCCCCTCCTGTTGTCTGTCTCCCCCTCCTGTTGTCTGTCTCCCCCTCCTCTTGTCTGTCTCCCCCTCCTCTTGTCTGTCTCCCCCTCCTGTTGTCTGTCTCCCCCTCCTCTTGTCTGTCTCCCCCTCCTCTTGTCTGTCTCCCCCTCATGTTGTATGTCTCCCCCTCCTGTTGTCTGTCTCCCCCTCATGTTGTCTGTCTCCTCCCTCTTGTTGTATGTCTCCCCCTCATGTTGTCTGTCTCCTCCCTCCTGTTGTCTGTCTCCCCATCCTGTTGTCTGTCTCCTCCCTCCTGTTGTATGTCTCCCCCTCCTGTTGTCTGTCTCCCCCTCCTGTTGTCTGTCTCCCCCTCCTGTAGTCTGTCTCCCCCTCATGTTGTCTGTCTCCTCCCTCCTGTTGTCTCTCCCCCTCCTGTTGTCTGTCTCCTCCCTCCTGTTGTATGTCTCCCCCTCCTGTTGTCTGTCTCCCCCTCCTCTTGTCTGTCTCCCCCTCCTGTTGTCTGTCTCCCCCTCCTGTTGTCTGTCTCCCCCTCCTCTTGTCTGTCTCCCCTCATGTTGTATGTCTCCCCTCATGTTGTATGTCTCCCCTCCTGTTGTCTGTCTCCCCCTCCTCTTGTCTGTCTCCCCTCATGTTGTATGTCTCCCCCTCCTGTTGTCTGTCTCCCCTCCTCTTGTCTGTCTCCCCCTCCTCTTGTCTGTCTCCCCCTCCTGTTGTCTGTCTCCCCCTCCTGTTGTCTGTCTCCCCCTCCTCTTGTCTGTCTCCCCCTCCTCTTGTCTGTCTCCCCCTCATGTTGTATGTCTCCCCCTCCTGTTGTCTGTCTCCCCCTCCTGTTGTCTGTCTCCCCCTCCTCTTGTCTGTCTCCCCCTCATGTTGTATGTCTCCCCCTCATGTTGTATGTCTCCCCTCCTGGTGTCTGTCTCCCCCTCCTCTTGTCTGTCTCCCCCTCATGTTGTCTGTCTCCCCCTCCTCTTGTCTGTCTCCCCCTCCTGTTGTCTGTCTCCCCCTCCTCTTGTCTGTCTCCCCCTCCTCTTGTCTGTCTCCTCCTCCTCTTGTCTGTCTCCCCCTCCTGTTGTCTGTCTCCCCCTCCTCTTGTCTGTCTCCCCCTCCTCTTGTCTGTCTCCCCCTCCTCTTGTCTGTCTCCCCCTCCTCTTGTCTGTCTCCCCCTCCTCTTGTCTGTCTCCTCCTCCTCTTGTCTGTCCCCCTCATGTTGTCTGTCTCCCCCTCCTCTTGTCTGTCTCCCCCTCCTCTTGTCTGTCTCCTCCTCCTCTTGTCTGTCTCCCCCTCATGTTGTCTGTCTCCCCCTCCTCTTGTCTGTCTCCCCCTCCTCTTGTCTGTCTCCTCCTCCTCTTGTCTGTCTCCCCCTCATGTTGTCTGTCTCCCCCTCCTCTTGTCTGTTTCCCTCTCCTCTTGTCTGTCTCCTCCTCCTCTTGTCTGTCTCCCCTCATGTTGTCTGTCTCCCCCTCCTCTTGTCTGTCTCCTCCTCCTCTTGTCTGTCTCCTCCTCCTCTTGTCTGTCTCCCCCTCATGTTGTCTGTCTCCCCCTCCTCTTGTCTGTCTCCTCCTCCTCTTGTCTGTCTCCCCCTCATGTTGTCTGTCTCCCCCTCCTCTTGTCTGTCTCCCCCTCCTCTTGTCTGTCTCCTCCTCCTCTTGTCTGTCTCCCCCTCATGTTGTCTGTCTCCCCCTCCTCTTGTCTGTCTCCCCCTCCTCTTGTCTGTCTCCTCCTCCTCTTGTCTGTCTCCCCCTCATGTTGTCTGTCTCCCCCTCCTCTTGTCTGTCTCCCCCTCCTCTTGTCTGTCTCCTCCTCCTCTTGTCTGTCTCCCCCTCATGTTGTCTGTCTCCCCCTCCTCTTGTCTGTCTCCTCCTCCTCTTGTCTGTCTCCTCCTCCTGTTGTCTGTCTCCCTCTTTTTGCTCCTGTTGTCTGTATTGTTCACTGTTTCTGTCCCCTGTTTCTCTACAGAGGTTCAGGGACAATAACAATGTTTTTTCCCCCTAGGGAATTCAATCTGTTTTCTCTCTTGCTGTGTCTGTATTCAACATACAGTACAGGCAGGGAGGGAAGCAGTGAGGCAGGGAGCAGAGAGCATGGAGCAAGGACGCAGGGAGGCAGGGAGGCAGGGAGGCAGGGAGCAGGGAGAAAGGACGCAGGGAGGCAGGGAGCAGGGAGAAAGGACGCAGGGAGGCAGGGAGGCAGGGAGCAGGGAGAAAGGACGCAGGGAGGCAGGGAGCAGGGAGAAAGGACGCAGGGAGGCAGGGTAAAGGGAGGCAGGTAGGCAGGGTAAAGGGTAAAGGGAGGCAGGGTCAGGGATCAGGGAGGCAGGGAGCAGGGTCAGGGAGCAGTGAAGCAGGGAGCAGGGAGGCAGGGAGCAGGGTCAGGGAGGCAGGGAGGCAGGGAGCAGGGTCAGGGAGCAGTGAAGCAGGGAGCAGGGAGCAGGGAGGCAGGGAGCAGGGAGCAGGGAGCAGGGATGCAGGGAGGCAGGGAGCAGTGAGGCAGGGAGCAGGGTCAGGGAGCAGGGAGCAGGGACGCAGGGAGCAGGGATGCAGGGAGGCAGGGAGCAGTGAGGCAGGGAGCAGGGAGGCAGGGAAGCAGGGAGCAGGGAGGCAGGGAGCAGGGAGGCATGGAGCAGGGAGCAGGGAGGCAGGGAGCAGGGTCAGGGAGAAAGGACGCAGGGAGGCAGGGTAAAGGGAGGCAGGTAGGCAGGGTAAAGGGTAAAGGGAGGCAGGGTCAGGGATCAGGGAGGCAGGGAGCAGGGTCAGGGAGGCAGGGAGGCAGGGAGCAGGGTCAGGGAGGCAGGGAGGCAGGGAGCAGTGAAGCAGGGAGCAGGGAGGCAGGGAGCAGGGTCAGGGACGCAGGGAGGCAGGGAGCAGGGTCAGGGAGGCAGGGAGGCAGGGAGCAGGGTCAGGGAGCAGTGAAGCAGGGAGCAGGGAGCAGGGAGGCAGGGAGGCAGGGAGCAGGGAGCAGGGAGCAGGGATGCAGGGAGGCAGGGAGCAGGGAGGCAGGGAGCAGGGTCAGGGAGCAGGGAGCAGGGACTCAGGGAGCAGGGATGCAGGGAGGCAGGGAGCAGTGAGGCAGGGAGCAGGGAGCAGGGAGGCAGGGAAGCAGGGAGCAGGGAGGCAGGGAGCAGGGAGGCAGGAAGGCAGGGAGCAGGGAGGCAGGGAGCAGGGTCAGGGAGCAGGGAGCAGTGAGGCAGGGAGCAGTGAGGCAGTGAGGCAGGGAGCAGTGAGGCAATGAGGCAGTGAGCAGGGAGTCAGAGAGCAGGGTCAGGGAGCAAGGAGCAGGGTCGGAGAGCAGGGTCAGAGAGCAGTGTCAGAGAGCAGGGTCGGGGAGCAGGGAGCAGGGTCAGAGAGCAGGGTCGGGGAGCAAGGAGCAGGGTCGGAGAGCAGGGTCAGAGAGCAGGGTCAGGGAGCAGGGTCAGAGAGCAGGGAGCAGGGTGCAGGGTCAGAGAGCAGGGAGCAGGGAGCAGGGAGCAGGGTCAGGGAGCAGGGTCAGGGAGCAGGGAGCAGGGTCAGAGAGCAGGGTCAGAGAGCAGGGTCAGGGAGCAGGGTCAGGGAGCAGGGTCAGAGAGCAGGGAGTAGGGTCAGAGAGCAGGGTCAGAGAGCAGGGTCAGGGAGCAGAGAGCAGGGTCAGGTAGCAGGGTCAGGGAGCAGGGTCAGAGAGCAGGGTCAGAGAGCAGGGTCAGGGAGCAGGGAGCAGGGTCAGGGAGCAGGGTCAGAGAGCAGGGTCAGAGAGCAGGGTCAGGGAGCAGGGAGCAGGGTCAGGGAGCAGGGTCAGGGAGCAGGGTCAGAGAGCAGGGTCAGAGAGCAGGGTCAGAGAGCAGGGTCAGGGAGCAGGGAGCAGGGTCAGGGAGCAGGGTCAGGGAGCAGGGTCAGAGAGCAGGGTCAGAGAGCAGGGTCAGAGAGCAGGGTCAGGGAGCAGGGAGCAGGGTCAGGTAGCAGGGTCAGGGAGCAGAGAGCAGGGTCAGGGAGCAGGGTCAGAGAGCAGGGTCAGAGGCCAGAGAGCAGGGTCAGGGAGCAGGGTCAGGTAGCAGGGTCAGGGAGCAGGGTCAGAGAGCAGGGAGTAGGGTCAGAGAGCAGGGTCAGAGAGCAGGGAGCAGGGTCAGGGAGCAGGGTCAGAGAGCAGGGAGCAGGGTCAGGGAGCAGGGTCAGGGAGCAGGGTCAGAGAGCAGGGTCAGAGAGCAGGGAGCAGGGTCAGGGAGCAGGGTCAGAGAGCAGGGTCAGAGAGCAGGGAGCAGGGTCAGAGAGCAGGGTCAGAGAGCAGGGAGCAGGGTCAGAGAGCAGGGTCAGAGAGCAGGGAGCAGGGTCAGAGAGCAGGGTCAGAGGAGGGAGCAGGGTCAGGGAGCAGGGTCAGAGAGCAGGGAGCAGGGTCAGGGAGCAGGGTCAGGGAGCAGGGTCAGGGAGCAGGGTCAGAGAGCAGGGAGCAGGGTCAGAGAGCAGGGTCAGGGAGCAGGGAGCAGGGTCAGAGAGCAGGGTCAGGGAGCAGGGAGCAGGGTCAGAGAGCAGGGTCAGAGAGCAGGGAGCAGGGTCAGGGAGCAGGGAGCAGGGAGCAGGGTCAGAGAGCAGGGTCAGGGAGCAGGGAGCAGGGTCAGAGAGCAGGGTCAGGGAGCAGGGAGCAGGGTCAGGGAGCAGGGTCAGGGAGCAGGGAGCAGGGTCAGGGAGCAGGGTCAGGGAGCAGGGAGCAGGGTCAGGGAGCAGGGTCAGGGAGCAGGGAGCAGGGTCAGGGAGCAGGGGTCAGGGAGCAGGGTCAGGGAGCAGGGAGCAGGGTCAGAGAGCAGGGTCAGGGAGCAGGGAGCAGGGTCAGGGAGCAGGGTCAGGGAGCAGGGAGCAGGGTCAGGGAGCAGGGTCAGAGAGCAGGGAGCAGGGTCAGAGAGCAGGGTCAGGGAGCAGGGAGCAGGGTCAGGGAGCAGGGGTCAGGGAGCAGGGTCAGGGAGCAGGGTCAGAGAGCAGAGAGGAGCAGCCAGAGAAGATGAATGGAGAAAGAGCAAAGCCCTCTTATTAAAATGGAACAAAACAGTTATGACAGGAAACAGAGAGGGCAGGGAGGATTTTTTCTCTGTTCTTTTCAATCATTTTTGTCTTATACACACGTTAATGTCTTTTTCTCTCTATTTTCACACATTTTGTTCTCTCATTACCTTATACACATACTGTAGGCCTCTCTCTCTATGTCTGCCTCTCAATTCAATTCAATTCAATTTAAGGGCTTTATTGGCATGGGGGAAAAAATCTATGTCTCTGTCTCTCTCTCACTCTCTGTCTCTCTGTCTCTTTGTCTCTCTCTCTCTGTATCTCTCTGTCTCTCTCTGTCTCTTTGTCTCTCTGTATCTCTGTCTCTCTGTATCTCTCTGTATCACTCTGTCTATTTGTCTCTCTGTCTCTCTGTCTCTCTGTCTCTCTGTCTCTCTGTCTCTCTGTCTCTCTCTGTCTCTCTGTCTCTCTCTGTCTCTCTGTCTCTCTGTC
>NC_068421.1:84190928-84333428 GCF_023373465.1 Oncorhynchus keta | reverse complement strand
GGAAAGAGAGAGGGAAGGAGAGAGAGGAAAGGTGAGCGAGGAAAGGAGAGAGGGAAGGAGAGAGAGGAAAGGTGAGCGAGGAAAGGAGAGAGGGAAGGAGAGAGAGGAAAGGTGAGCGAGGAAAGGAGAGAGGGAAGGAGAGATAGAAAAGGGGAGGGGGAAGGAGAGAGGGAAGGAGAGAGAGGAAAGGAAAGAGAGAAGGAGAGAGAGGAAAGGAGAGACAGAAGGAGGGAGGAAAGGAGAGGGAAGGAGAAAGAGGGAAGGAGAGAGGGAAGGAGAAAGGAAAGGAGAGAGGGAAGGTAAGAGAGGAAAGGATAGAGGGAAGGAGAGAGAGGGAAGGAGAGAGAGGGAAGGAGAGAGGGAAGGAGTGGGAAGGAGAGGGAGGAAAGGTGAGAGGGAAGGAGAGAGGGATGAAAGGAGAGAGGGAAGGAGAGAAAGGAAAGGAAAGGAAAGAGAGGAAAGGAGAGAGGGAAGGAGAGAGAGAAAGAGGAGAGAGGAAAGGAGAGTGGGAGGGAGATAGCGGGAAGGAGAGATAGGGAAGGAGAGAGGAAAGGCGTGAGGGAAGGAGAGAGAGGAAAGGAGAGAGGAAAGGAGATAGCGGGAAGGAGAGATAGGGAAGGAGAGAGAGGAAAGGAGAGAGGAAAGGAGATAGTGGGAAGGAGAGATAGGGAAGGAGAGAGGAAAGGCTAGAGGGAAGGAGAGAGAGGAAAGGAGAGAGGGAAGGAGAGAGAGGAAAGGAAAGGAAAGAGAGGAAAGGAGAGAGGAAAGGAGAGATAGGGAAGGAGAGAGAGGAAAGGAAAGAGAGGAAAGGAGAGAGGGAAGGAGAGAGAGAAAAGGAGAGAGGGAAGGAGAGAGGAAAGGGGAGAGAGAAAAGGAGAGAGGGAAGGAGAGAGGGAAGGAGAGAGTGGAAAGGAAAGAGATGAAAGGAGAGAGGGAAGGCAATGGAGAGAGAGGAAGGAGAGAGGGAAGGAAAGAGGGGGAAAGGAGAGAGGGAAGGAGAGAGAGGAAAGGAGAGAGGAAAGGAGAGAGGGAAGAAGATAGAGGAAAGCAAAGGAAAGAGAGGAAAGGAGAGAGGAAAGGAGAGAGGGAATGAGAGAGAGAGGAATTGAGAGGGGGAAGGAGAGAGGAAAGGAGAGAGGGAATGAGAGAGAGAGGAATTGAGAGGGGGAAGGAGAGAGGGAAGAAGAGAGAGGGAAGGAGATAGAGGAAAGGAGAGAGGGAATGAGAGAGAGAGGAATTGAGAGGGGGAAGGAGAGAGGGAAGAAGAGAGAGGGAAGGAGATAGAGGAAAGGAGAGAGAGGAAAGGAGAGAGGGAAGGAGTGAGAGGGAAGGAGAAAGAGGAAAGGAGAGAGGGAAGGAGAGTAGAAAGCATAGCATAACACATACTGTAGAACAGAATCAGAGAGAGGAGAGAAGTTGGCCAACAGCCATCCCATCCCCTATGGACTTGTGTGAGTCAGTCACAGTCACATTCATAGGGAGGACTGTGGTTTGTTTGGACTGAGGCTCCCCTAGAGATGATGCTCTGTCAGTTTGTCAGCTACCATATGTCTGAGTGGGAGGGTTGTGTTGTTCCCCACCAATACACACTGATCTGGGACAGACAGGGCTCAATGGAAGCTGCAGCATATTATTTTACATTATTATTATTGGAGCCTGAAATCATGATGATGATGATGATGATGATGATGATGATGATTATGATGATGATGATGATGACCCAAGATGTATTCAGATAGTATCTATTCCTGAGGGAAATCATGTATGGTTATTTTCTTCAGCTAACCCCCTCTAACTCCCCTCTCTCAAATAACCCCCTCTAACTCCACTCTCTCAAATAACCCCCTCTAACTCCACTCTCTCAAATACCCCCCTCTTAACTCCCCTCTCTCAAATAACCCCCTCTAACTCCACTCTCTCAAATAACCCCCTCTAACTCCACTCTCTCAAATACCCCCCTCTAACTCCCCTCTCTCAAATAACCCCCTCTAACTCCACTCTCTCAAATAACCCCCTCTAACTCCACTCTCTCAAATAACCCCGTCTAACTCCCTCTCTCAAATAACCCCTCTAACTCCCCTCTCTCAAATAACCCTCTAACTCCCTCTCTCAAATAACCCCTCTAACTCCCTCTCTCAAATAACCCCCTAACTCCACTCTCTCAAATAACCCCCTCTAACTCCCCTCTCTCAAATAACCCTCTAACTCCCTCTCTCAAATAACCCCTCTAACTCCACTCTCTCAAATAACCCCCTCTAACTCCACTCTCTCAAATAACCCCCTCTAACTCCCCTCTCTCAAATAACCCCTCTAACTCCCCTCTCTCAAATAACCCCTCTAACTCCCCTCTCTCAAATAACCCCCTCTAACTCCCCTCTCTCAAATAACCCCCTCTAACTCCCCTCTCTCAAATAACACCCTCTAACTCCCCTCTCTCAAATAACCCCCTCTAACTCCCCTCTCTCAAATAACCCCCTCTAACTCCCCTCTCTCAAATAACACCCTCTAACTCCCCTCTCTCTTTATCTCTCAGCTCCACAGACAAACAACTATTTCTACAATGACATGTTCTGCAGTGGGGGTAAACAGTGTTGGCATTACAACCATCCTCTCTAGACAAAAGGCCAAAGGATTGTGTCTGTGTCCAAATGGCACTCTAATCTCTATATCATAGTGCACTACTTTTAGCCAGAGCCAGGTCAAAAGTTGTGCACTACATAGGGAATAGGGTGCCATTTGGGACGCATGCATTACGTTCAGTCAGACTTCAGTATGAGGGAAATGGTTTTCCTGTTCAAGAAAACTTCTCACAGGCTCCGGTAATTTTGGAGTCAAGACAAATATTTAATTTAGGGCCAGAGCTAATGCCTGAGACAACGGCTGGAAATGTATGCAGTGATCTGCACTGCTCATTAGATCCTGTTTCTTTTCCCACCCTGAGACTCCCAGCCCCCCACCGCTATAACATATGGAATCTAACTTCAAGAGGCTGTTACAGATGTAGGATCTTAATTTGACTTGTATTGTTGCAGCAAAATAATCCTGCAGCTACAGGATTTGAGTGTTTAGTCCATATTGTTGCTTGATTGGTGGTTAGGCTATTAGCTGGTCAAAACGAGGCTACATCAAAAGTGCAATATTTTTATTAGAACTGTGCATTAGTGCAGGTTTTCAGTGAATTTATGTAAATCACAAAACTTCTCAGCAACAAAAGAGTGATCAAATTAAGATCCTACATTTGTACCGTAACATTGGAGTATGTTCATTAGAAATAGATCTTAGGAGAGTGTGTGTGATACACACATTAACTCATTAACATACTGAAAGGAGCATGTACTAAGAGAAACTCCACTGTGAACTCATTTATGGAAAAAGTACAGGGAAAAACGCAGCCATGCAAATACATACAGCACAAATGTATACAGTTAAACTAAGATATTCACAAGGGAAGACAAAGGATGTGAAACTATCAAGAGGCATAGTCAAATTCAGATATTACAGAAGCAGTCTTCAGCATGTAGTTTTGAAAGTGATGCTCACAACCCAAAGGTGGTCCCATTTTTTGTGAACTACGTCATCCAATTGTGTGATATGTTACGAATTTGTTGTGCTTAAGATCCCAGGGGGCATCTTTAATATAGAATACAATACGCTCTATCTGGTGAAGAACACTCCACTGAACACATCATAAATCTGTGACCAGACTCTCTGTCACACACACACACACACACACACACACACACACACACGCGCGCGCGCGTTTACATGCAAGTGCGTAAACACAAGAAAACCAGAAGGATTGCCGAAATTAAAAAGTGTGGATAGACAAGCAAAGCCCATTACAACCAACTCACAATGCAGTTAGGATAGTTAGCTAGAGTACAAATTAGGCTGGTGAGTATATTGGTTTAAAACATTCTGCCTCATACTATTCACTAGGGTATCAGCATGAAACAAAGCTCATTTATGAAAACAATGAGTTATACCCCAACCCTCTCACCCTCACCACCCTCTCCTCTCTTCCCTCTCCCCACCTATCCTCTCCCCTCTTCCCCCTCTCTCCTCTCCTCTCACTCTCCTCCCCTCTCTTTTCTTCTTCACTCTCCCTCTCCTCTCTGCTCTCCTCCTCTCTCTCCCCTCTTCCCCCTCTCTCCTCTCCTCTCACTCTCCTCCCTTCTCTCCCCCCTCTCTTCTCCCTCTCCTCTCTTCCCTCTTCTCTTCCCTCTCCCCACCTATCCTCTCCCCTCTTCCCCCTCTCTCCTCTCCTCTCACTCTCCTCCCCTCTCTTTTCTTCTCCCCTCTCCCTCTCCTCTCTGCTCTCCTCCTCTCTTCACTCTCCCCACCTATCCTCTCCCCTCTTCCCCCTCTCTCCTCTCCTCTCACTCTCCTCCCCTCTCTTTTCTTCTCCCCTCTCCCCCTTCCTCATTAATGAGTGAATATAAAGATTGAGCTGTGATGTTATAAAGCTGAGATGACAACACTGGGACTAACAAGCCTATGGGGAGTTTACTGGTTCATAGCATTATGCCTCACTACATTATACACTGTGTATCAGTATATTATTTTGGCTATAAAATATGAAACATATAACATATGCCCCATTTCTTCAAACCTCTCACTCTCTCTCCTCTCTTCCTCCCCTCTCCTCTCTTCCTCCCCTCTCCTCTCTTCCTCCCCTCTCCTCTCTTCCTCCCCTCTCCTCTCTTCTGCCCCTCTTCCCCTCTCCTCTCTTACTCCCCTCTCCTCTCTTCCTCCCCTCTCCTCTCTTCCTCCCCTCTCCTCTCTTCCTCCCCTCTCCTCTCTTCTGCCCCTCTTCCCCTCTCCTCTCTTCCTCCCCTCTCCTCTCTTCCTCCCCTCTCCTCTCTTCTGCCCCTCTTCCCTCTCCTCTCTTCCTCCCCTCTCCTCTCTTCCTCCCCCTCTCCTCTCTTCTGCCCCTCTTCCCCTCTCCTCTCTTCCTCCCCTCTCCTCTCTTCCTCCCCTCTCCTCTCTTCCTCCCCTCTCCTCTCTTCTGCCCCTCTTCCCCTCTCCTCTCTTACTCCCTCTCCTCTCTTCCTCCCCTCTCCTCTCTTCCTCCCCTCTCCTCTCTTCCTCCCCTCTCCTCTCTTCTGCCCCTCTTCCCCTCTCCTCTCTTCCTCCCCTCTCCTCTCTTCCTCCCTCTCCTCTCTTCTGCCCCTCTTCCCCTCTCCTCTCTTCCTCCCCTCTCCTCTCTTCCTCCCCTCTCCTCTCTTCTGCCCCTCTTCCCCTCTCCTCTCTTCCTCCCCTCTCCTCTCTTCCTCCCCTCTCCTCTCTTCTGCCCCTCTTCCCCTCTCCTCTCTTCCTCCCCTTTCCTCTCTTCCTCCCCTCTCCTCTCTTCTGCCCCTCTTCCCCTCTCCTCTCTTCCTCCCCTCTCCTCTCTCTTCCTCCCCTCTCCTCTCTTCTGCCCCTCTTCCCCTCTCCTCTCTTCCTCCCCTCGCCTCTCTTCTGCCCCTCTTCCCCTCTCCTCTCTTCCTCCCCTCTCCTCTCTTCCTCCCCTCTCCTCTCTTCTGCCCCTCTTCCCCTCTCCTCTCTTCCTCCCCTCCTCCCCTCTCCTTTCTTCTGCCCCTCTTCCCCTCTCCTCTCTTCCTCCCCTCCTCCCCTCTCCTCTCTTCTGCCCCTCTTCCCCTCTCCTCTCTTCCTCCCCTCTCCTCTCTTCCTCCCCTCTCCTCTCTTCTGCCCCTCTTCCCCTCTCCTCTCTTCCTCCCCTCTCCTCTCTTCCTCCCCTCTCCTCTCTTCTGCCCCTCTTCCCCTCTCCTCTTCCTCCCCTCCTCCCCTCTCCTTTCTTCTGCCCCTCTTCCCCTCTCCTCTCTTCCTCCCCTCCTCCCTTCTCCTCTCTTCTGCCCCTCTTCCCCTCTCCTCTCTTCCTCCCCTCTCCTCTCTTCCTCCCCCCTCTCCTCTCTTCTGCCCCTCTTCCCCTCTCCTCTCTTCCTCCCCTCCTCCCCTCTCCTCTCTTCTGCCCCTCTTCCCCTCTCCTCTCTTCCTCCCCTCTCCTCTCTTCCTCCCCTCTCCTCTCTTCCTCCCCTCTCCTCTCTTCTGCCCCTCTTCCCCTCTCCTCTCTTCCTCCCATCTCCTCTCTTCTGCCCCTCTTCCCCTCTCCTTTCTTCCTCCCCCTCTCCTCTCTTCTGCCCCTCTTCCCTCTCCTCTCTTCCTCCCCTCTCCTCTCTTCCTCCCCTCTCCTCTCTTCTGCCCCTCTTCCCTCTCCTCTCTTCCTCCCCTCCTCCCCTCTCTTCTTTCTTCTGCCCCTCTTCCCCTCTCCTCTCTTCCTCCCCTCCTCCCCTCTCCTCTCTTCTGCCCCTCTTCCCCTCTCCTCTCTTCCTCCCCTCCTCCCCTCTCCTCTCTTCTGCCCCTCTTCCCCTCTCCTCTCTTCCTCCCCTCTCCTTTCTTCTGCCCCTCTTCCCCTCTCCTCTCTTCCTCCCCTCCTCCCCTCTCCTCTCTTCTGCCCCTCTTCCCCTCTCCTCTCTTCCTCCCCTCTCCTCTCTTCTGCCCCTCTTCCCCTCTCCTCTCTTCCTCCCCTCTCCTTTCTTCTGCCCCTCTTCCCCTCTCCTCTCTTCCTCCCCTCTTCCCCTCTCCTCTCTTCCTCACCTCTCCTTTCTTCTGCCCCTCCTCCCCTCTCCTCCCATCTCTTCCCCTCTCCTCTCTTCCTCCTCCCCCGTCTCCTCTCTTCTGCCCCTCTTCCCCTCTCCTCTCTTCCTCCCCTCCCCTCCTCCCCTCTCCTCTCTTCTGCCCCTCTTCCCCTCTCCTCTCTTCCTCCCCTCCTCCCCTCTGCTCTCTTCTGCCCCTCTTAACCCTCTCCTCTCTTCCTCCCCTCTCCTTTCTTCTGCCCCTCTTCCCCTCTCCTCTCTTCCTCCCCTCCTCTCCTCTCATCTCTTCTGCCCCTCTTCCCCTCTCCTCCCTTCCTCCCCTCTCCTTTCTTCTGCCCCTCCTCCCCTCTCCTCCCATCTCCTCTCTTCTGCCCCTCTTCCCCTCTCCTCTCTTCCTCTCCTCTCTTCTGCCCCTCTTCCCGTCTCCTCTCTTCCTCCCGTCTCCTATCTTCTGCCCCTCTTCCCCTCTCCTCTCTTCCTCTCCTCTCCTTTCTTCTGCCCCTCCTCCCCTCTCCTCCCCTCTCCTCTCTTCCTCCCCTCCTCCCCTCTCCTCTCTTCTGCCCCTCTTCCCCTCTTCTGCCCCTCTTCCCCTCTCCTCTCTTCCTCCCCTCTCCTTTCTTCTGCCTCTCCTCCCCTCCTCCTCCCCTCTCCTCTCTTCCTCCCCTCTTCCCCTCTCCTCTCTTCCTCCCCTCTCCTTTCTTCTGCCCCTCTTCCCCTCTCCTCTCTTCCTCCCTCTTCCCCTCTCCTCTCTTCCTCACCTCTCCTTTCTTCTGCCCCTCCTCCCCTCTCCTCCCATCTCTTCCCCTCTCCTCTCTTCCTCCCCTCCCCGTCTCCTCTCTTCTGCCCCTCTTCCCCTCTCCTCTCTTCCTCCCCTCCCCTCCTCCCCTCCCCTCTCTTCTGCCCCTCTTCCCCTCTCCTCTCTTCCTCCCCTCCTCCCCTCTGCTCTCTTCTGCCCCTCTTAACCCTCTCCTCTCTTCCTCCCCTCTCCTTTCTTCTGCCCCTCTTCCCCTCTCCTCTCTTCCTCCCCTCCTCTCCTCTCATCTCTTCTGCCCCTCTTCCCCTCTCCTCTCTTCCTCCCCTCTCCTTTCTTCTGCCCCTCCTCCCCCCTCTCCTCCCATCTCCTCTCTTCTGCCCCTCTTCCCCTCTCCTCTCTTCCTCTCCTCTCTTCTGCCCCTCTTCCCGTCTCCTCTCTTCCTCACGTCTCCTATCTTCTGCCCCTCTTCCCCTCTCCTCTCTTCCTCTCCTCTCCTTTCTTCTGCCCCTCCTCCCCTCTCCTCCCCTCTCCTCTCTTCCTCCCCTCCTCCCCTCTCCTCTCTTCTGCCCCTCTTCCCCTCTTCTGCCCCTCTTCCCCTCTCCTCTCTTCCTCCCCTCTCCTTTCTTCTGCCTCTCCTCCCCTCTCCTCCCCCTCTCCTCTCTTCCTCCCCTCTTCCCCTCTCCTCTCTTCCTCTCCTCTCCTTTCTTCTGCCCCTCCTCCCCTCTCCTCCCCTCTCCTCTCTTCCTCCCCTCCTCCCCTCTCCTCTCTTCTGCCCCTCTTCCCCTCTTCTGCCCCTCTTCCCCTCTCCTCTCTTCCTCCCCTCTCCTCTTCTGCCCCTCTTCCCGTCTCCTCTCTTCCTCACGTCTCCTATCTTCTGCCCCTCTTCCCCTCTCCTCTCTTCCTCTCCTCTCCTTTCTTCTGCCCCTCCTCCCCTCTCCTCCCCTCTCCTCTCTTCCTCCCCTCCTCCCCTCTCCTCTCTTCTGCCCCTCTTCCCCTCTCCTCTCTTCTGCCCCTCTTCCCCTCTCCTCTCTTCCTCCCCTCTCCTTTCTTCTGCCCCTCCTCCCCTCTCATCTCCTCTCTTCCTCTCCTCTCCTCTCTTCCTCATTAATGAGTAGAATATAATGTGTTTGGCAACAAATCAAATATTATTGGTGGCATACACATATTTAGCAGATGTTATCGTAGGTGTAGCGAAATGCTTGTGTTCCTAGTTACAACAGTGTAGTAATATCTAACAATTCATAGCAATACACACAAATCTAAAAGTAAAAGAATGGATTTAAGAAAAATTGAAATATTAGGACGAGCAGTGTCAGAGTCCACTACGCTGTGTTGAGGAACAGCGTAGTGGAGGTGTTGTTTCCTACCTTCACCACCTGGGGGTGGCCCATCAGGAAGTCCAGGACCCAGTTGCACAGGGTTTGGTTCAGACCCAGGGCCTCAGCTTTATGATGAGCTTCGAGGATACTAGGGTGTTGAAGGCTGAGCTGTATTCAAATAAACTGTATTCTTACATAGGTTTTCCTATTGTCCAACTGGAATAGAGCAGTGTGCAGTGCGATGGCGATTGCATCATCCGTGGATCTATTGGGCCATTAAGAAAATTGGAGTGGGTCTAGGGTGTCAGGTAGGGTGGAGGTGATATGATCCTTAACTAGCCTCTCAAAGCACTTCATGATGACAGAAGTGAGTGCTACAGGGTGACACGCTTAAATGTCTTACTCATGTCGGCCACGGAGAACGAGAGTTCACAGTCCTCGGGAGCGGCTCATGTCAGCGGCACTGTGTTATCCTCAAAGTGGGAAAAGAAGGTGTTTAGCTTGTCCGGGAGCTAGACGTTGGTGTCTGCGACGTGGCTGGTTTTCCCTTTATAATCCGTTATTGTCTGGAGTCTCTGCCACATACGTCTCGTGTCTGAGCCATTGAATTGCGACTCCACTCTGTCTCTTTACTGACATTTTGCCCGTTTGTTTGCCTTACAGAGGGCATAACTGGAATGTTTGTATTTGATCATATTCCCAGCCACCTTGCCGTGGATAAATGCGGTGGTTCGCATTTTTAGTTTAGCGTGAATGCTGCCTTCTTTCCACGTTTTTTGGTTTGGATAGGTTTTATTCATCACAGTGGGAACAACATCCCCTATACACTTCCTGATGAACTCAGTCACCGTGTCAGAGGCAACCCGGAACATGTCCTAGTCCGCTTGATCAAAACAATCTTGAAGCATGGATTCTGATTGGTCAGACCAGAATAGACCTGAGCATGGGTACAAACTGTTTGAGTTTCTGCCTATAGGAAGGGAGGAGCAAAATGGAGTCATTATCTGATTTGCCGAAGTGAGGTCGGGAAAGGGCCTTGTTACCATCCCGGAAGGGAGAGTAACAACGGTTGAGACTATTTGAAGTACGAGTACTGCAGGCAATGTGTTGATAGAACTTCGGTAGCGTTTTTCTCAGATTTGCCTTATTAAAGTCCCCAGCTATAATAAATGCAGCCTCAGAATATGCAGTTTCCAGTTTGCACATAGTCCAGTGTAGTTCCTTGAGAGCCGTCGGCTTGATTTGGATATACACAGCTGTGACGATAACCAAAGAATATTCTCGAGGAAGGTAGTGCGGTCGGCATTTGATTGTGAGGTATTCTATGTTGGGTGAACAAAAGGACTTTGAGTTCCTGTATGTTACCAGAATCACACCATGAGTAGTTAATCACAAAACATACACCTCCGCCTTTCTTCCTCCCGGAGAATTCTTTATTGCTAGCCGCTGGCTATATGGACAGGGACAGTATATCTGGAGAGAGCCCAGACTCTGTGAAACAGAGTGTTACAGTCCCTGATGTCTCTCTGGAAGTAGATCTTCTTCCTGAGCAAGTCAACTTTACTGTCCAGGCACTGAACATGTTCTAGGAAGCAATGAATGTTGTGCATGCCTCCTGAGTCTTGGAGCAGCCTCTGGGATAAGTTTAATCGCCTTGGAAGGTACAAACAAAGGATCAAATTCAGGAAAGTTGTATTCCTGGTTGAGATGCCTCTCTGATATCCGAAAGATCTTTCCGGCTGTATGTAATAATGCAAAGAGGTTCTGGGCTAATAATGTGAGAAATAACATTTAAAAAACTTGCCTCAGAGCTTGAAACAAGGTGGCCATGTCTATCGACACCATCTTGTTCACAACACAGTCTTTCCCACTGAGAAGTAGTATCTCTGCCATGGCTTTGATGTTCTATTTTTTAACTATCAGCCCTTTCTGACTCGCCCTCAGCCAAATTGATCTGAAATTAACATACGGTTTGTTCTGTATCACATTGCATCGTACTGCTGAAGTGAAAAATGTAATATATGGTAGGAAGAAAAATAAAACGTTTCTCTGAGGGAAAAAAATAAGTTTCCACTTTTTTGCTTGTGGCAGTAATCCATCACGTAGTAATAGCATTAGGGTTTCTGTTTGGTAATAGTGCAGTAAGCACACTGGGGTTTCTGTTTGGTAATAGTGCAGTAAGCACAATGGGGTGTCTGTTTGGTAATGGTGCAGTAAGCACACTGGGGTGTCTGTTTGGTAATAGTGCAGTAAGCACAATGGGGTGTCTGTTTGGTAATAGTGCAGTAAGCGCAATGGGGTGTCTGTTTGGTAATAGTGCAGTAAGCACACTGGGGTTTCTGTTTGGTAATAGTGCAGTAAGCACAATGGGGTGTCTGTTTGGTAATAGTGCAGTAAGCACACTGGGGTTTCTGTTTGGTAATAGTGCAGTAAGCGCAATGGGGTGTCTGTTTGGTAATAGTGCAGTAAGCACACTGGGGTTTCTGTTTGGTAATAGTGCAGTAAGCACAATGGGGTTTCTGTTTGGTAATAGTGCAGTAAGCACACTGGGTTTTCTGTTTGGTAATAGTGCAGTAAGCACAATGGGGTGTCTGTTTGGTAATAGTGCAGTAAGCACACTGGGGTGTCTGTTTGGTAATAGTGCAGTAAGCACACTGGGTTGTGTGTTTGGTAATAGTGCAGTAAGCACACTGGGTTTTCTGTTTGGTAATAGTGCAGTAAGCACACTGGGGTGTCTGTTTGGTTATAGTGCAGTAAGCACACTGGGTTGTATGTTTGGTAATAGTGCAGTAAGCAAACTGGGGTGTCTGTTTGGTAATAGTGCAGTAAGCACACTGGGGTTTCTGTTTGGTAATAGTGCAGTAAGCACACTGGGTTGTGTGTTTGGTAATAGTGCAGTAAGCACACTGGGGTGTCTGTTTGGTAATAGTGCAGTAAGCACACTGGGTTGTGTGTTTGGTAATTGTGCAGTAAGCACACTGGGTTTTCTGTTTGGTAATAGTGCAGTAAGCACACTGGGGTGTCTGTTTGGTAATAGTGCAGTAAGCACACTGGGTTGTGTGTTTGGTTATAGTGCAGTAAGCAAACTGGGGTGTCTGTTTGGTAATAGTGCAGTAAGCACACTGGGGTTTCTGTTTGGTAATAGTGCAGTAAGCACACTGGGTTGTGTGTTTGGTAATAGTGCAGTAAGCACACTGGGTTGTGTGTTTGGTAATAGTGCAGTAAGCAGACTGGGTTGTGTGTTTGGTAATAGTGCAGTAAGCACACTGGGTTGTGTGTTTGGTAATAGTGCAGTAAGCACACTGGGTTGTGTGTTTGGTTATAGTGCAGTAAGCAAACTGGGGTGTCTGTTTGGTAATAGTGCAGTAAGCACACTGGGGTTTCTGTTTGGTAATAGTGCAGTAAGCACACTGGGTTGTGTGTTTGGTAATAGTGCAGTAAGCACACTGGGTTGTGTGTTTGGTAATAGTGCAGTAAGCAGACTGGGTTGTGTGTTTGGTAATAGTGCAGTAAGCACACTGGGTTGTGTGTTTTGACAGCACAAAACACTATTTTGTGCATTTTCAATAAAGATTTGGTAATAGTGCAGTAAGCAGACTGGGTTGTGTGTTTGGTAATAGTGTAGTAAGCACACTGGGTTGTGTGTTTGGTAATAGTGTAGTAAGCACACTGGGTTGTGTGTTTGGTAATTGTGCAGTAAGCACACTGGGTTTTCTGTTTGGTAATAGTGTAGTAAGCACACTGGGTTGTGTGTTTGGTAATAGTGCAGTAAGCACTGATGGAATGAAGGCCTGAACGGCCTCGCCAGAGCAGAGGCCGATGTATAAATAGGACACATTCATCTGTAGTGTCCCAGCTAGCCTGACGAATGAGCTGCTGCTTTTTGACAGCACAAAACAATATTTAGTTATAGCATGCATTTTCTCAATATATTAAAGAGCCTTTCCAGGCAGACGGGATGACATCTACAGAGTGACTGACGAGGTTGTCAAGCTGTAAAAAATATTAGAAAAGTTGAATATGGTTATAGATGTTGTTTTCTATGTTCAAAGACCATGTTTAACCAGATTTCAAGAGACAGACATCGACAGACTTCAAGAGCAACATTCAAGAGCAACATGTAGGACTTCTGTAACCTGTGTGGCTCAGTTGGGGGTCCTGTGTGGCTCAGTTGGGGGTCCTGTAAGGCTCAGTTGGGGGTCCTGTGTGGCTCAGTTGGGGGTCCTGTGTGGCTCAGTTGGGGGTTGTGTGTGGCTCAGTTGGGGGTCCTGTGTGGCTCAGTTGTGGGTCCTGTAAGGCTCAGTTGGGGGTCCTGTGTGGCTCAGTTGGGGGTTCTGTGTGGCTCAGTTGGGGGTCCTGTGTGGCTCAGTTGGGGTTGTGTGTGGCTCAGTTGGGGGTCCTGTGTGGCTCAGTTGGGGGTCCTGTAAGGCTCAGTTGGGGGTCCTGTGTGGCTCAGTTGGGGGTTCTGTGTGGCTTAGTTGGGGGTCCTGTGTGGCTCAGTTGGGGGTCCTGTGTGGCTCAGTTGGGGGTCGTGTGTGGCTCAGTTGGGGGTCCTGTGTGGCTCAGTTGTTAGAGCAGGGCACTTGCATTGTCAGGGTTGTGTGTTTGATTCCCGGGTCCATCCACAAGTAAAATGTATGAACACATGACTGTAAGTCGCAAAAGTGTTTGCTCAATGGCATATATGCATATTATTATATTCTTAACTATTGTAGCTAGCAAAGACTCTATAGGACATCTCATTGTATCAGTGCTGTTGCTGGTCTCTGCCAAATTGTAACACTCTGCAGAGAAATCTCACGCTAAATCTTTAGGCAAAAACATACAGTACATCTACAGTATGTTTCCAGTATGTCATATAATTTCTACATCATGGGAGTGTATAAGTATGTATGTTTGAATAACTAAATATGTTCCATGATCTAAATCTGCTGAGGGAATACTTGAGTGATGAGGTCTGGAACAGTCACACACAGGAGAGTCACAAGCACTCACTTTCCCTTGGTCTCTCTCAGTCACACACATGCACAAACACAAGCACTCACGTGCACACACTGCTTCACATACATTCCCTCTGACCCACTGCTAGCATGCTTTCAGTCTTTCCTCTCTCGCTGGCAAAGGGACAGTATTATACCCCCCACCCCTCCTAGCGTTTGATCTGCCTTGTCTTTCATCGTGGCTCAACTCGTGGCTCAACTTTCCCAGTGCTGAGTGCCACTGCCCACCAGCACAACACCACCTCTCAGGTTTCTCTCATCCCTACGGACGGACGGACGGACGGACGGACGGACGGACGGACAGACGGACAGACAGACAGACAGACAGACAGACAGACAGACAGACAGACAGACAGACAGACAGACAGACAGACAGACAGACAGACAGACAGTTAGCATGATGCTTAATCTGCACTATGTAGATATACTCTACAACAATTAGCATGATGCTTAATCTGCACTATGTAGAGATACTCAACAACAGTTAGCATGATGCTTAATCTGCACTATGTAGAGATATTCTCGACAACAGTTAGCATGATGCTTAATCTGCACTATGTAGAGATACTCTACAACAGTTGGCATGCTGCTTAATCTGCACTATGTAGAGATACTCTACAACAGTTAGCATGATGCTTAATCTGCACTATGTAGAGATACTCTACAACAGTTAGCATGATGCTTAATCTGCACTATGTAGAGATACTCTACAACAGTTAGCATGATGCTTAATCTGCACTATGTAAAGGTATACTCTACAACAGTTAGCATGATGCTTAATCTGCACTATGTAGATACACTACAACAGTTAGCATGCTGCTTAATCTGCACTATGTAGAGATATTCTACAACAGTTAGCATGATGCTTAATCTGCACTATGTAGATACACTACAACAGTTAGCATGCTGCTTAATCTGCACTATGTAGAGATATTCTCTACAACAGTTAGCATGATGCTTAATCTGCACTATGTAGAGATATTCTCTACAACAGTTAGCATGATGCTTAATCTGCACTATGTAGAGATATACTCTACAACAGTTAGCATGCTGCTTAATCTGCACTATGTAGAGATATACTGATATGCTGTTTTCTATTATGTGCCTACGTTGTGATTCTGACTTTGACTATAAAGTTTAATTAAATAAAAAACAATTGTTGACAAAAAGAGGGTTAAACTCTGCACACAATTTCATATCTTGATCCTGTTCCCCTGTAGAGGTTTGGCAGACGTGTTGGTGAGGGTACTGTCACAGTATGTGTGGACAGATGGAAGCGTGAGGCCATTATTTCCAAGGACAGCTTCTAATCTCTGTCTTTCTTCTACTACTAGAGGAGGGAAGGTAGGGAAGTGTATTCCCTGTGCAGGGGAGATATATCAAATGAAAGGCCTCTCTCTCTGTCCTCTCCTCTGCCTCTCTCTTTTATCCTCTCCTGGAAGAAATTACACAGAACTCAAGGATTCCCAAGGTCAACCGCACACACACACGCTCTATCCCTGAGGAGTGTATGGTTAGACACCAGGTCCTCTGGTGAGGGGGTCTGTTAATTACCAACTGTAAGGGGGTCATGTGATTGACAGCCTCTCTCTCTTTCTTTCATACACAGATGGGTCTAATTTAAGCTACTGTCACGCCTATTCCCATTCTCCCTCTCCAATGCTCCACGTCGCCGATCTATTAACCACTGATCCTGGTACCATCATTACGCACACCTGCTCCCCATCATTACGCACACCTGCTCCCCGTCATTACGCACACCTGCTCCACATCATTACGCACACCTGCTCCCCATCATTACGCACACCTGCTCCACATCATTACGCACACCTGCTCCACATCATTACGCACACCTGCTCCCCATCATTACGCACACCTGCTCCACATCATTACGCACACCTGTTCCCCATCATTACGCACACCTGCTCCCCATCAATACACACACCTGCTCCCCATCATTGCGCACACCTGCTCCCCATCATTACGCACACCTGCTCCCCATCATTACGCACACCTGCTCCCCATCATTACGCACACCTGCTCACCATCATTACACACACCTTCTCCCCGTCATTACGCACACCTGCTCCCCATCATTACGCACACCTGCTCCCCATCATTACGCACACCTGCTCCCCGTCATTACGCACACCTGCTCCCCATCATTACGCACACCTGCTCCCCATCATTACTCACACCTGGACCTCATCATCCCCTTGATTACTCTCCTTTTATTTAGCCCTCAGTAGCCTCAGTCAACAGGCAGTATTGGTTTTGTCTCGTTCAGTACGCGTCTCCTGTTTAGTTTATCTGCCTTTTATTATTATTAACCTCGCCTTCTACACCTGTTTCCTGCCTCCCAGCGCAATCATTTCAGTTTACTGCCTCGCAAATTATGGAAGCAGCTGGGTGAGGTCCTCCGTGTCCTCCACCGCCTCGACGCCACCCCAGAGGATTCACCTCCAACTAGCAGAGGGCCTCTTATCGCAAGTTGTCCCAGCAGCCAGCCCCCAGCCTACCCAGCAACCAGCCCCCCAACCAACCAACCCAGCCTACCCAGCAGCCAGCCCACCAGCATACCCAGCAGTCCGCCCCCAACCTACCAAGCAGCCAGCCCCCCAGCCTACACAGCAGTCAGCCCCCCAGCCTACACAGCAGTCAGCCCCACAGCATACACAGCAGTCAACCCATCAGCCTACCCAGCAGTCAGCCCCCAGCCTACACAGCAGTCAGCCCCACAGCATACACAGCAGTCAACCCATCAGCCTACCCAGCAGTCAGCCCCCAGCCTACACAGCAGTCAACCCATCAGCCTACCCAGCAGTCAGCCCCCAGCCTACCCAGCAGTAAGCCCCCCAGCCTACCCAGAAGTCAGCCCCCCAGCCTATCCAGCAGTCAACCCCCAGCCTACCCAGCAGTCAGCCCCCCAGCCTATCCAGCAGTCAACCCATCAGCCTACCCAGCAGTCAGCCCCCCCAGCCTACCCAGCAGTCAGCCCCCCCAGCCTACCCAGCAGTCAACCGCCCCAGCCTACCCAGCAGTCAGCCCCCCCAGTCTACCCAGCAGTCAGCCCCCAGCCTACACAGCAGTCAACCCATCAGCCTAACCAGCAGCTAGCCCCCCAGCCTACCCAGCAGTCAGCCCCCCAGCCTACCCAGCAGTCAGCCCCCCAGCCTACCCAGCAGTCAGCCCCCCAGTCTACCCAACAGTCAGCCCCCCAGCCTACACAGCAGTCAACCCATCAGCCTACCCAGCAGTCAGCCCCCCCAGCCTACCCAGCAGCTAGCACCCCAGCCTACCCAGCAGTCAGCCCCCCAGCCTACCCAGCAGTCAGCCCCCCAGCCTACCCAGCAGTCAGCCCCCAGCAGTCAGCCCCCCAGCAGTCAGCCCCCCAGCCACCCAGCTGTCACCACCCAGCCTACACAGCAGTCAGCCCCCCAGCCTACCTAGCCGTCCACCCAGGGAGGCGATGCCAAACTGTCCCTCCCAGACAAGTATGGCGGGACTCCAAATGCCATGGCTTCCTACTCCGTGCTCCCACTATTTTGCCCATCAGACGTGAGCCCCACCACCAAGATGTCCAAGGTTGCCATGGTAATTTCCCTACTGACCGGGTGGGCGTTGGAGTGGGCTATCGCCGTCTGGGAGACAGGAGAGGAAGTGCTGGTTTCCTAAGAGAGGTTCATGGCTCTGTTCAGGGCAGAGAGGGAGGTGAGCGACTATTCCAACTCCGGCAGGGTTCCCAGACAGCTGCGGAGTACGCCCTCACCTTCTGAACCGTGGCAGCCTCCAACTCTGCACCCTATTCCGTAGAGGACTGCACAAGGAGGTCCAGCAGCCAGGAGGGGCACCAGCTTTAGCGGAGAGCGTCCAAACCCGAGGTCCACTGGGGCAGAGGTGCAGCCCCGTGATCATCCATCTCCCAGGGTAGTGAGTATTCCATCATCATTGTTCTCTGCCAAACCCTTCCTGGCTTCCATTTCACTGGCTGGCTGTCCCTCATGTGTTGTCTGTACAGCTCTAGTGGACTCCTGTGCCGCGGGGAATTGAATCGACCAGGCCTCGCCTCCTCCCTGAACTTCACCTTGCACCCACTCTCCTCTCCATTTCCGGTCCAAGCCTTTTATTATTATTAAACTCATCTTCTGCACCTAGTTCCTGACTCCCAGCGCATTACAGCTACCTACATTACACACACACACACACACACACACACACACACACACACACACACACACACACACACACACACACACACACACACACACACACACACACACACACACACACACACACACACACACACACACACACACACACACTGAGAAATACAAAAAAACAACAACACACAGTCACACTCATACACAACATCAGACACAACGATGTAAAAGCTTATACTAGTTTATTCTCATAAGTGTAAACTGCTTGCACTCAAACAACACAGAAATACAACAACAAAATCCCCACCCATATTTCACCATGACACAGAGGGCATGGGAAGTTCAGTGGGAACAAAGCGTTAGTCTAGCTGGGGACGTCCCCGGGCTGCGAAGGGAGCTCCACTGTAATGGGTGTATTTTAGGAGGAACCCTGTGGCTTCAGAGGCCACTCATTATGTCTCAACACAAAGGTTGAGTTAAAGCTGCTGAGTGCACTAATTCTGTTTCTGACATAGAGGCAAATGCCCCATGTCCACCACTCTTCTTCCCTAGACATCTCTGTCTCGCGTTCTCCCTCGTGTTTTATTGTACTGTCTGTCAGTAGCTCTGTTATTGACACTACCTAACCAGCAGGTCCAGCCCAATACCGCAGGAGAAAAGGAGAGAGAGGACGGAGTAGTGTTTTTAAATGACCAGTTTCTTTAAATAGGACCTATTCTCCAACTTGCCCAGAAATGTGTGTTTGGGGTCAGTGCAGAGGACAAGTAGAGACAGACATGGTGAATGGCACAGTCCGTTTTGCGTGTCTAGAGTTAACGCTATAGACTCCAGAATTATGCATTGCCCCTATTGACAGGGGCCCACTCACAGGTCTGGCACTCTCCCTGCTGTATTTCCTTGTCTACCACCCTCAGTCTATCAATAAAATCTAAAGAAAATATGTAAATGGAGAGTGGAATTCAACAGTCAAAGCAACAACAACAACAACAACAACAAACAACAACAACAAAAAAGCCACAGTGAGAGGTCAAGAAGAAAACAACACATTCCACACCAAAGAGGTGGAAGAACATGACTTGGCCTGCAGGGAATACATTTAGGGTGATTTTCACTTGACCGAAAGAGTCTTTAGAGAAGGAATGGCCAGACCAAGGATTTCTTCTGTACCTCGTGAAATGCAGTGAAGGACAGACAAGGCCTTCTAGGCCTTCAGAGAAGGCCCAATAATTTATAAAATGTTTTTTATATTTTTTATATAAATGTTTTAATTTCTATTTAATTTTTTCAATAATATTAAAATAATGTTCGGATTATTTTCTTATTTTCAAAGACAATAAGATTTATGTCTTCAATTTGTGTGGAATTTTGATTTGGAAATGCTTAGTCTAATAGTTGTTTTTGTATTCTGCTGTCTCTCTATCGGCCTAGCTATGCGTTTTACAAAAGGTGCGCTCTACTACATGGAGTGCGCAGTTATTACAGTCCTTTCAACATCATGAGCCTGTCAAACTCACATCCTTTGATGTGTCCCTTTTGGTGATGGTGTGATAGTGATGTCGTTAGGGTACCACAGGGTATGTAAGCAGTGTGGTTGTTGTTGCTGTCCTGCGTCTGTTTGATTAAGTGATGCTATATATTAATTTATTTTCCTTGACTTTTGAGTTTAATACAACTTTTTGGAAGGCCTACACTCTTAGAGTGCTATCTAGAACCTAAAAGGGTTCTTCGGCTGTCCCAATAGGAGAACCCTTTTGGGTTCCAGAAAAACACTATTGGGTTCCATGTAGAACCCTTTCCCAGAGTGTTCTACATGAAACCCAAAAGAGTTCTGCCTGGAACCAAAAAAGGTTCTACCTCGAACCATAAATGGTTACCCTATGGGGACAGCTGAAGAACCGTTTTGGAACCCTTTTTTCTAAAAGTGTGGCTACAAAAGCCACAGTGCGCCACCGGTGAAATGTATTGGATTACTGTACTTGCTATATCCTAGATGTATTTCAATGGCACAAAGAGAGAAGAGGAGAGCTGAGGAAAGGAGAGGTAGTGCATTAGTTCTATGTTATAGGAGTCTCTGTGTGTTGATGGTCAGGGAGGGGGGTCAGTGAGAGGACGTCCAACAGGAATCCAGTGAGTCTGGGAGGGAGTAGTTCACTGGGGGGAGTCAAGGGGAGCACATGGGGTGAACTCTCTCCCTGGCTTCCTGTTCTTCAAAAGGACTGGAGCTTGCCTAGGCATCTTTACACGTACGCACACACATCCTCCCTGCCCGGGATAAAGTCAGGACCTCTCTTATTATCGCTACATACGTGGCCTTGTTCTCTCCAACCTATCTGTTTAATGAACATTAAAAATATTAAAAAACACACACAAACATAGAGTATGGAGTTCCGGACACTAGCAGAAGGTATACATTGTATAACCCCCATTTCAAAGCCCTGCAGTCTTTTGAGGAAGAGCAAGAGAAGGATCGAGATATTGAAGGAGCAAGAAAGAGTGACTGTGGATAGTGTTGGCAATAGCTGACCATACATTTGTAATCACACAGGCTTATCCAGCTGCATAATATTCTAATCAATCAAAGCAGTGGTCCATCCTGCCTGGCCTGCCATAGTAATCCTTTTGGAAAGAAGGGTCTCTCGTTCTATTTCTCCATCTCCCTCTCTCTCTCTCCGTTGCTCCCTCCCTGTCTGACAGCATATTCTCCCCATGTTAAAACACCATTGGGCTGGCTGCATCACTCTGTAATTTAAAAGACAGAGGGCTTTAGCGTGAGGACTTGTGCTCCTCCTCAGGGCTTCACATTCACACTCAGCAGTACGATTAGGACAAATACGCTGCCTGGTGAAAACTGCACAACTAAGGGGGAGGATGGAGAAGGGGAGAAGGGAGGGAGGAGGATGGAGAAGGGGAGAAGGGAGGGAGGAGGATGGAGAAGGGTGGAGGATGGAGAAGGGGGGAGGATGGAGAAGGGGAGAAGGATAGAGAAGGGAGAAGGATGGAGAAGGGGAAAATAGTGGAGAATGGAGAAGGGGAGAAGGATAGAGAAGGGAGAAGGATGGAGAAGGGGGAAATAGTGGAGAATGGAGAAGGGGAGAAGAGCGAAGGATGGAGAAGGGGAAAGAGTGGAGGATGGAGAAGGGTGGAGGGTTTGTGTGCGCCAGATACTGAAGATGGTGTGATTGCAGACACAGTCATATGATACAGAACGAGACATTTCACAATGATGAGGTGTGTGAAACCTAAGTAGTCTGATTGGTGAAAGTTCCCCTTAAAGGCAAGCAGGATAGAATAGATTAGTTAATTATATATTTCTTTACGTTTATTATCATTTTTAGCTACTTATGCCATACCGGATTATTTGATACATTTTCAAGGAAATGAATACACAATGCAATTAGTTCATAGCCTCCATCTAGTTATGTATTTCATCAGATACAGGTGTTGATGTAGGGATGGAGATACACATCTGTCCTTCTGCCCCTGTACAAGGCAGCTAACCCACTGTTCCTAGGCCGTCATTGTAAATAAGAATTTGTTCTTAACTGACTTTAATAAAGGTTCAATAAATAAAAAATAGAGTTTACTTCCTGTTTAATGGAGAGATTCTAAGCTCATTAATCATAATGAAAACCACACACACTGAAGACTGAAGACCTTATTATTTATGAATGCTGCTGATCAACGTGTTAGTTTTGGAAGTACACACAGGCCTACATCTCTGCTCTGTTCTACATTACACAGTTCTGGCCTGCACCCTGACTTTGAAGGCTCTTCCTAGATGAATAGATCTGAAAAGGGGGGAGGGAGTGAGTGAGGGAGGGAGAGAGAGAGAGAGAGAGAGAGAGAGAGACAGAGCGAGAGACAGAGAGAGAGAGAGATACAGAGAGATACAGAGAGAGAGAGAGAGAGAGAGAGAGAGAGAGAGAGAGAGAGAGAGAGAGAGAGAGAGAGAGAGAGAGAGAGAGAGAGAGAGAGATAGGAGGATGGAGAGACAGAGCGAGAGACAGAGAGAGAGAGATACAGAGAGATACAGAGAGAGAGAGACAGAGATAGAGATAGAGAGAGAGAGAGAGAGAGATACGGAGAGAGAAAGAGAGAGAGATACAGAGAGAGAGATACAGAGAGAGAGAGAGATACAGAGAATGTAGAGGTACTGACAGAGAGAGAGAGAGAGAGAGAGAGAGAGAGAGAGAGAGAGAGAGAGAGAGAGAGAGAGAGAGAGAGAGAGAGAGAGAGATACAGAGAAGGCAGAGAGACAGAGAGAGAGAGAGAGACAGATACAGAGAAGGAGAGGACTGACAGAGAGAGAGAGAGAGAGAGAGACAGAGAGAGAGAGAGAGAGAGAGAGAGAGAGAGATAGAGAGAGAGAGAGAGAGAGAGAGAGACAGAGAGAGAGAGATACAGAGAGATACAGAGAGAGAGAGGACAGAGATAGAGAGAGAGAGAGAGAGAGAGAGAGAGAGAGAGAGAGAGAGAGAGAGAGAGAGAGATAGGAGGATGGAGAGACAGAGCGAGAGACAGAGAGAGAGAGATACAGAGAGATACAGAGAGAGAGAGACAGAGATAGAGATAGAGAGAGAGAGAGAGAAGGAGAGGTACTGACAGAGAGAGAGAGAGAGAGAGAGAGATACAGAGAGAGAGATACAGAGAGAGAGAGACACAGATACAGAGAATGTAGAGGTACTGACAGAGAGAGAGAGAGAGAGAGAGAGAGAGAGAGAGAGAGAGAGAGAGAGAGAGAGAGAGAGAGAGAGAGAGAGACAGATACAGAGAAGGCAGAGGTACTGACAGAGAGAGAGAGAGAGAGAGAGAGAGAGAGAGAGAGAGAGAGAGAGAGAGAGAGAGAGAGAGAGAGAGAGAGAGAGAGAGAGACAGAGAGAGAGAGAGATACAGAGAGATACAGAGAGAGAGAGAGAGAGAGAGAGAGAGAGAGAGATACAGAGAAGGCAGAGAGAGAGAGAGAGAGAGAGAGAGACAGATATGGAGAGAAGAGCAGAGGAGACAGAGAGAGAGATACAGAGAGACAGAGAGAGAGAGAGAGACAGAGATAGAGATGAGAGAGAGTACTGGAGAGAGAAGAGAGAGAGATACAGAGAGAGAGAGACAGAGAGAGAGAGACAGATACAGAGAATGCAGAGGTACTGACAGAGAGAGAGAGAGAGAGAGAGAGAGAGAGAGAATGAGAGGTACTGACAGAGAGAGAGACAGAGAGAGAGAGAGAGAGACAGATACAGAGAAGGCAGAGGTACTGACAGAGAGAGAGAGAGAGAGAGAGAGAGAGAGAGAGAGATACAGAGAATGAGAGGACACAGATACAGAGAGAGAGTAGAGGTACTGACAGAGGTACTGACAGAGAGAGAGAGAGAGAGAGAGAGAGAGAGAGAGAGAGAGAGAGAGAGAGAGAGAGAGAGAGAGAGAGAGAGAGAGAGACACAGATACAGAGAATGTAGAGGTACTGACAGAGAGAGAGAGAGAGAGAGAGAGAGAGAGAGAGAGAGAGAGAGAGAGAGAGAGAGAGAGAGAGACACAGATACAGAGAAGGCAGAGGTACTGACAGAGAGAGAGAGAGAGAGAGAGAGAGAGAGAGAGAGAGAGAGAGAGAGAGAGAGAGAGAGAGAGAGAGAGACAGATACAGAGAAGGCAGAGGTACTGACAGAGAGAGAGAGAGAGAGACACAGATAGAGAGAAGGCAGAGGTACTGACAGAGACAGAGAGAGAGAGAGAGAGTACAGACAGAGAATGTAGAGGTACTGACAGAGAGAGAGACAGAGAGAGAGAGAGAGACACAGATACAGAGAATGCAGAGGTACTGACAGAGAGAGAGAGAGACAGACACAGATACAGAGAAGAGAGAGACACAGATACAGAGAATGAGAGAGGACACTGACAGAGAGAGACAGAGAGAGTAGACAGAGAGAGAGAGAGAGAGAGAGAGAGAGAGAGAGAGACACAGATACAGAGAAGGCAGAGGTACTGACAGAGAGAGAGAGAGAGAGAGAGAGAGAGAGAGAGAGAGAGAGAGAGAGAGAGAGAGAGAGAGAGTACTGACAGAGAGAGAGAGAGAGAGAGAGAGAGAGAGAGACACAGATACAGAGAAGGCAGAGGTACTGACAGAGAGAGAGAGAGAGAGAGAGAGAGAGAGACAGATACAGAGAATGCAGAGGTACTGACAGAGAGAGAGACAGAGAGAGAGAGAGAGAGACACAGATACAGAGAAGGCAGAGGTACTGACAGAGAGAGAGAGAGAGAGAGAGACACAGATACAGAGAAGGCAGAGACTGAGAGAGAGAGAGAGAGAGAGAGAGAGAGAGAGAGAGAGAGAGAGAGAGACACAGATACAGAGAATGTAGAGGTACTGACAGAGAGAGAGACAGACAGACAGACAGAGAGACAGAGAGACAGAGAAGGTAGAGGTACTGACAGAGAGAGAGAGAGAGAGACAGACAGACAGACAGACAGAGAGACAGAGAGACAGAGAAGGTAGAGGTACTGACAGAGAGAGAGAGAGAGAGAGAGACAGACAGACAGAGACAGAGAAGGTAGAGGTACTGACAGAGAAGGAAAAAGGGACAGAAGCAAAGAGTGTTCAAAACCCCCATGCATTCTTTTCATTTTCAAATGATCACTGTGTCGAATAAATCTCTGTGTGTGTTTATTTAATGAAAATAACAAAACAAAATAACAATTTCCCAGAGCCTCCTTTTGCTACTGAAATGCTCAGTCTGATCGTATGGGCGTGTTGATATACATTTAAACTCCAGACTCTAGAGTCTACCCTGCTTACCCCTTCAAAGCAGGAGGATGCATATGCAAATACAAAGATGACTGGTCATTGATAAGAATAATCAGATAAGATGGTCATACAGTGGGCCAAAAACTCCATTCCACCTGAAGAGGCTTCAATTCCAGGGGAGGTTCTCCAAAAAGCTCTGACACTAAAAGGACATTATCAATGTGCACAATTTCAGAGTGTTATTTCAACCTCATAGTGTGTAAAACAGGGAAATCACGTTTTTGAATGTGCTTTGAGACCAAAATTACTCCCTGTTTAACCCTTGTCTCTTAAGGGTCAATTGAAAAAAAAGTGATTTATTTCACCTTTATTTAACCAGGTAGGCTAGTTGAGAACAAGTTCTCATTTATAAATGCGACCTGGCCAAGTTCGACACATACAACAACATAGAGTTACACATGGAATAAACAAACATACAGTCAATAAAATAAAAATCTATATACAGTGAGTGCAAATGAGGTAAGATAAGGAAGGTAAAGGCAATAAATAGGCCATCGTGGCAAAGGAATTTCAATATAGCAATTAGACACTGGAATGGTAGATGTGCAGAAGATGAATGTAGTAGAGATACTGGGGTGCAAAGGAGCAAGATAAATAAATAAATACCAGTATGGGGATGAGGTAGGTAGATAGATGGGCTGTTTACAGATGGGCTATGTACAGGTGCAGTGATCTGTGATCTGCTCTGACAGCTGGTGCTTAAAGCTAGTGAGGGAAATATGGGTCTCCAGCTTCAGTGATTTTTGCAGTTCGTTCCAGTCATTGGCAGAGGAGAACTGAAAGGAAAGGCGGCCAAAGGAGGAATTGGTTTTGTGGGTGACCAGTGAGATATACCTGCTGGAGAGCGTGCTGTGGGTGGGTGCTGCTATGGTGACCAGTGAGCTGAGATAAGGCGAGACTAGCAGAGACTTGTAGATGACCTGGAGCCAGTAGGTTTGGCGACGAGTATAAAGCGATGGCCAGCCAACGAGAGCGTACAGGTCGCAGTGGTGGGTGATATATGGGGCTTTAGTGACAAAACGGATGGCACTGTGATAGACTGCATCCAATTTGTTGAGTTTGTTGGAGGTTATTTTATAGATGACTTCGCCGAAGTTGAGGATCGTTAGGATGGTCAGTTTTGGTAGCATGAGTGAAGGATGCTTTGTTGCGAAATAGATTAGTCGATTCTAGATTTCATTTTGGATTGGAGATGCTTAATGTGAGTCTGGAAGGAGAGTTTACAGTCTAACCAGACACCTAGGTATTTGCAGTTGTCCACATATTCTATGTCAGAACTGTACAGAGTAGTGATGCTGGACAGGTGGGCAGGTGCGGGCAGTGATCGGTTGTAGAGCATGCATTTAGTTTTACTTGCATTTAAGAGCAGTTGGAGGCCACGGAAGGAGAGTTGTATGGCATTGAAGCTCGTCTGGAGGTTAGTTAACACAGTGTCCAAAGAAGGGCCAGAAGTATAAAGAATGGTGTCGTCTGCGTAGAGGTGGATCAGAGAATCACCAGCAGTGAGAGCGGCATCATTGATGTATACAGAGAAGAGAGTCGGCCCAAGAATTGAACCCTGTGGCACCCCCATAGAGACTGCAAGAGGTCCGGACAACACGCCCTCCGATTTGACACACTGAACTCTATCAGAGAAGAAGTTGGTGAACCAGGCGAGGAAATCATTTGAGAAACTAAGGCTGTTGAGTCTGCCAATGAGAATGTTGTGATTGACAGAGTTGAAAGCCTTGACCAGGTCGATGAATACGGCTGCACAGTAATGTCTCTTATCGATGGTGATTATGATATCGTTTAGGACCTTGAGCGTGACTGAGGTGCACCCATGACCAGCTCGGAAACCAGATTGCATAGCGGAGAAGGTATGGTGAGATTCGAAATGTGTTTGTTGACTTGGCTTTCGAAGATCTTAGAAAGGCAGGGTAGGATAGATCTGTAGCAATTTGGGTCTAGAGTGTCTTCCCCTTTGAAGAGGGGGATGATCGCGGCAGCTTTCCAATCTTTGGGAAACTCAGACTATACGAAAGAGATGTTGAACAGGCTAGTAATAGGGGTTGCAAAAATTTCGGCAGATAATTTTAAAAATAGAGGGTCCAGATTGTCTAGCCCGGCTGATATGTAAGGGTCCAGGTTTTGCTATTCTTCAAGAACATCAGCTATCTGGATTTGGGTGAAGGAGAAATGGGGGAGGCTTGGGCGAGTTGCTGTGGGGAGTGCAGGGTTGTTGACCGGGGTAGGGGTAGCCAGGTGGAAAGCATGGCCAGCCGTAGAAAAATGCTTCTTGAAATTCTCAATTATAGTGAGAATTTATCAGTGGTGACAGTGTTTCCTAGCCTCAGTGCAGTTGGCAACTGGGAGGAGGTGCTCTTATTCTCCATGGACTTTACAGTGTCACAGATCGTTTTAGAGTTTGTGATACAGGATGCAAATGTATTTTTTGAAAAAGCTAGCCTTAGCTTTCGTAACTGCCTGTGTATATTGGTTCCTAACTTCCCTGAAAAGTTGCATATCACGGGGACTATTCGATGCTAATGCAGAATGCCACAGGATGTTTTTGTGCTGGTCAAGGGCAGTCAGGTCTGGAGAGAACCAAGGGCTATATCTGTTCCTGGTTAAAAAAAACATTTGAAAGAGGCATGCTTCTTTAAGATGATGAGGAAGTGACTTTTAAAGAATGACCATCCTCTACTGACGGGATGAGGTCAATATCCTTCCAGGATACCCCGGTCAGGTCGATTAGAAAGGCCTGCTTGCTGAAGTGTTTTAGGGAGTGTTTGATAGTGATGAGGGGTGGTAATTTGACCGCAGATCCATTATGGATGCAGGCAATGAGGCAGTGATCGCTGAGATCTTGGTTGAAAACAGCAGAGGTGTATTTAGAGGGCAAGTTGGTTAGGATGATATCTATGAGGGTGCCCGTGTTTACGGATTTGGGGTTGTACCTGGTGGGTTCATTGATAATTTATGAGAGATTGAGGGCATCAAGCTTAGATTGCGGGATGGCCGGGGTGTTAAGCATGTCCCAGTTTAGGTCACCTAGCAGCACGAGCTCTGAAGATAGATGGGGGGCAATCAGTTCGCATATGGTGTCCACGGCACAGCTGGGGGCAGAGGATGGTCTATAGCAAGCGGCAACGGTGAGAGACCTGTTTCTGGAAAGGTGGATTTTAAAAGTAGAAACTCAAATTTTTGGGATACAGACCTGGATATTAAGACAGAACTCTCTGCAGTAGATTGCAACACCGCCCCCTTTGGCAGTTCTATTTTGTCGGAAAATGTTATAGTTAGGGATGGACATTTCAGGGGTTTTGGTGGTCTTACTGGGCCGGGAATCAGACACGGCTAGGACATCCGGGTTGGCAGAGTGTGCTAGGGTAGTAAAAACAAACTTAGGGAGGAGGCTTCTAATGTTAACATGCATGAAACCAAGGCTTTTATGGTTACAGAAGTCAACAAATGATAGCACCTGTGGAATGGGAGTGGAGCTAGGCACTGGATTAACCTCCACATCACCAGAGGAACAGAGGAGGAGTAGGATACGGGTATGGTTAAAGGCTAAAAATAACTGGTCGTCTAGTACGTTCAGAACAGAGAGTAAAAGGAGCAGATTTATGGGCACGGTAGAATAGATTCAAGGCATAATGTACAGACAAAGGTATAGTAGGATGTGGATACAGTGAGGGTAAACCTGTGCATAGAGTAACGATGAAAGAGATATTGTCCCTAGAAGTATCATTTAATTATAAACCAGGTGATGTCACCGCATGTGTGGTAGGTGGAACTAAAGTGTTAAATAAGGCGTGTTGAGCAGGGCTAGATATATAAGGCAATAAATACTAACCAAAACAGCAATGGACAAGGCATATTGACGTTAGCGAGAGGCATGCGTAGCTGAGTGATCATAGGAGTCCAGTGAGTGGCTTCGGGCAGCTTACGGGCCGGGGCTAGCAAGCTAACAGAAGGGCCTTGGAGGGACGTTGCGGCGGAAGAAAGTCTGTTGTGGCCCCCTCGTGCTGATTACGTCGGCAGACGGATTAGCAGGGCTCCGTGTGGTAAACAAGGCCAATTGGCAGAATAGGAATAGTGGCCAGAGAAAGCTAACAGTCCGATGTGCTCTGGACGGCAGAGCCAGTTGAGAAAAACTTGATTGGGCGAATCACGTTGGTGGTCCAATCGTGATGAGTCGGTGGGGGTCCAAGCCAGTTGGCAAAAATCGGTATTGTAGCCGAAGTTGTGGCTGATGGACCTCTTTTGCTAGCCGGGAGATGGGCCTAACAAGGCTAGCTCCAGGCTAATTGGTTCTTGCTTCGGGACAGTGACGTTAGAAAGGAGTGGCCATTCGAATAGCAGCTAGCTAGCTGCGATGATCCAGGTGAAGAAAAAAAAAGTTCAGAGCTTGCAGTAGGAATCCGGAGATATGGGAAAAAATAAGTCAGATTTTCTCTGGTTTGAGTCGCGCTGTGCAGACTGGCGAGAGTTGTCCATGCTAGAGTTAGCTGATGACCGCTAGCAGTGGCTAGCTGACTACTAGCTAGTAGCTAGTTAGCTGACTAGCTTCTGTTGGGGTTCCGGTTCAGGCGATGGTTCAGATGACGGATCAGCAGGGCGTGGTGGGTATAGTGGCCAAAGAATTTGTCCTATGGGCCTCTTAAGCTGACAGTCCGATGTACTTTAGACAGCTAGCGGGCGTGGCTAACTAGTAGACAGTTAGCTGGTAGCCAGTTAGCTGGCTAGCTTTTGATGAATTGATGAGTTCTTAAGTATAAAAATAGCAGATACGTACCACATTGGGTGAGGCGGGTTGCAGGAGAGTATATTCAGTCGATAGATAGAAAGTGATATTAAAATATTAAATATATATATGAAAAAAAAAAGGAAAAACAATGTTTACAAGGGACAGGAAGGAACAAGACAAAAACACACGTCAGACTGCTACGCCATCTTGGATGACCCTCCACTATATTTAACAGCAGAGAAAACCCCCTAAATTATATTTCTTCAACTTGAAATTTGATTACTTTTCCTAGAGTGACCCCCAACATTAGAAAAAGTGAAACATCGCCTTTGTTCATATTTCCATGAAAGCTGTACACCAGCAGGGTACAAAGATTGTCTTAGGGTCATTTTTGACACAGCAGTTATAAAATCACACACACACACACACACACACACACACACACACACACACACACACACACACACACACACACACACACACACACACACACACACACACACACACACACACACACACACACACACACACACACACACAATGAGAATTGAGATTATGTGTGCTACTGATTGGAACTCAGACAAAACTACAACTTTCTTGTGCATGTGTAGCATCTCCCCTCCTCGACCCCTCCACGACGCCTCCACGACCCCACACATGACTCCAGTTCACAGACAACATAAAAACAATTTCAGACAAAATAAACATTTCTTGAAAGCATTGTTAACTAATGGGGAATGCAGTCAGAGGCTATAAAGGTACTGCAGATGACAGTCCCCCCAGTTCTCTACGAAGCTGAAGACATGATTCTCAGTGCCCAACAGGTCGTTGATCTGATTTTTTCAGATGTCCAGGAGGAACAAGAGAACAATGATTTAGAAGAGGAGGAGGTATCCGAAGAAGAAGATGGGGGAAGAATACAACCCAGAGCCACGATGCATCATCTTCAGATGAAGAAGAAATCCCTCAAGCTGAAAGAGAGACATTTTGGTCAAAGAACAGCAAAATAACATGGTCCTTGTCACCACATGACAACCAGGGCAGGATGGCAGCACAAAATGTCATAAGGATGACCTCATGACCCCCAAGACATGCAGTTGCCCATGCCCAGGACATTGCCTCAACATACTACATGTTCATCGAAACAATAATCCTGGAGATATCAAATTTGGAGGATTTCGGTAAATATGGAGACAACTGGAAAAGGATGGATGAGATAGATCTGCTAGGGCTGCTAATCTTAGAGGGTGTGTATAGGTCCCAAGGCAAGGCTACATGTAGTCTCTGGGATGCAGAGAGTGGAGGGGCGATTTTGAAAGTCTTTCACACTTTCTCAATAATCAAGACCTGCAAAATGTGTGAGAGACAAACTGGCAGCCATAAGAGATATCTGAGAGTGGGTGGAGCCATACCTCTACAACCCTGGGCCTGAAGTAACAGTGGATGAGCAACTGGGTCCATTCAGAGGTACATTTTTATTTTTATATCTGTAATGTAAGTGATTTTCACTGTTAATTGTATTATGTATTGCTGTAATATCATTGATTTATGTGATTGTTTTCTGTGACACTGATACTAATTACTGATAGTAAATCTCTTTTGTCAAAAGGTCGCTGTCCTTTCCGGTAGTATATGCTCAGCAAGCCAGCAAAGTATGGCATTAAGATATGTGTGGCTTGTGATGCACAATCCAGCTACGCTTGGAAGATGCAAGTCTACACTTGGAAGCAGACCAGTGGAGGCCTGGAGTAGAACCAGGGGATGCGGGTTGTGCTTGATGTGACAGATGGACTGAGGGGGCACAATGTCACGTGTGACAATTTCACCTCTTATGAACTCAGCCAGCAGCTCCTGAAGAGGAAGATCACCATGGTTGGCACAGTTAGAAAGAATAAGCCTGAGCTCCCCCTGCACTCCTCGCAACAAGGGGGAGAGAGGCCTTCCCCTACCACCAATCTAGTTTCTTACCTCCCAAAGAGGAACAAGAGTGTGGTCCTCCTGAGCACACTGCACAAAACGACTGAGATCGGTGATCATGATGACAGGAAGACAACCTGGACAAGGTGATTGGAACTTACAGCTGCAGAAGGATGACTGCCCGCTGGCCCCTGGTCATCTTCCATAACATCATTGATATGTCCTCATACAATGTCTTTGTGATATGGAACAAGATCAACCCTACCTGGAGGCCTGATAAGCTGAACAAGAGGAGAGTATTCCTGGAGCAGCTGGGAAAGGCACTTGTAACTCCACACATTCAAAGAAGGGAGCGCCTCCCCTGCACAGCAGCCTCTGCAGCGCTTGTGAAAGCTGTTCAGTGGGCTGAATCTTGTCCTGATTCACCTGAGGCTAAAGCTGGGGCAGGCAAGAGGAGGATATGCCAATTCTGCCCGCCCAAATAAGGACTGTAAAACAAACACTATGTGCTGCACATGTGAGAAATACATCTGAAAAGTCCATGCACACACATTTGCATACTCTCCTACATGTGCTAATTAGAGTTGATTGATTTATGTTCTTCACCTTTTTGTTTTGTATCTATTATCTTATTTTATTCTTATTTATTGTTGTTGTATACTGTATACACCTTGTGGGTGGGGGCAATGGTTAAAAAATAGGAGAAGACTAGTATTTTGTAGTTGAATTCCTCATTGTACAGTATATAAGAATATATAACTATGTTGCCAAAAAAGTTATTATAGACTGTTATTGTTTCCCTTCAATAAAATGCATTCAAAACTACTTTCTGCACATTTCTGCTAGTTTCTTAGGCTATACAAGTGCTATCTCTGGCTTAAAAAGTATGTATGTTTACACCTATGCAGTACCTTTACCAATAATGATAATAATAAACCTCTACTTTAGTAAAGAAAACAATTATGACAGGAGTGTTGTAATAAAAATGAGTGGTGTCCACTGATTAAATGCAGTCTTCCGCATTGTGAAAAGGGAAAACCCAGATATCAGATTCACAGACAACACTGGCTGATAAGATGATACGTTTGATAAGATGTTAAGACAACAGCTTCTCTAGATATCTGTTTCAAATAAACAACTGAATGGCCATGATGGAACATTAGACACAGTCAGAACAACAAGGAAAAAGCCAACTGTCGCATCCTGTTGTGGCGATGCAATATCTGATATCAGACAAGCACATTCTGTATGGGTTTCAGTCAAACTGATAAAGATGTGTTATTGTTCCCGATGATTGGTTGAAGGAAATTGATAATAATAAGATTGTGGGAGCTGTACTGTTAGATTTCAGTGCAGCCTTTGATATTATTGACCATAACCTGTTGTTGAGAAAACGTATGTGTTATGGCTTTTCAACTTCTGCCATATCGTGGATTCAGAGCTATCTATCTCATAGAACTCAGAGGGTTTTCTTTAATAGAAGCTTCTCTAATGTCAAACATGTAAAGGGTGGTGTACCGCAGGGCAGCTCTCGAGGCCCTCTACTCTTTTCTATTTTTACAAAGCATGTGTGTCCATGTATGCTGATGATTCAACCATATACGAATCAGCAACCACAGCTAATGAAATCACTGAACACCTTAATAAAGACTAGCAGTCAGTTTTGGAATGGGTGGCCAGTAATAAACTGGTCTTGAACATCTCTAAAACTATGAGTATTGTATTTGGTGTAAATCATTCACTAAGTTTCAGACCAAAGCTGAATATGGTAATGAATGGTATGACTGCTGAACAAGTTGAGGAGGCTAAATTACTTGGTGTTACTTTAGATAGTAAACTGTCATGGTCAAAACATAGAGATTCAATGGTTGTAAAGCTGGGAAGAGGTCTGTCCATAATAAAGAGATGCTCTGCTTTTTTGATACCACACTCCACAAAGCAAGTCCTGCAGGCTCTAGTTTTGTCTTATATTGATTATTGTCCAGTCATATGGTCAAGTGCTGCAAAGAAAGACCTAGTGAAACTGCAGATGGCACCGAACAGAGTAGCATGTCTTGCTCTTCATTGTAATCAGAGGGCTAAAATAAATACTATGCATGCCAGTCTCTCTTGGTTAAGAGTTGAGGAAAGACTTACTGCAACACTTCTTCTTTTTTATAAGAAACATTGTGTTGGAAATTCCAAATTGTTTGCATAGTCAACTTACACACAGCACTGACCTTACCCCACCAGACATGCCAACAGGGGTCTTTACACAGTCTCCAGGTCCAGAACAAATTCAAGAAAATATACAGTATTATTTAGTCATGATTGCATTTAACTCGCTTCCATCTCATACAGTGCAAGTGAACAGTAGACCCGGTTTCAAAAAAATATATAAAGCAACACCTCACTGCATAACGCCTCTCCGCCATGTACTGACATGTGACCTACTTATTGTGTGTATGTACTGACATGTGACCTACTTGTTGTGTATATGTACTGACATGTGACCTACTTATTGTGTGTATGTACTGACATGTGACCTACTTGTTGTGTGTATGTACTGACATGTGACCTACTTATTGTGTGTATGTACTGACATGTGACCTACTTATTGTGTGTATGTACTGACATGTGACCTACTTGTTGTGTGTATGTACTGACATGTGACCTACTTATTGTGTGTATGTACTGACATGTGACCTACTTATTGTGTGTATGTACTGACATGTGACCTACTTGTTGTGTGTATGTACTGACATGTGACCTACTTATTGTGTGTATGTACTGACATGTGACCTACTTGTTGTGTGTATGTACTGACATGTGACCTACTTATTGTGTGTATGTACTGACATGTGACCTACTTATTGTGTGTATGTACTGACATGTGACCTACACTGACATGTGACCTACTTGTTGTGTGTATGTACTGACACTGACATGTGACCTACTTGTTGTGTGTATGTACCATGTGACCTACTTATTGTGTGTATGTACTGACATGTGACCTACTTGTTGTGTGTATGTACTGGCATGTGACCTACTTGTTGTGTGTATGTACTGGCATGTGACCTACTTGTTGTGTGTATGTAATGACATGTGACTTACTTGTTGTGTGTATGTACTGACATGTGACCTACTTGTTGTGTGTATGTACTGACATGTGACCTACTTGTTGTGTGTATGTACTGGCATGTGACCTACTTGTTGTGTGTATGTACTGGCATGTGACCTACTTGTTGTGTGTATGTAATGACATGTGACTTACTTGTTGTGTGTATGTACTGACATGTGACCTACTTGTTGAGTGTATGTACTGACATGTGACCTACTTGTTGTAAGTGTACTGTAAATTGTAAAGTATTTAGTCTGTAATGTCTTTTATGTTATGTGTTGGACCACAGTAAGACTAGCTGTCTCCATTGGCGTCGGCTGATGGGAATGCTAATACATCAAATAACAATTCCAGAGGTAGAAGTCAAAGGAACCGAAACAAACAGGCCCATATGATCCACTGTCCAGATTACGTTTCGGGTTGTTACTCGTTTTATATTCATAAACCCTCATTGACAGTCCGGAGCAACATGATTCGGACATAATCTGCATTTCTGTCCGACAGCCAGACTGTTCATCCATAGAGAGACTGAAGAGGCTTCCTGCCAGTTAGCCACAGTAGACAATGCAGATGATTGCTACATAATCCTGCAACAACAACAACAACAATAACAATAGAGCATTATTGACCACTTTCATATTTGTGCCACAACACAACGCTATCCTGCTGGCCCTGCTGGAAGCATGGATCAGGTTATCCAATCCTCAGGAGAGACAGGGTTAGGGTAAGGGACAAATGGTACAGGGCGGCTCAAGTAGGGTTGGGAATAACGATGAAGAAATAAACAGAGGTCTAAATAAGTGGTTTTGATGTGATTGAATATCCTTATGACCCATAGTTGACCTCTAACCCCTCCAAACAGCCAATAGCAGGACTGGGTTACCATGGGGCATCAGTGTGAGGAAGTGTTAATATTCTTTGTTCTCCATTTCCCTCTCTGTCTTTCTCTCAACTATACCCCAAACTGACCTCTCACTCCCACCATACTCCCAGATGCAATTCCCCGTCCAGTCTCCCTCTCCTCCTTTTCCTCTCTCATTCCCTTCTTTCTCTCTGCATCACAATACACTGCGTGGTAGGAGCAACAGCCTCCAGTAGACTGCTGACTGATGGAAATGTCTGATTGGGAGGCAGACAGCAGGCTGATGGCTGTGTATGCAGGAGGCTGGAATGCACCAGATGGACGGGGGCTTGTGCTGCCATATCTCTCTCTGTCTCTCCTCTCATTCTCTATCCCCCCCTCCCCCCACCTCTCTGAGAGCTCATATTTTCTGTGTGTGAGTATGATCCTATCTACAGTACCAGTATGTATATCCTCCTGCCTCCCTACACCCCTCCTTCATTGTGTCAGGATGAAAGTATGTGTTCCTGCATCAGATTCAGAGGCTTATTATATTATTGGATGATATTGTGAGCTGCCAAGTATCTGGGGAGAACAGAGACAGAGCCGGTAGCGAGCTGAGAGATAATAATGAACGCTGTGTTAGCAAATCCTTATCTGACTCTGGGTCATAACACAAAACAATATTTGGATGAATAAATGGCCTCATGAAAACACCTCTCCATGGAGCTTAATATGTCTATAAAGACACACTATTTATGCATGTATATGTTCTCCCTCAACAACTAGGAAAGCACTTCACTCACAGTCCCTAAGAGGAAATGACCATTTTAACAGCTTCATGAGGTAGAGACAGAGCTGTGAAAATGATTCTCACACACACACACACACACACACACACACACACACACACACACACACACACACACACACACACACACACACACACACACACACACACACACACACACACACACACACACACACACACACACACACACTTAATGGCTTGCTGGAGAGAGAGCTGTGAAAGAAAGGGATAGTGCAGGCCTCATTAAATAGCTGTCAGTGCACCTCTACTGAGCACTGGAGAGGGCAAACACCCTGACGCACACGCACACGCAGTTGATAATGTCTCTCCTGTCCACACCACACTGTGCCTGAGTTGATTTACATGTGCAGCAGCAGTGTGATTCCTCAAGGATATGACAGATAGGAGAGGGGAAATTCCTGCTTAAGCTATAAAACACCTGTATTGCTGTTGCAGCTCAACTCTGTGGGACAGGCGTGTGTCTGGTCTACTCCCAGAGCTCTCTCAGAGTATACACACAGTACACCATGTGAGCTGGACTCACTCTCCTTTTTCCATCTCTGGTTGTCTGCTAAAACATATGGCCATGTGTACTGACTGGCTGATTGGCTGGCTGGTTGACTGACTGGCTGGCTGACTGGTTGGCTGGCTGACTGGCTGACTGACTGGCTAACTGGCTATCCTCCCCACTTGGGCTGGCGTATCTTCACAGAAAGAGCTGATAAACTGATATATAGTCACATACACACGGCCCCATTTGTTGATCTACTGCCCAGCTTCAGCTTATCTACATTCCTGCTCCGCTTACTGTGATCTGCAGGGTCTTCATAGAACGGGAGAATTTGAAAGATGGAGCGACTTCAGTTTCTCTCCATCTTTCCCCCTCCTTTTCTCCAGGCATACTCTATCCCTTCTCGTTCCCCTTCCCTCCTCTCATCCTTGCACATCTCTTATCGGATTCTCAGTGGGGTTGGACAGTATGTGTTTGGGCCCTCAGAAAGCAATTATCACCCAAAGCCACTGCAGAGTGAGGTCGGAAAGAAAGAGCAATAAACTAAAGTTTCCTCAAGGATGAGGACAGCAGTCATACAACTTTTATTAGATAGCAAGTCATCAGATTGGAAATGCATGTGTACAGTGTTGTTGTCCTAGGAGAACAGGAGTGGTAGTGAAGTGAAGGACTTGATGTTTTACCGTTTTAATTACATCAACACTATCACTAGAGAGAAGAGAGAGAAGAGAGAGAGAGAGAGGGAGATTCCCAGAAGAATGACTGAATCTAAGAACATTTAAAACAAAGAGCCACAGTGCAAACATAGCCTCTTTTACACTCTCACATACGTAGCTGTGGTCCAAGGACAGTTTCTCAGTCCGTACTTGTCAGCCTGTCAGTATCCACTGCAGTGGCCTGCCATTAGTGTGACAGTGACACCCACTAAAAACAGTGGTCCACAGTCAGCACGGCTCCAGGCTTCTGGCAGTATGTCTCTATGGGGAGAGGAGCACCTCTGCTCTGAATACCCCAGCCAACTGTCAGGACTCACCACAGGTCCGAAGGAACCAATGTCCACAGGTGCACAGACACACACCGGGCCCTTCAAATACATACACACAATTCACACACGCTACCGTACTACTGGCTACAGCTGCAGGGAGAGGTCTCCTCCAGCTCCACCAGGGGATTCCAACAGGAAGTTTCCTCTCCTGCTGTCCAATTAGAGTGGTCGGTTGCTCTTGGAGGGTCAAAGTAAGGAAACTCCTTTCCATCACTGTTCCGTAGGCCTTTCACAACAACTGCTTGTTTTTTCCTGTCCACTAATGAGGAACCAATTATAGGTCAGCCTTAAAGGTGTACTGCACCAGATATACAGTATTAGAAAAAAGGAGGAGATAGGAATCCCATTGGGCAATCAAATCAAATTGTATTGGTCACATACACCTGATTAGCAGATGTCATTGCGGGTGAAGAAAAAAGCTTGTGCATCTAGCTTCAACAGTGCAGTAATATCTAACAAGTAATATCTAACAAATGACACAACATATACCCAGTACACACAAATCTAAGTAGGAATGAATTAAGACTATATACATATTGACGAGCGATGTCAGAGCGGAATTGACTAAGATACATTAGAATAGTATAGAAACAGTATATACATATGAGATGAGTAATGCAAGATATGTAAGCATTATTAGGTGAATGAGATACCGTAGAATAGTATAGAAAACAGTAATACACATGAGATGAGAAATGCCAGATATGTAAACATTAAGTGGCTAAGATTAAGTGACAAAGTTCCCAAGATGGCGTAGCAGCCGGACACGTGTTTCTCTTTGTCTTATCCCGTGTAAATAGCCGTTTTTTTGTTGTATATATCTTAATCTCACTTTCTATCCACAAACTATCTCCTGCAACCCGCCTCACCCAATGTGGTACGGATCTGCTATTTTTATTCCTTATAATTGGAACCTCCATCATGAGCTAGCCAGCTAACTAGCTACCAGTCTTTGTTAGCCACAGCTAGAGGTCTTCACCTTTAGCTCGGTCACCAGCCAACCTTAGCTCGGACAATACCTGCCAGTCTGCACAGCGCGATATCAACCCAGAGCATATCGGACTGCTTCTCTCTACCACATCACCGGATTCCTGCCGCTCTGGATCATTACACCAGATCACAGCAGCTAGCTAGCTGTCCCGAAACAAGCACCAGTTAGCCTTGAGTTAGTCTCGAGCTAGGCCCATATACCAGCTAATTCTAGGGCTATAATACCTGCACCCTTTATTGTCGACAAGGAGCCCCTACAATCCATCACGACTGGACTGCCGACGTGATCGCCCGATGTGGTCTTCTGTTACGATGTCGCTGAAGAATCATCATTTTTCTACAGCTGGCCATGCTTTCCACCTGGCTACCCCTATCCCGGCCAACAGCTCTGCACCCCCCACAGCAACTTGCCCAAGCCTCCCCACTTCTCCTTCACCCAAATCTAGATAGCTGATGTTCTGAAAGAGCTGCAAAATCTGGACCCAACAAATCAGCTGGCCTAGACAATCTGGACCCTCTTTTTCTAAAATTACCCGCAGCAATTATTGCAACCCCCAATAGTTGCATCCGCAATTGTTGCAACCCCTAACGAGCCTGTTCAACCTCTCTTCATATTGTCTGAAATCCCTAAAGATTGGAAAGCTGCCACAGTCATCCCCCTCTTCAAAGGGGAGATACTCTAGACCCAAACTGTTACAAACCTATATCTATCATACCCTGCCTATCTAAAGTCTTCGAAAGCCAAGTTAACAAACAGATCCCCCACCATTTCGAATCCCACCGTAACTTCTGCACTATGAAATCTAGTTTCTGAGCTGGTCATGTGTGCACCTCAGCCACGGTCAAGGTCCTAAACAATATCATAACTGCCATCGATAAAAGACAGTACTGTGCAGCCATCGTCATCGACCTGGCCAAGGCTTTCGACTCTGTCAATAACCACATTCTTATCGGCAGACTCAACAGCCTTGGTTTCTAAAATGACTGCCTCGCCTGGTTCAACAACTACTTCTCAGATCGGAGGGCCTGTTGTCCGGACCTCTTGGAGTCTCTATGGGGGTGCCACAGGGTTCAATTCTCGGGCCGACTCTCTTCTCTGTGTATAAACACAGCAAAAAAAGAAACGTCCTCTCACTGTGAACTGCGTTTATTTTCAGCAAACTTAATGTGTAAATATTTGTATGAACATAACAAGATTCAACAACTGAGACATAGACTGTACAAGTTCCACAGACATGTGACTAACAGAAATGGAATAATGTGTTCCTTAACAAAGGGAGGATCGAAATCAAAAGTAACAGTCAGTGTCTGGTGTGGCCACCAGCTGAATTAAGTACTGCAGTGCATCTCCTCCTCATGGACTGCACCAGATTTGCTAGTTCTTGCTGTGAGATGTTACCCCACTCTTCCACCAAGGCACCTGCAAGTTCCCGGACATTTCTGGGCCCTAGCCCTCACCCTCATGGGATTGAGATCCGGGCTCTTCGCTGGCCATGGCAGAACACTGACATTCCTGTCTTGCAGGAAATCATGCACAGAACGAGTAGTATGGCTGGTGGCATTGTCATGCTGGAGGGTCATGTCAGGATGAGCCTGCAGGAAGGGTACCGCATGAGGGAGGAGGATATCTTCCCTGTAATGCACAGTGTTGAGATTGCCTGCAATGACAACAAGCTCAGTCCGATGATGCTGTGACATACCGCCCCAGACCATGACGTACCCTCCACCTCCAAATCGATTCTGCTCCAGAGTACAGGCCTCGGTGTAACACTCATTCCTTCGACGATAAATGTGAATCCGACCATCACTCCTGGTGAGACAAAACCGCGACTCGTCAGTGAAGAGCACTTTTTGCCAGTCATGTCTGGTCCAGAGACGGTGGGTGTGTGCCCATAGGCGACGATGTCGCTCTTGCTGCTGGTGATTCTCTGATCCATCTCTACGCAGACACCATTCTGTATAATTCCGGCCCTTCTCGGACACTGTGTTAACAAACCTCCAGATGAGCTTCAATGCCATACAACAAACACTCCTTCCGTGGCATAATTTAGCAGACGCTCTTATCCAGAGCGACTTACAAATTGGTGCATTCACCTTATGACATCGAGTGGAACAGCCACTTTACAATAGTGCATCTAAATCTTTTAAGGGGGGGGGGGGGTGAGAAGGATTACTTTATCCTATCCTAGGTATTCCTTAAAGAGTTGGGGTTTCAGGTGTCTCCGGAAGGTGGTGATTGACTCCGCTGTCCTGGCGTCGTGAGGGAGTTTGTTCCACCATTGGGGGGCCAGAGCAGCGAACAGTTTTGACTGGGCTGAGCGGGAACTGTACTTCCTCAGTGGTAGGGAGGCGAGCAGGCCAGAGGTGGATGAACACAGTGCCCTTGTTTGGGTGTAGGGCCTGATCAGAGCCTGTAGGTACTGAGGTTCCATTCCCCTCACAGCTCCGTAGGCAAGCACCATGGTCTTGTAGCGGATGCGAGCTTCAACTGGAAGCCAGTGGAGAGAGCGGAGGAGCAGGGTGACGTGAGAGAACTTGGGAAGGTTGAACACCAGACGGGCTGCGGCGTTCTGGATGAGTTGTAGGGGTTTAATGGCACAGGCAGGGAGCCCAGCCAACAGCGAGTTGCAGTAATCCAGACGAGAGATGACAAGTGCCTGGATTAGGACCTGCGCCGCTTCCTGTGTGAGGCAGGGTCGTACTCTGCGGATGTTGTAGAGCATGAACCTACAGGAACGGGCCACCGCTACTCAGCAAATTGGATGTAGTCTATCACAGTGGCATCCGTTTTGTCACCAAAGCCCCTTATACTACCCACCACCACGACCTGTATGCTCTCGTTGGCTGGCCCTCGCTTCATATTCGTCGCCAAACCCACTGGCTCCAGGTCATCTTTGCTAGATAAAGCCCCGCCTTATCTCAGCTCACTGGTCACCATAGTCACACCCTCCCGTAGCACGCGCTCCAGCAGGTATATTTCACCGGTCCTCCCCAAAGCCAACTCCGCCTTTCCTTCCAGTTCTCTGCTGCCAATGACTGTAACGAATTGCAAAAATCCCTGAAGCTGGAGACGTATATCTGCCTCACTAACTTTAAGCATCAGCTTTCAGAGGAGCGTACCAATCATTGCACCTGTACACAACCCATCTGTAAATAGCCCACTCAACTACCACATTCCTATATTGTTATTTATTTTTTGATCCTTTGCACCCCAGCATCTCTACTTGCGCATTCATCTTCTGCACATCTATCACTCCAGTGTTAATTTGCTAAATTGTAATTATTTCACCACTATGGCCTATTTATTGCCTTACCTCCCTAATTTTACTACATTTGCACAAACTGTATATAGATATTCTATTGTGTTATTGACAGTACGTTAGTTTATCCCATGTGTAACTCTGTGTTGTTTGTGTCACACTGCTTTGCTTTATCTTGGCCAGGTCGCAGTTGTAAATGAGAACTCAACTAGCCTACCTGGTTAAATAAAGGTGAAATATATATTTTTTAACGATAACGTAAAATAGTATAGAATACAGTATATACATATAAGATGAGTTAAACAAGATATGTAAACATTATTAAGTGACTAAGCTTCCATAGAAAATGATAGAATACACTACCGTTCAAAAGTTTGCGGTCACTTAGAAATGTCCTTGTTTTCCATGAAAACATATATGAGATGAGTTGAAAAATGAATAGGAAATATAGTCAAAATGTTGACAAGGTTATAAATATTGATTTTTAATTGAGCAATCCTTCAAACTTTGCTCCTCTATTTGCAGCAATTACAGCCTTGCAGACCTTTTGCATTCTAGTTGTTAATTTGTTGAGGTGATCTGAAGAAATCTCACCCCATGCTGCCTGAAGCACCTCCCACAAGTTGGATTGGCTTAATGGTCACTTCTTACGTACCACACGGTCAAGCTGCTCCCACAACAGCTCAATAGGGTTGAGATCCGGTGACTGTGCTGGCCACTCCATTATAGACACCAGCTGACTGCTTCTTCCCTAAATAGTTATTGCATAGTTTGGAGCTGTGCTTGGGTCATTGCCCTGTTGTAGGAGGAAATTGGCTCCAATTAAGCACCATCCGCAGGGTATGGCATGGCGTTTCAAAACTTCAAGATCCCTTTTACACTGTACAAATCTCCCACTTTACCACCACCAATGCACACCCAGACCATCACATTGCCTCCACCATGCTTGACAGATGGCGTCAAGCACTCCTCCAGCATCTTTTCCCTTATTCTGCATCTCACAAATGTTCTTCTTTGTGATCCAAACACCTCAAACTTAGATTTGTCTGTCCCATGTCCAGTGTCTGTTATTTTCCCATCTTAATATTTTATTTTTATTGGCCAGTTTGAGATATGGCTTTTTCTTTGCAACTCTACCTAGAAGGTCAGCATCCCGTCAGTCGCCTCTTCACTGTTAACGTTGAGACTCGTATATTGCGGGTACTATTTAACGAAGCTGCCAGTTAAGGACTTGTGAGGCATCTTTGAGGCTACACCCTTCACAGAACAGCGCAAACTGTCTCTAACCAAAATAGGAAGAGGAGTGGGAGGCCCCGGTGCACAACTGAGCAAGACAACAAGTATATTAGAGTGTCTAGTTAGAGTGTCTAGTCAAACTACGAGATCTTCAGTTTCTTGGTAATTTCTCACATGGATTAGCCTTCATTTATCAGAACAAGAATAGACTGATAAGTTTCAGAAGAAAGGTCTTTGTTTCTGGCCATTTCGAGCCTGTAATCGAACCCACAAATGCTGATGCTCCAGATACTCAACTAGTGTAAAGAAGGCCAGTTTTATTGCTTCTGTAATCAGAACAACTGTTTTCAGCTGTGCTAACATACTTGCAAAAGTGTTTTCTAATGATCAACTAGCCTTTTAAAATGATAAACTTGGATTAGCTAACACAACGTGCCATTGGAACACAGGAGTGATGATTGCTGATAATGGGACTCCGTACACCTGCCGTTTCCAGCTACAATAGTCACTTACAACATTAACAATGTCTACACTGTATTTCTGATCAATTTAATATTGTTATTTTAATGGACCAAAAAATGTGCTTTTCTTTCAAAAACAAGGACATTTCTAAGTGACCCCAAACTTTTGAACGGTAGTGTACAGATGAGATGAGTAATGCAAGATATGTAAACATTATTAAAGTGACTTGTGTTCCATTCCTTAAAGTGGTCAGGGATTCCTAGTCTATGCCTATAGGCAGCAGCCTCTAATGTGCTAGTGATGGCTGTTTAACAGTCTGATGGCCTTGAGAAAGAAGCTGTTTTTTAGTCTCTCGGTCCGAGCTTTGATGCACCTGTACTGACCTCACCTTCTGGATGATAGCGGGGTGAACAGGCAGTGGCTCGGAGGAACGTATAACGCCCCGCCCAGCAGACTGTCAACCAATCGCCTTCAGCTTGCCATGCTGCGTCACACGGTTGCTAAGCTAATCGTCACACAATCTCTTCTCAAAGTCAGGATGAGTCGAGTAACCTGCCTATTTTCTTCGAAAGTATGTAAGGTCACGATTCCAAAGCTATCCAATATTACAGAGAACAAGTTAATTACCTCACATTTCTGAAAATATTTGTAATGTTGTTCTTGTTATTCACAAAATTAATACTAATGTTGGGTTTTTGAGCTTGTGCCCAATTGTCTCCCATTCACTTCTTGAAGGAGTGCTCTCCTTGTCCCAGAATCGCCCAGAATGCAACGTGCAGCCCATTGACGACACTTGGGCATTGTCCACAATGGACGTTAATACGATTCCAGTGGAGTTTCCCTTCACCCAAAAGTATCTCTGACTGCAAACCTCACTGATTCTGCACGTGTTCTTCCGGTGCTCATTAAGTAATGCAGCGGCCATTACTGAAGCCCAAACGAGTGTCGTCTTTGGGGCGTGGTTTAATGTGGGTGCTTCTTGGGTGTGTCTTCCCATTCAATCAGAACAAAAACACAAGGGTAGTAGTGAGTAACTTAGTGACAGCGAGGTAAACTAAGATGGCTTTGCTATAGAGAGAAGTTTTGAAGTTGAGGATTTCTCCCCTCCTGACTGACTCACCATCTCAAGATGATCTGCTGATTCAGTTCCATGTGTAGGCTACAGTCTGCGCTGACCTTGTGTTTAGCCAACCTGACAGCAGCTAGCTAGCATAGCTTGGGGATAGCTACAGCTGGCTAGATTATCTAGCGGATATTTATCTGTACAATCACAGATGCTAAGACAGCAAGAAGTAACAGGGTCTGGAATGTCTTTCATGAGACATTCGTTCTACAACACCTTGCTATAAAAACAGCGTGCAACTTGAAGTTTTTCACATCATGTAAAGATGTTACCACAACTGCAAGTTGAATGTCCGGTCTTCAGTCCTGGAGGAAGTTTTGAATCGGTCAGTAGCCTACAGAGAGTAATGTAAGAAGAGTGCAATTGCTGAACTTATGTAGATATTCTAAACAAAGTGTTTTGAGAACATTCAAGTGTAACAGTTCCATGTGGAATGAACCATCCTTCACATAATACTGCAGAAGCAGTGTTCTGCTAATATAACAATGTGCAAATATTACACTGTTACACTCTATTATGTCTTTCATTTTCTGTCATTCACAGTCTATACATATACTGTACCTATCAGCATTTTGTCTGGTGGTACATGTTAGTCGTCATCCCTTCATATGGTGTCCCATATAAGACAGTTCCCTGACACGGTTGAAGAATAGAGAGGGTCCCTCTCCCCCACCATTCAATTCAATAGTAACAACAGATGATGAAAAGTAATAGAGGTCTGGTATAATTTTAATGCTGAGTAAAAGGTCTCTCCCAGACATCTGTATCAACCTGTCTTTTAGTCAGGGGACTCCATGACAAACCATCTCTCCCATCCTCCATCTGTAGAAAAAAACGGGTAGAGTTGATACACACAGCACTGATTAAATTATCAATGGTGGCGAAGTGAATTCCAGGACAGACAAGTAATAGTATTTTGACCTATAACCAGATCAAATGTAACCAACCTGAAGTGTGACTGGTGCCTGGCTACGTACTGCCTCAGCCTTCTACTCCTGATATGGTCGGGGGTTCCCACGACACTGCTGAACAACATATCCATCAGGTTTTGTAAGTAGCCTATGAATTAAATAAAATATCATCACACAAACATAGTGAGAAAAATCACTTTTTTCTCATTTGGAAGTAATTATACTAATAGAGTGACCTTAAGTACGGAATAGATTCAGGCCAGTAACGCTGACGCCGTAACTATGCAACCAGCTGTGTAATGTTACGTTGCTGAATGCTTGCTGACACGTATTTGTAGCATGTTAGCTAAAATGACTGGTACTCAAGCTAGACAAGTACCATCTTTCATTTATTTTAGCCCTATGAAATACACAATAGACTTTTATGAGAACAGCCATGTTGTTTTAGCACAAGCAGAAAAAGCCCCCGAACGCTAGCTAGCTAGCTAACGTTAGTGCTAACCTAGACCTGGATCATAACTCCCAGTTACATTACGGTAAAGGCAGAAAGCCGCCCTGAGTTATCGAGAGCAAGTATTAACCAAAACAACCTGCCTGTTCTCATAAACGTAGCTAGATACCTAACTGGCAAATCCGGGTTAGTTATCAATATCTTTTTCAGAGTTTAAATGAATCGGAGTTAAAACATTATCGAATGTTACATCCTGTCGTCAGCTGCAAAGTTAGCTATGCAAATGTTCCTCTCTATGACATTACATGACATTACACATTAGCGAGAGGCTATGTATTTAGCTAGTTAGATCACAGTATCACAGTGTTATGACTAGCTAGCTACTCACCACACACCAGTTACAGCCATCATGTCGTACGTTTGTTGCATGTAAACCATTCTTTGCCATCTGCACAATATTGTTGAAAGCATTAGAAGTTTGCACCAACTTTATGGAAGCCTATCTTCACTTCTATGCCAAGCAAGTGTGCATGCGTTGCAGACCTGACAATATGTCCACAAGACGTGGCAGCTGGGGGCGAACCACACCTTGTTGTCTCTGGGCAATTGGACATCATCGGCAAAAGTGAGCATGTTCACTGACTTTATAACCAAAATGATCCTATTTACACTTTTTAGTCAATTTTGACACTATAATGAATGTTTCTGACTCATATCGATTCCACATAGGCAATGTAGAAACAGAGAAGTTGGTTCTAGGAGGCAGTTCCCCTTTAAGATGATTGGGGCCAACTGCAAAGTCAGCTCATCCATTGTTCCTCAGTCCATTCCCCCAGACAGGAAACAAAGGACAAGGAATCACCCCCCTACCCTCGTGCGTTCCTCCATCCTCCATACCCCTCTGGCAATGCTACAACCCTTACCCCACTATGGTGACCCCTGCCCGGCTGACATTCTCCACACACCCACTATGGAGCCTGCCTTTCTCCACAAAGACTGTACAGCTCTGTATTGGAACTCAAGCTCCGTGTTGCTATTGTTGCTACAGCGACAATGATAGGCTGCTATTCTCTATTGGAAGGGTACAGTCCACACCGCAAGGCAAGCCAGTGACAATGGAGCCCAGATATTCTCCATTGGTAGAGTTCATTGTGAGGTAAGGCAGGGCAGTTATCTGTCTAGCATGGGGGTGGGCTATAATTTTGTCTAGGGGGCCACATAAGGATCGCAAAATTCAGCGGAGAGCAGCAATGATTTTTTGGGGGGCCGATTTCTTCATCAAAAGCTATTTGCAGGCCAGAAAAAAGGGTGGTTATTTAAAAACGTACAGGTCCATTACCATTATCATGTCTACACTTCCTATCAAGTTTTAGACAGAGTGGTCTGGACTCAAACTTACGGCTGGTCAGATTGAATGGGCCCGTGGGCCATATGTTGCCCACCCCTGCTCTAGCAGATATGCCTGGGGTGACTGGCTCAGAGCACAGCAGGGAAATAATGACTTCCAGACTACCTGCGAAGGAACATAATTCCCACAGGCCTGCTAGAACCAGGAGCTGAGCCTGACAACAGCACAACGGAGGCCACTGCACAACCCCCGCAGCCTACAACAATGACAGGAGGAACATAGTGTGCCACCAGGAATTAGGACCAAGTCAAGTCATATACTCAGGAAAACTCCAGGCTCCAATGTGTTTCTGGTGAGATATATGGTCAGGAACAATTCTGGGCCCTAGGAGAAATACTGACAAAGCTGTAACATAGCTAAGGACTTCAGTATAAACACTGCATAACATTACTACTATTCCATTACTAACCCATTACTAACCTAGTACTATCCCATTACTAACCTAGTACTATCCCATTACTAACCTAGTACTATCCCAAGGCATTTGTTCAGTCTTAGTTGTGATCGATTATCTCTCTGAAATTCCTGGTTCTCACACACAGGGAGTTCTTCTATGTCTCCCTCTCTCTCTCTCTCTCTCTCTTCCTTCCTCCCTCCCTCCCTCCCTCCCTGCCTTCTCCCCTGCCTGCCTCCCTCCCTCCCCCCGAGACGAGATGAGTCAAGCCGGAATTAAGAGGCACTAAATCTCCTTAGCCCTATTAAGTGAAAGGAGAGAAGATCTGCTTTTCTCTAGACACCCTGTGAAGCTAAAACAATGTTAAATCCCCAGAACAACACAGCACTCTGCATGACTCACAGTGATACTTATACACACACACGCACGCACACACCCACCATGCTACATGTTTACTACATGTTTATATACACTGAGTGTACAAAACATTCCATGACATAGACTGACCAGGTGAAACCAGGTCAAAGCTATGATCCCTTATTGATGTCACTTGTTTTATCCACTTCACCCAGTGTAGATGAAGGGGAGGAAACAGGTTAAAGAAAGATTTTCAAGCCTTGAGACAATTGAGACATGGGTTGTGTATGTGTGCCTTTCAGAGGGTGAATGGGAAAAACAATAGACTTAAGTTCCTTTGAACGGGGTATGGTAGTAGGTGCCAGGCACACCGGTTTGTGTCAAGAACTGCAATGCTGCTGGGTTTTTCAAGCTCAACAGTTTCCCGTGTGTATCAAGAATGGTTCACCACCCAAAGGACATCCAGCCAACTTGACACAACTGTGGTAAGCATTGGAGTCAACATGGGCCAGCATCCCTGTGGAATTCGACACCTTGTAGAGTCCATGTCCCAACTCAATATTAGGAAGGTGTTCTTAATGTATTGTACACTGAGTGTAAGTTCCAGTGGGAGCTACAGTTATATTTAGTGGGAGCTACAGTTATACTTAGTGGGAGCTACAGTTATACTTAGTGGGAGCTACAGCTATATTTAATGGGAGCTACAGTGATATTTAGTGGGAGCTACAGTGATATTTAGTGGGAGCTACAGTTATACTTAGTGGGAGCTACAGTTATACTTAGTGGGAGCTACAGTTATACTTAGTGGGAGCTACAGTTAAACTTAGCGGGAGCTATAGTTACTTAGTGGGAGCTACAGTTATATTTAGTGGGAGCTATAGTTACTTAGTGGGAGCTACAGTTATATTTAGTGGGAGCTACAGTTATATTTAGTGGGAGCTACAGTTATACTTAGAGGGAGCTATAGTTACATAGTGGGCGATACAGTTATACTAGGTGGTCGTTACAGTTATATTTAGTGGGAGCCACAGTTATACTTAGTGGGAGCTACAGTTATATTTAGTGGGAGCCACAGTTATACTTAGTGGGAGCTACAGTTATACTTAGTGGGAACAACAGTTATATTTGTGGGAACAACAGTTATATTTAGTCTTTTTTCCCAAAATAGTTTACAAACAGATTATTTCACTTATAATTCACTCAGAATTCAGAATTCCAGAGACTCAGAAGTGTACATACACTAAGTTGACTGTGCCTTTAAACAGCTCGGAAAATTACAGAAAATTATGTCATGGCTTTAGAAGCTTCTGATAGGCTAATTGACATCATTTGAGTCAATTGGAGGTGTACCTGTGGATGTATTTCAAGGCCTACCTTCAAACTCAATGCCTCTTTGCTTGACATTATGGGAAAATTAAAAGAAATCTGCCAAGTCTGGTTCATCCTTGGGAGCAATTTCCAAACGCCTGAAGGTACCATGTTCATCTGTACAAACAGTACGCAAGTATAAACACCATGGGACCACGCAGCCGTCATACCACTCAGGAAGGAGACGCGTTCGGTCTCCTAGAGATGAATGTACTTTGGTGCGAAAAGTGCAAATCAATCCAAGAACAACAGCAAAGGACCTTGTGAAGCTACTGGAGGAAACAGGTACAAAAGTATCTATCCACAGTAAAACAAGTTGTATATTGACATAACCTGAATGGCCACTCAGCAAGGAAGAAGCCACTGCTCCAAAACTGCCATAAAAAAAGACAGATTATGGTTTGCAACTTCACACGGGGACAAAGATTGTACTTTTTGAAGAACTGTCCTCTGGTCTGATGAAACAAAAATAGAACTGTTTGGCCATAATGACCATCGTTATGATTGGAGGAAAAAGGAGGAGGCTTGCAAGCCGAAGAATACCATCCTAACCGTGAAGCACAGGGGTTGCGGCATCATGTTGTGGGGGTGCTTTGCTGCAGGAGGGACTGGTCCACTTCACAAAATAGATGGCATCCTGAGGTAGGGAAATTAGATGGATATATTGAAGCAACATCTCAAGACATCAGTCAGGAAGTTAAAGCTTAGTCGCAATGGGTCTTCCAAATGGACAATGACCCCTAGCATACTTGCAAAATTACAACAAAATGACAACTTTGACAACAAAGTCAAGGTATTGGAGTGGCCATCACAAAGCCCTGACCTCAATCCTATAGAAATTTGTGGGTAGAACTGAAAAAGTGTGTGTGAGCAAGGAGGCCTACAAACCTGACTCAGTTGCACCAGCTCTGTCAGGGGGAATGGGCCAAAATTCACCCAACTTATTGTGGGAAGCTTGTGGAAGCCACCCGAAACGTTTGACCCAAGTTAAACAATTTAAAGGCAATGCTACCAAATACTAATTGAGTGTATGTAAACTTCTGACCCACTGGGAATGTGATGAAAGAAATAAAAGCTGAAATAAATCATTCTCTCTACTATTATTCTGACATTTCACATTCTTAAAATAAAGTGGTGATCCTAACTGACCAAAGACAGGGAATCAGTGAAAAACTGATTTTAAACCTTTCGTTTGTGTCTGTTGGGAGTGATGTGATATCCCGCTTGCTAAATAAATACCAGAGGAAAGCACGCCTTGAGCTTTGTGCATTGTGCCCGGCCCACACGACCTGGGATTTCCGTGGTCAAGACACGCAAAGAGCCTGAGGCAGCACTGCGATTTGAAGGACTTAGAAACTGTGTGAATTGAGGCAAATCGGTCTATAACATAGCACTTTGCCCCTCTTTTTAATCAGTCTATTCAACAGCACTTTGCCCCTCTTTTTAATCGGTCTATAAAACAGCACTTTGCCCCTCTTTTTAATCAGTCTATTCAACAGCACTTTGCCCCTCTTTTTAATCGGTCTATAAAACAGCACTTTGCCCCTCTTTTTAATCGGTCTATAAAACAGCACCTAGGCCCTCTTTTTAATCGGTCTATAAAACAGCACCTAGGCCCTCTTTTTAATCGGTCTATTCAACAGCACCTAGGCCCTCTTTTTTACGCTTGGCGTCGATATATTTTATGAAACTACATTAAAATGCTGAGGCAAATGCTGCGCCTCGCCACACGTTTTCCAGCGTCCCTGGGTCTAGTTGGCCCCATGCATCTCCCCAACCAGGCCTGTGTAAGCTACAGCCTTATACAGAGTTCACACAGGCCCCATGCATCTCCCAAACCAGGCCTGTGAAAGCTACAGCCTTATAGAGAGTTCACACAGGCTCCATGCATCTCCCCAACCAGGCCTGTGTAAGCTACAGCCTTATAGAGAGTTCACACAGGCCCCATGCATCTCCCCAACCAGGCCTGTGTAAGCTACAGCCTTATACAGAGTTCACACAGGTCCCATGCATCTCCCCAACCAGGCCTGTGTAAGCTACAGCCTTATACAGAGTTCACACAGGTCCCATGCATCTCCCCAACCAGGCCTGTGAAATCTACAGTGCCTGCGATCAAGTCTTCCTGTGTATGATGCTACAATCTTGGCACATCTGTCTTTGGGGAGTTTCTCCCATTCTTCTCTGCAGATCCTCTCAAGCTCTGTCAGGTTGGATGGGGAGCACTGCTGCACAGATATTTTCTGGTCTCTCCAGAGATGTTCGATCGGGTTCAAGTCTGGGCTCTGGCTGGGCCACTCAAGTACATTCAGAGACTTGTCCCGAAGCCACTCCTCAAATGAAATAATCAAATCTAATGTTAGTGGTCACATACACGTGTTTATCAGATGTTATTGCGGGTGAAGAAAAAGGCGTGTTCTTCTAGCTCCAACAGTGCAGTAATATCTAATAAGTGACATTAACAGTTTCACAACATATACCCAAAATACACGCAAATCTAAGTAAGGAATGGATTAAGAATATACATATATACAGTGCCATGCGAAAGTATTCGGCCCCCTTGAACTTTGCGACCTTTTGCCACATTTCAGGCTTCAAACATAAACATATAAAACTGTATTTTTTTGTGAAGAATCAACAACAAGTGGGACACAATCATGAAGTGGAACGACATTTATTGGATATTTCAAACTTTTTGAACAAATCCAAAACGGAATAATTGGGCGTGCAAAATTATTCAGCCCCCTTAAAGTTAATACTTTGTAGCGCCACCTTTTGCTGCGATTACAGCTGTAAGTCGCTTGGGGTATGTCTCTATCAGTTTTGCACATCGAGAGACTGACATTTTTTCCCCATTCCTCCTTGCAAAACAGCTCGAGCTCAGTGAGGTTGGATGGAGAGCATTTGTGAACAGCAGTTTTCAGTTCTTTCCACAGATTCTCGATTGGATTCAGGTCTGGACTTTGACTTGGCCATTCTAACACCTGGATATGTTTATTTTTGAACCATTCCATTGTAGATTTTGCTTTATGTTTTGGATCATTGTCTTGTTGGAAGACAAATCTCCGTCAGTCTCAGGTCTTTTGCAGACTCCATCAGGTTTTCTTCCAGAATGGTCCTGTATTTGGCTCCATCCATCTTCCCATCAATTTTAACCATCTTCCCTGTCCTTGCTGAAGAAAAGCAGGCCCAAACCATGATGCTGCCACCACCATGTTTGACAGTGGGGATGGTGTGTTCAGGGTGTTGCTTTTACGCCAAACATAACGTTTTGCATTGTTGCCAAAAAGTTCAATTTTGGTTTCATCTGACCAGAGCACCTTCTTCCACATGTTTGATGTGTCTCCCTGGTGGCTTGTGGCAAACTTTAAACGACACTTTTTTTTAATGGATATCTTTAAGAAATGGCTTTCTTCTTGCCACTCTTCCATAAAGGCCAGATTTGTGCAATATACGACTGATTGTTGTCCTATGGACAGAGTCTCCCACCTCAGCTGTAGAACTCTGCAGTTCATCCAGAGTGATCATGGGCCTCTTGGCTGCATCTCTGATTAGTCTTCTCCTTGTATGAGCTGAAAGTTTAGAGGGACAGCCAGGTCTTGGTAGATTTGCAGTGGTCTGATACTCCTTCCATTTCAATATTATCGCATGCACAGTGCTCATTTGGGATGTTTAAAGCTTGGGAAATCTTTTTGTATCCAAATCCGGCTTTAAACTTCTTCACAACAGTATCTCGGACCTGCCTGGTGTGTTCCTTGTTCTTCATGATGCTCTCTGCGCTTTTAACGGACCTCTGAGACTATCACATTGCAGGTGCATTTATACGGAGACTTGATTACACACAGGTGGATTGTATTTATCATCATTAGTCATTTAGGTCAACATTGGATCATTCAGAGATCCTCACTGAACTTCTGGAGAGAGTTTGCTGCACTGAAAGTAAAGGGGCTGAATAATTTTGCACGCCCAATTTTTCAGTTTTTGATTTGTTAAAAAAGTTTGAAATATCCAATAAATGTCGTTCCACTTCATGATTGTGTCCCACTTGTTGTTGATTCTTCACAAAAATATACAGTTTTATATCTTTATGTTTGAAGCCTGAAATGTGGCAAAAGGTCGCAAAGTTCAAGGGGGCTGTAACTGCGTTCTTCGTTTGCAGAAAGAGAGTCGGACCGAAATGCAGCGTAGTGGTTACTCATGATCTTTAATGAAGGAAAACGGAACGATACATGAAATAACTTATACATATACAAAAACAACAAACGGAACGTGAAACCTAATTACAGCCTATCTGGTGAACACCACACAGAGACAGGAACAATCACCCACGAAATACAAAGCGAAACCAGGCTACCTAAATACGGTTCCCAATCAGAGACAACGAGAATCATCTGACTCTGATTGAGAACCGCCTCAGGCAGCCAAGCCTATACAACACCCCTAATCAGCCGCGATCCCAAATACTACAAACCCCAATACGAAAATACAATAACATAGACCCATGTCACACCCTGGCCTGACCAAATATATAACGAAAACACAAAATACAATGACCAAGGCGTGACAGAACCCCCCCCCCCGCCGCCCCCTAAGGTGCGGACTCCCGGACGCACCTCAAAACCATAGGGAGGGTCCGGGTGGGCGTCTGTCCATGGTGGCGGTTCCGGCTCGGGACGTGGACCCCACTCCATTAAAGTCATAGTTCCTCCCCTTCGCGTCCTGGGATAATCCACCCTCGCTTCCGACCATGGCCTAATAGTCCTCACCCAGAACCCCACAGAACTGAGGAGCAGCTCGTGACTGAGGGGCATCTCGGGACTGAGGGACAGCTCGGGACTGAGGGGCAGCTCGGGACTGAGGCAGCTCGGGACTGAGGGGAAGCTCGGGGCTGAGGGGCAGCTCGGGACTGAGGGGCAGCTCGAGACTGAGGGGCAGCCCGGAACTGAGGGGCAGCCCAGTACTGAGAGAAAGCCCAGTACTGAGAGAAAGCCCAGTACTGAGAGGAAGCCCAGTACTGAGAGGAAGCCCAGTACTGAGATGAAGCTCAGGCAGGTAGTAGGCTCCGGTAGATCCTGGCTGGCTGGCAGATCTGGAAGATTCTGGTTGACTAGCAGATCTGGAAGAGACTGGTTGACTGGCAGATCTGGAAGAGACTGGTTGACTGGCAGATCTGGAAGAGACTGGTTGACTGGCAGATCTGGAAGAGACTGGTTGACTGGCAGATCTAGAAGATCATGGCTGACTGGCGGATCTAGCTGCTCTATGCAGACTGACAGCTCCTTGCAGACTGATAGCTCTGGCAGCTCCATGCAGGCTGACAGCTCCTTGCAGACTGGCAGCTCTTTGCAGACTGACAGCTCTTTGCAGACTGACAGCTCTGGCTGCTTCATGCAGACTGACAGCTCTGACTGCTTCGAACAGACTGACAGCTTTGACTGCTCCATGCAGACTGACAGCTCTGGCTGCTTTATGCAGACTGACAGCTCTGACTGCTCCATGCAGGCTGACAGCTCTGGCTGCGTCATGCAGACTGACAGCTCTGACTGCTCCATGCAGGCTTACAGCACCCTGCAGACTGGCAGCTCTTTGCAGACTGACAGCTCTTTGCAGACTGACAGCTCTGGCTGCTTCATGCAGACTGACAGCACCTTGCAGACTGACAGCTCCCTGCAGACTGGCAGCTCAGGCTGCTCCGAACAGGCAGGAGGCTCCGGCAGCGCTGTAGAGGAGGAAGGCTCTGATAGCGCTGAACAGGCGGGAGACTCCGACAGCGCAGGAGGGAAGGAAGGCTCTGATAGCGCTGAACAGACAGGAGACTCCAGTAGCGTAGGAGGGAAGGAAGGCTTTGGCTGTGCTGAACAGGCGAGGCGCACAGAAGGCCTGATGCGTGGTGCTGGAACTGGTGCTACAGGATTGAGGACACGCACAGGAAGCCTGGTGCGGGGAGCACCACTGGCTCTTGAGCAATCGATATGCTGATAAAATTTACCTGGGAGTGCGGGCTGCTACCGGGAGGACTGGTGTGTGGAGGTGGCTCTGGATAGACCGGATACGGCTGTGATTATAATCGAAGAGAATTCTCTTGGTAGAATACAATATAGTATATACATATTAAATGGGTGTTGCAATATGTAAACACTATTTAAAAGTGACCAGGACCCCAGTCTGAGGTCCTGAGCGCTCTGGAGCAGGCTTTCATCAAGAATTTATCTGTACTTTGCTCTGTTCATCTTTGCCTGGATCCTGACTAGTCTCCAAGTCCCTACCTCTGAAAAACATCCACAAAGCATGATGCTGCCACCACAATGCATCATCGTAGGGATGGTGCCAGGTTTCCTCCAGACCTGACGCTTGGCATTCAGACCAAAGAGTTCAATCTTGGTTTCATCAGACCATAGAATCTTGTTCCTCGTGGTCTGAGAGTCTTTTGGTGCCTTTTGGAAAACTCGAAAGTCGGCTATCATGTACCTTTTACTGAGGAGTGGCTTCCGTCTGGCCACTCTACCATAAAGGCCTGATTGGTGGGGTTTTGCAGAGATGGTTGTCCTTCTGGAAGTTTCTCCCATCTCCACAGAGGAACTCTGAAGCTCTGTCAGATCTGTGTCGGTTTCTTGGTGACCTCTCTGACCAAGGCCCTTCTCCCCCGATTGCGCAGTTTGGCCGGGTGGCCAGCTTCAGGAAAAATCTTGGTGGTCCCAAACTTCTTCCATTTAAGAATGAGTCTCATAGCAAAGGGTCTGAATACTTATGTAAAGAAGGTATTATTGTTTTTTTTTAGCTTTGTCATTATGGGGTATTGTGTGTCGGTTGGTGAGGATGTAAAAAATATATATATTTTAGAGTAGGGCTGTAATGTAAAAAATTTGGAAAAAGTCAAGGGGTCCAGTATAGGCTTTTACAGGGTTCACACAGGCACCATGAGTCAGTATCTCCACAGATTCATGTATGTGTAGGCTCGGCCTGTTACTCCATGCAGTGTGTGTATGGCTAGAATGCTTGGAATATGTTTGGTTGATTAAAAGCACCTTGGGAGCTCTGTGCAGCTCTGTGTTCAGTAATGTACACAGCTCCAGGTTGGGCCGTGTATAAATGCCTCATCATTACTTTACTAAGTCCTTCCTATACCTCCATGACCAGGTCAACCTGCTGACATGACAAAGTGACCCATTTGGGGCATGAAGGGCAAAGGGGATTAAACCCCGGAATAAAGTTGAGAACAACTGTGGATCGAGGAAGGGTTGAATGATACTAAACTGAAAGGCTTGATCACAACCTCCAAAATACTTCAAATGTGGTTAAATCTTTTTTTAAAGAAAAGTATATACAGTACCAGTCCAAAGTTTGGACACACCTATTAATTCCAGGGGTTTTCTGTATTTTTTAAACCATTTTCGACATGGTAGAATAATAGTGAAGACATCAAAACTATGAAATAACACATATGGAATCATGTAGTAAACAAAAAAAGTGTAAAACAAATCAAAATATAGTTTATATTTGAGATTCTTCAAAGTAGCCATCCTTTGCCTAGATGACAGCTTTGCACATTTTTGGCATTCTCTCAACTAGCAATTAACAGGTGTGCCTTGTTAAAAGTTAAATAGTGCAATTTCTTTCCTACTTAATGCATTTGAGCCAATCTGTTGTTTTCTGACAAGGTAGGGGTGGTACACAGAAGATAGCCCTATTTGGTAAAAGACCAAGTTCATATTATGGCAAGAACAGCTCTAATAAGCAAAGAGAAATGACAGTCCATCATTACATTAAGACATGAAGGTCAGTTAATCAGGAACATTTCAAGAACTTTGAAAGTTTCTTCAAGTGCAGTCGCAAAAACCATCAAGTGCTGTGATGAAACTGGCTCTCATGAGGACCGCCACAGGAAAGGAAGACCCAGAGTTACCTCTGCTGCAGAGGATAAGTTCATTAAAAATCAAATCAAATTTTATTTTTCACATTCGCCAAATACAACAGGTAACAATCTAGGCAAAGGATGGCTACCTTTAAGAATCCAATATATAAACTATATTTTGATTTGTTTTACACCTTAGAGTGAAATACTTACAAGCCCTTAACCAATTATGCAGTTTTAAGAAAATACCTTAAAAAAGTTAACAAGTAAGAGATAAGACAAACACATAATTAAAGAGCAGCAGTAAATAACAATAGCGGGGCGATATACAGGGGGTACCGGTACAGAGTCAATGTGCGGGGGCACCGGTGTCAAGGTAATTGAGATACTTATGTACATGCAGGTAGGGTTGTTAAAGTGGCTATGCATAGATAATAACAGAGAGTAGTAGCAGCATGGGGGGAGGTGCATATAGTCTGTGTAGCCATTTGATTAGCTGTTCAGGAGTCCTATGGCTTGGGGATAGAAGCTGTTAAGAAGCCTCTTGGACCTAGACTTGGTGCTCTGGTACCGCTTGCCGTGAGGTAATAGAGAGAACAGTCTATGACTAGGGTGGCTGGAGTCTGACGATTTTTAGGGACTTCCTCTTACACTGCCTGGTATAGAGGTCCTGGATGGCAGGAAGCTTTGCCCCGGTGATGGACTGGGCCGTATGCACTACCCTCTGTAGTGCCTTGCGGTCAGAGGCCGAGCAGTTGCCATACCAGGCAGTGATGCAAACCGTCAGGATGCTCTCGATGGTGCAGCTGTAAAATCTTTTGAGGATCTGAGGACCCATGCCAAATATTTTCAGTCTCCTGAGGGGAATATGTGTTGTCGTGCCCTCTTCACGACTGTCTTGGTGTGCTTGGACCATGTTAGTTTGTTGTTGATGTGGACGCCAAGGAAAAAAGTCACTAGCCCAAGAAATTGCAGCCCAAATAAATGCTTCACAGAGCTCAAGTAACAGACATATCTCAACATCAACTGTTCAGAAGAGACTGTGAATCAGGTCTTCATGGTCAAAATTGCTGTAAAGAAACTACTACTAAAGGACACCAATCAGAAGAAGAGACTTGCTTGGGCCAAGAAACACAACCAATGGACATTACAGTGGAAATCTATTCCTTGGTCTGGAGTCCAAACGTGAGATTTTTGGTTCCAACTGCCGTGTCTTTGTGAGACGCAAAGTAGGTGAACGGATGAACTCTGCATGTGTGGTTCCCACCGTGAAGCATGGAGAAAGAGGTGTGATGGTGTCGGGGTGCTTTGCTGGTGACACTGTCTGTGATTTATTTAGAATTCAAGGCACACTTCACTAGCATGGCTATTACAGCATTCTGCAGTGATATGCCATCCCATCTGGTTTGTGCTTAGTGGGAATATGATTTGTTTTTCAACAGGAAAATGACCCAACACACCTCCAGACTGTGTAAGGGCTATTTGACCAAGAAGGAGAGTGATGGAGTGCTGCATCAGATGGTTTGGGATGAGTTGGACTGTAGAGTGAAGGAAAAGCAGCCAACAAGTGCTCAGCATTTATGGGAACTCCTTCAAGATTGTTGGAAAAGCATTTAAGGTGAAGTTGGTTGAAAGAATGCCAAGAGTGTGCAAAGCTGTCATCAAGGCAAGGGGTGGCTACTTTGAGAATCTAAAATATTAAATATATTTTGATTTCTTTAACACTTATTTGGTTACTACATGATTCCATATGTGTTATTTCTTGGTTTGATGTCTTCACTATTATTCTACAATGTAGAAAATTGTCAAAATAATGAAAAACTCTTAGATGAGTAGGTATGTCCAAACTTTTGACTGGTACTCTAAGTTAAGAAGATAGGGACACACCATACAGAGTAAATGGAGAGCACATATACTACACACACTTAACCACCCATTATTTACAACATAGGCTGGGCCATATGGCCAAAATATCATATCACAGTATTAAAAAAAGAAGATTGTATTTGAAGGTATTTTACGTTTTGTCACTAGAGTGCGTGACCCTACAGTGGCAACACATATATTCTAAGTGATTGTTTTATACTGTTCAGTTCAACTTCAACCTAAAATAATTTTCTGCATTTCCATCAATTTCTGCATTTACTGCACTCAATTTGAGATCATTTCCACACTGCCACATAGGGCTGCACGATATGGGCAAAACAACCTAGGCCTTATTTTTAATCAAATGTTGCAGTTGCAATTTGACTTGCGATTTAGATCCATACACTTTGGTGAGCTGTTGGAATCATGGAAATAGAATGTTTGTTCTAATTATATAGTTAGAATACAAATAATAATGGGCACGTTGAATTACATGACAATTAATGAAAATTCCAGGGTAGAGTTATTGTGACAAAGTAGGAACCAACGTGATGGTCATTGTTTGCTAGTGGGCCCTATATACATTAAATGTTTCTTCATGTAGCCAACGTGATGGTCATTGTTTGCTAGTGGGCCCTATATACATTAAATGTTTCTTCATGTAGCCAACGTGATGGTCATTGTTTGCTAGTGGGCCCTATATACATTAAATGTTTCTTCATGTAGCCAACGTGATGGTCATTGTTTGCTAGTGGGCCCTATATACATTAAATGTTTCTTCATGTAGCCAACGTGATGGTCATTGTTTGCTAGTGGGCCCTATATACATTAAATGTTTCTTCATGTAGCCAACGTGATGGTCATTGTTTGCTAGTGGGCCCTATATACATTAAATGTTTCTTCATGTAGCCAACGTGATGGTCATTGTTTGCTAGTGGGCCCTATATACATTAAATGTTTCTTCATGTAGCCAACGTGATGGTCATTGTTTGCTAGTGGGCCCTATATACATTAAATGTTTCTTCATGTAGCCAAAGTGATGGTCATTGTTTGCTAGTGGGCCCTATAATCTTTGGCTACATTAAATGTTTCTTCATGTAGCCAAAGTGATGGTCATTGTTTGCTAGTGGGCCCTATAATCGTTGGCTACATTAAATGTTTCTTCATGTAGCCAACGTGATGGTCATTGTTTGCTAGTGGGCCCTATAATCGTTGGCTACATTAAATGTTTCTTCATGTAGCCAACGTGATGGTCATTGTTTGCTAGTGGGCCCTATAATCGTTGGCTACATTAAATGTTTCTTCATGTAGCCAACGTGATGGTCATTGTTTGCTAGTGGGCCCTATAATCGTTGGCTACATTAAATGTTTCTTCATGTAGCCAACGTGATGGTCATTGTTTGCTAGTGGGCCCTATAATCGTTGGCTACATTAAATGTTTCTTCATGTAGCCAACGTGATGGTCATTGTTTGCTAGTGGGCCCTATATACATTAAATGTTTCTTCATGTAGCCAACGTGATGGTCATTGTTTGCTAGTGGGCCCTATATACATTAAATGTTTCTTCATGTAGCCAACGTGATGGTCATTGTTTGCTAGTGGGCCCTATATACATTAAATGTTTCTTCATGTAGCCAACGTATTCGTGCTTCGCATACTCCTCTTTGATTAAGAAGACTGTTGCACAAAAAAACATGGTGATTTAAGCCTCCACCAGCGCTGGTATCAGGCTGTATTAGTTAGCTACATTTGTTTGCTCTAATTCAGTAAATGTATTAGCTAGCTAGGTAGCCAGCTAACAAGAAAATACAAATTGCTAAGAAAAGACAACCGAGCTGTTTGCAGATAAGAAACACAACCTAATGGTCAAATTATAGAATGCTTGTGGATTTATGTTAAGAAGCAAAGTGGGAACAACATCATTGTCATCAACATTGTTGCATGTGCTGCATTGACCATGCAGACTGAACACAAGTGTCTCATGGTCAAGCAACAACAAATGCTCTCCTTGAGTGACAGGGGGCGGGACGAGGTTGGTGTGGAAAGCAGCATGGAGAGAAATCAGGAAGAAATGACTCAAGTAGCGGTATAAACTATACAAATGGATGTTACACACTGCATGTCACATTTAACAAAGCAAACAATTAAATACTGTTATAGAAGGTAAAGTAAAAACCTAAACTGGCCCATGCATCAATACTGGTATATAGTAAAATATGGTATACCGCCCAGCCCTTACTTCTAAGTCCATTCTCTCAACAGGTAGTACCCCCCACACGCAGTAGTGTTTAAGTGTTCAACTTCCTTGTACTGTAAACCATTGAACCTATTTACAGTCTCAAGCACTGTGGCTCAGCTTCAGTTCAGATGACCCTCTACTTCAAAGGGAATCACCCTCACACACACAATGACTAGGGCACTGGCCAACGGTAGGTAGCAGCCGTGTGATGTTGTGCTCCACTCTGCCAGCCCCCCCTGCTCCTCTCTGCCAGCTGCCTGCTCCACTCTGCCAGCCCCCCCTGCTCCTCTCTGCCAGCCCCCCTGCTCCTCTCTGCCATCCCCCCTGCTCCTCTCTGCTAGCCCCCCTGATCCACTCTACCAGCCCCCCTGATCCACTCTACCAGCCCCCTGATCCACTCTGCCAGCCTCCCCTGCTCCACTCTGCCAGCCCCCCTGCTCCACTCTGCCAGCCCCCCCTGCTCCTCTCTGCCAGCCGCCTGCTCCTCTCTGCCAGCCGCCTGCTCCACTTTGCCAGCCCCCCTGCTCCACTCTGCCAGCCCCCCCTGCTCCTCTCTGCCAGCCCCCTGCTCCCCTCTGCCCCGCCCCCCTGCTCCACTCTGCCAGCCCCCCCTGCTCCCCTCTGCCAGCCCCCCTGCTCCACTCTGCCAGGCCCCCTGCTCCTCTCCGCCAGCCCCCCTGATCCACTCCGCCAGCCCCCCTGCTCCACTCCACCAGCCCCCCCTGCTCCACTCTGCCAGCCCCCCTGCTCCACTCCACCAGCCCCTCCTGCTCCACTCCGCCAGCCCCCCCTGCTCCAGGCAGGCTCCACAGAGCAGAGGCAGCTAGGCAGAAAGGTAGCCCAGAGATCAGATAGAAGTAAATGCCTTGCCTTTAATGTTCCCTCTCTGAGAAGCCAACAATGGACGATGCACTCACTCACAGACTCACTAACCAGGCAGGAGTCAGGAGCAATGCAGTGTGCATACATGCAGGCCGTAAAAGAGCAGCCAAGCGAATATGCACTCAAGTTAAAGCCCAGCCTAGTGCAATGCTCTCTCTATCTCTCGATATCCATTTCTGTCTCTCACTTTCTCTCTCTCTTTCTCCCTATCCATCGCCATTCCCCTGTATGCTTGTCCTGGCTGTATGAGGCTGGTTGGCTGAGTGTACCCCCAGCTGTAGGACATTAGCCAGCCCAACAGAGCTTTAAACTAAAACATGGCACGGCCAACCGCCAAATGGGATAGAATATGGAATACAGCGACAGTCAAAAGCTCTAATAGACCCATGAAGACAGACCATAGTGGTTACACTGAGTGTATACTCTCTCTCTCGCTGTGTGTGTGTATGTGTGTGTGTGTGTGTGCAGCATCCTATTACCACATTCTGAAAGTCTGAAAACCCCCAAGGAACAGAGGAGAGAATAAAACATGATATCGGAGGACAGGAAGAAAGGAGAGTGGGGGGACTGGAGATGGTAACAAAACAGAGGAGAAAAGAAGACTGAATGAATGAGAGAGAATCCCACTTGAGAAAACACACAGAGTTAAGTAAAGTGTTGAGAGAAGGAAATTAGTGAAGAAAGAGCATAATCTCTGTCATATCTTCTCACCTCTAAGCAAGGCTCTTATTTTCTTAGTCTTCTTCAGAGGTGTTGATGGAAGTCCAGTTTTCTGCCTCAGTCCTCTGTCAGTGTCCTGTGTGTGTGTGTGTGTGTGTGTGTGTGTGTCTATGTCTATCTCTCGCTCACACTCAGCATCTGGAGCAGAGGAACAGGAACAATTGAGTTGAGTGTAGAGGACTGAACATACGGGACGATAAAGTACTTTACAACACCAGCACTACTGTGCTGAGGGGGCCGGACTAGCTGGTGGGGACACACCCACTTTCCTCAGCACTGGTCCAATGAGTGTGCTGGGGGTCAGATCACACACACACACACACACACACACACACACACACACACACACACACACACTGTGGGCAGGCAGCTGGACTGAAGAGAGACAATTTGGCATGGCTGCTTTAAGACTTTAAGAGGAAAATAAACCCACTGATGAAAAAGCAAAACAACAAGGGAGATTTAAATAGCAAAACAACGAGGGGGATTTAAATAGGAAAACAACGAAGGGGATTTAAATAGCAAAACAACGAAGGGGATTTAAATAGCAAAACAACAAGGGAGATTTAAAAAGCAAAACAACGAAGGGGATTTAAATAGCAAAACAACGAAGGGGATTTAAATAGCAAAACAACAAGGGAGATTTAAAAAGCAAAATAACAAGGGAGATTTAAAAAGCAAAACAACAAGGGAGATTTAAATAGCAAAACAACAAGGGAGATTTAAAAAGCAAAATAACAAGGGAGATTTAAAAAGCAAAACAACAAGGGAGATTTAAAAAGCAAAACAACAAGGGAGATTTAAAAAGCAAAATAACAAGGGAGATTTAAAAAGCAAAACAACAAGAGAGATTTAAATAGCAAAACAACAAGGGAGATTTAAAAAGCAAAATAACAAGGGGACAGTTTGAACATGTAGCCTGCACGTCTCCTAATGTCTGAGATAGTATGACTGCGCACTCACTGTAGCGTGTGTGTGTGTTTGACTGTCTGAGATAGTATGACTGCACACTCACTGTAGCGTGTGTGTGTGTGTGTGTGTGTGTGTGTGTGTGTGTTTGACTGGGGAGGGGGGATGTAATGCAAAGCCCCACTGTAATTAGAAAAAACAGCACTGGGGGCTTCATTTCTGCGGCTCCAGGACATACTTGTCATTCTTGGAGTGCACTACCCTCTCCCTCTATCCCTGTCTCTCTCTCTCCATGCATTTCCCCTAAAGATCCCCTCTAGCTGCTATACCACCCATAGACCTGACCTGGAATCAGCAGGCCAGGCAGGCTACCTCCTTCAATAGCATACCTAGCCCACTATCAGACTAGCTCTACAACCATAGAATACATAGAATAAGTATATTTAGTATACAACATCATGCATAAGATTAAATACTGTCATATCGAGGTACGTGTATTGCACAATCGTGTAATGACAAAACATGGGACATCATGTGCTATCTGCTTGATAGCCTTGATGCCTTTATATTTGATTCAACATATCCAGTAATGTTATGTAGGCTACAGTAACCTAGACTACATACTGGGTAAATAAACGCATCAACAATGTCATCTCTCAGGGTTTCGTACCAGAGCTTGGGGCCGCAGTAGCCCATGTATGCTATGGAGGTGGAGCATCACATCACTCCGTCGCGCTCAGCCTCGATCAGAATGGATTCTCCAAGCTTAGCTCCATCGAGAAGTCGGGCTGCTGACCAGGCAAGGAACCGCATCAGCAGCTCAATGCCCTGCATGCATTAACCCGCTCTGTTTTAACAAATACAGTGGCTCGGTAGTATCCACAAGCCGTTTTGTGCTAATGGCCTCGATATCTGTAGTAGGGCGCCAGAATATACACCTGTCATTTATTTTGGCGCTCGCCAATAATAACCTTTATAATCGGCTGAAAGTCAACTGAACGCATGGATCTTCATGGGGATACATACATGTGCAAGATAGAAAAGAAAAACATAACGTTAGTCACGGATTACTGAATGGATGCAATAGCATACGGATCACCCCCTACAGATGGGATATAGGTTACACCGTTACATCAAATGATAGAGAATATTCTCTTTAGCCTATATAAAGCATTTGAGATAGCGAATACATTTAAGCCATTTTCCATTACATGAAAACCACTGCAAAAAAACGGGTACAAATATGATAGATGTCTTACCGTTAATTATTGCATTTGCATAAGGAAGGTACAAGGTAAATATGCTCCAACATTTAGAGATGCACGGCTATTTCTCAGGGAAGCGCAAGATATATTATATTAATGTCCAAGGTTTCCCCCTGCTGGCTAAAATCCTGTACTGGAGTGTATCTCGACCTGGAATCATCGCCATCGATCAGAGATCACTGATTATCACTCTCCAATATTTTAATTATATTGATATATTTTGGGGGAAATAATGTAATTATGGTGTATACATTTTTGATGTAGCAACTATTTTCAGACCAAAAGCCAGACGATGTTCATGCATGATACAAAAAAATAATACATTGATTGTCCCTCTAAAGATGGCTGCTCTACGGTGACGTTTCATGGTCTTGGCTAGAAAAGATCCAGCTTTTGTCAAATTAACGTCAGATTTGATTTTTCGTAGCGGGTTAGGATAACTAATGTAGCAGATTATAATATGTTGGTTAAGATTACAAAAATGGTTAGCGTTAGCTAAAATGCACACACAAAAATAAAACTTTTGACAAAAGCTGGATCCCTTCTAGTCATGGCCGTGTTTCTCCCACGGTGACATGTCTCAAAAAATGCCAGTTGCAATTACTTCGTTTTCACTTTCTAAAATTTTAATCAGCGATTGTAGTTTTTGTTTTTAATTAATAATGAGTTTTTCTAACATTATTGTATTTTTTTTATTATTATAATTGATGTTAATGGAGTCGTGCAGGCGCGGGTGCAGCTGGGGTCTTACGGTTGGAAAAAGCGCCAAGTCCTGCGCACATCGCGTGGTTTATCAAATGGTTATACAAATATACTATGTAATTGAATAAGTTATCGCAGAAATCGAAAATAAAGTACATCATGACTCAGTAAGGTGAGTAAACAACTAAAGTGGTTGGATATATTTTGGTTACAACTGGCTTTGCTAGCAACTGAAACCGCCCGGTGTTGTTGCTTTTCCCCCCTCACTCACTGCGTACTTAGCAAGATGTCTAGCTAGCTGGCACGCTAACAGGATGGTAGTTAGTTAGATATAACTTAGAAATGACATATTACCACATTTTGTAAACTGCATGTGTTGGTAAATAGCTACTTCGCTAGCTTGACGTTATTGACAACAAGCTCAGCTGTTGTCTTGGTTCTTTTAAGTTAGCCTGCTAGGCAACCCATTTACCAGCCATCTCCGATGGCATCTGGTGCCATCAGCAAGCTAACTAACGTTAGTTAGCAAGATTAACTGAATGCAGATGTCCTGTAGTCTATCTAGTCAACAAACGAGTTAGTATCAGCGTAATTCACGTGTCTTTTTGCCAGCTAACTATCTGGGAGGGAGAATAAACTTGAGAAATTCACCCAGTTTCACTTTCGCTCTGTTGCCAGTGTGGAGCGCTGTTGTGTTGGCTGTATCATCAAATACTAAATACGGTCGAAGATGCCCGGCCTACAGGGCGATGCCGCGGCTCTCGGGAGCCCCATCAAAAAGAGCAAACTCTCCCTCAAGTTTTTCCAGAAGAAGGAGACGAAGCGAGCCTTGGACTTCTCCGAACCTCAAGTAGAGGAACCAAAACCAGTCAGAGTTGAACCTGAGGAGCCTTCAAGGTGAGTGACGGTTTTTAGCAGGTAGCTAATGATAAAATAAAAGCTGACTGCATTTCTACAATACGATGGGGCGATTAACCAACTGAGTCCCGTTCAATTTAAATTGAGGTAAGTTAAATGTGAGACCGAAGTTGGGGTAAACTAATATTTATGCAAATACTCTAATGCAACGCTATTGACCAATCAAAGCTCACTAAAGCTTCCAGACAATGCTGGATTGGCTGTTGATTCCTAGCCTGTTTGCTAGCACCCACATGATGGCGTTGCTATCCGATTGATCATTTTGTGTAAATCCCCTCTGAGGGAGCGTCTTGTTTGCCCGCCCACTCAATTTAAAGTACTGTATTTATTATGGATCCCCTGAGGTCCAGCAAAATGAAGGCAATTTATACCATTTTAAAACATTACAATACATTCACAGATTTCACAACACACGGACATTGGCTACTATTTTACATTTAGCCTCAGATGTACTTAGGAATATGATTTTGAGAACCTTTCATGTGTATCCATTATTTTCTAGCTGTGACCAGGTTGTGCCAATCCCACTGCCTGGACCTGCCCCGTGTCCAACCTCTCCCATCTGCCCAAGTGACAAGGGAGAGGAGACGCTGGTGCCCTTTGTTGGGCTCAATAACCTGGGAAACACCTGTTACCTGAACAGCATTCTACAGGTGTGGTATCTCATTCTCAACAGTTGCATCATGCCATCAACATGATGGCAAATGTAACATCTGATGACTGTATAGGTAGGCACATTATTATACTGAATGGTTTAGAAATTCAACTTTTCTTTATCACCAATCCAGGTATTGTACTACTGTCCTGGGCTCAGAGATGGCATCAAGAACCTCTACAGTTTGTCCAAAACAAGGGACAAGCAAAAGGAAGAGGCTGCTAATAGTGATGAGGTATGTTAGCTATGTACAACAATGTGAGTGTAACGGATGTGAAATGGCTAGCTAATTAGCGGTGGTGCGCGCTAATAGTGTTTCAATCGGTGACGCCACTCGCTCTGAGACCTTGAAGTAGTTGTTCCCCTTGCTCTGCAAGGGCTGTGGCTTTTGTGGCGCGATGGGTAACGATGCTTCGAGGGTGGCTCTTGTCTGTGTGCAGAGCGTCCCTGGTTCGAGCCCAGAGAGGGACGGATGGTAAAACTGTTACATTTATTTATTTATTTTATTTCACCTTTATTTAACCAGGTAGGCAAGTTGAGAACAAGTTCTCATTTACAATTGCGACCTGGCCAAGATAAAGCAAAGCAGTTTGACAGATACAACGACACAGAGTTACACATGGAGTAAAACAAACATACAGTCAATAATACAGTATAAACAAGTCTATAGACGATGTGAGCAAATGAGAAATAAAAAAAAGTAGAAATAAAAATAATGGGGTGCAAAGGAGCAAAATAAATAAATTAAATACAGTTGGGAAAGAGGTAGTTGTTTGGGCTAAATTATAGGTGGGCTATGTACAGGTGCAGTAATCTGTGAGCTGCTCTGACAGTTGGTGCTTAAATCTAGTGAGGGAGATAAGTGTTTCCAGTTTCAGAGATTTTTGTTGTTCGTTCCAGTCATTGGCAGCAGAGAACTGGAAGGAGAGGCGGCCAAAGAAAGAATTGGTTTTGGGGGTGACTAGAGAGATATACCTGATGGAGCGTGTGCTACAGGTGGGAGATGCTATGGTGACCAGCGAGCTGAGATAAGGGGGGACTTTACCGAGCAGGGTCTTGTAGATGACATGGAGCCAGTGGGTTTGGCGACGAGTATGAAGCGAGGGCCAGCCAACGAGAGCGTACAGGTCGCAATGGTGGGTAGTATATGGGGCTTTGGTGACCAAACGGATTGCACTGTGATAGACTGCATCCAATTTGTTGAGTAAGGTATTGGAGGCTATTTTGTAAATGACATCGCCAAAGTCGAGGATTGGTAGGATGGTCAGTTTTACAAGGGTATGTTTGGCAGCATGAGTGAAGGATGCTTTGTTGCGAAATAGGAAGCCAATTCTAGATTTAACTTTGGATAGGAGATGTTTGATATGGGTCTGGAAGGAGAGTTTACAGTCTAACCAGACACCTAAGTCTTTGTAGTTGTCCACGTATTCTAAGTCAGAGCCGTCCAGAGTAGTGATGTCGGACAGGCGGGTAGGTGCAGGTAGCGATCGGTTGAAGAGCATGCATTTAGTTTTACTTGTATTTAAGAGCAATTGGAGGCCACGGAAGGAGAGTTGTATGGCATTGAAGCTTGCCTGGAGGGTTGTTAACACAGTGTCCAAAGAAGGGCCAGAAGTATACAGAATGGTGTTGTCTGCATGAGTTTGACCATGCGGTTGGATTTTAACTTCTTGCGTCGAGCCACCCCGGATCCGGTATCGTGACTACAGCCTCAAGCTCATTACCATAACGCAACGTTAACTATTCATGAAAATCGCAAATGAAATTAATCTATTTGCTCTCAAGCTTAGCCTTTTGTTAACAACACTGTCATCTCAGATTTTCAAAATATGCTTTTGAACCATAGCTAAACAAGCATTTGTGTAACAGTATTGATAGCCTAGCATAGTATTATGCCTCTCTTTCACCATGCAACATTTTCCACAAAAAACAGAAAATAATTCAAATAAAATCATTTACCTTTGAAGAACTTCAGATGTTTTCAATGAGGAGACTGTTAAATAGCAAATGTTCCGTTTTTGCAAAAAATATTATTTGTGTTGACTAATCGCTCCGTTTTGTTCATCACGTTTGGGTAAGGAAAAAAAGTCATTAAAACGCAAACTTTTTTCCAAATTAACTCCATAATATCGACAGAAACATGGCAAACCGATGTTTAGAATCAATCCTCAAGGTGTTTTTCACATATCTATCGACGATAAAATCCATCGTGGCAGTTGACTTTCTCTTCTGAAGAAATGGAACGCGCATGGATGGACCTACAGATTACGCAATAATTTCGACACAGGACACCGGGCGGGACACCAGGTAAATGTAGTCTCTTTATGGTCAATCTTCCAATGATATGCCTACAAACACGTCACAATGCTGCAGACAATGGGGGGAAACGACAGAAAGCGCAGGCTCATTCCTGGCGCATTCACAGCCATATAAGGAGACATTGGAACACAGCGCCTTCAGAATCTGGGGCATTTCCTGTATGAAACTTCATCTTGGTTTCGCCTGTAGCATTAGTTCTAGGGCACTCACAGATAATATCTTTGCAGTTTTGGAAACGTCAGAGTTTTGTCTTTCCAAGGCTGTCAATTCCATGCATAGTCGAGCATCTTTTCGTGACAAAACATTTTGTTTAAAACGGGAACGTTTTTTATCCAAAAATTAAAAGAGCGCCCCCTATCTCGAAGAGGTTAACAGTGAAGAGGAGACAGCAGTTCTTTACTTTACTTGCCCAGAGTGAGGCTTTCATTAAAGGTGAGGAATTAACAGGTGCCCGATATTTACAGAAATAACAAACTGGCCAAAGAGCAACAAATTACAAACTGAATTGTATTAGCTTGTTCAAAAGAAAACCCAAACTTCAATCTTGCCTGAGAAATCTTGCAGCATGTTGGTCTGTTCCTTGTCTGTCTCCCTAAAACGAATGGTGTGCGACTTCAGGATTTGGCGTCTACATGTTTAAACGGACACGTGCACACCATGTCATTACTGCAGTCCTACTAGGAAGACATTGTGTTTTAGAAGACCGACATGACCATGATGCTGCCCATTTGCTCATCAACTTAGCCTATAAAAGGCCTATTTTGTTTGAATAAAGGTGATGTGTAGGAACTCAAATTTCAGTGATATTTCTGCAGTGTGCAGGAGGCTTGACGGATCCCATGGGATGATGCGGTGCATTCTACGTTGATAAGCCTATTCTTTGCCATGTTATAACCCTATTCGGACAGGTATTACTAGACGTTATTCCAGAGGATTCACACAGGATTCGTTTTTTCCCAATTTAATTGACTCTTATGATGGAAGCTAGGAGGTTTTGATAATAGACCACTGATAACTAGGGTTGGGCAGTATCTAGATGTTCATACAGTCCTTCTCTCATCCCAGAATATACTGTGTTACCGGCTTAGTACACAAGTGGGTGCCAAAAAAACCCTGCAAAATGGCCCATTGGGCTTCTATTACCAGAATTATTACAAAATTAGCACAAGTAACAGTGTATTTCCATGGAGGCAGCTCGCTAAAATATGATAAGGGGGGCAAAACAAAAATAAACAAATAGCAAAAATTGCCAATCCAGCTCGTAAAGTTATACATTTTTGGTGAGTTTGGACATTTACAAGCAAATGCGAATGAGACAAATTAACAAAGTTTTGACGCTTGCTTGAAGGATAGTACTAGCTCTGGAGCAGCATGTGTACACTCTGTGTCTGTGAGTTGCTAGGGCAACGTGCCTGCCTGCTCTGCTCAGGGGGGAGGAGCAGACGACCGAGAACAGAGGAGAAAAAAAGGCAAGGAAATACAGGTACACTCCACTACAAAGTATGTGGACACCTGCTTGTCAAACATCTCATTTCAAAATCATGGGCATTAATATGGGGTTGGTTCACCCTTTGCTGCTATAACAGCCTCCACTCTTCTGGTAAGGGTTTCCACTAGATGTTGGAACATTGCTGCGGGGACTTATAACAGCCCAGACCATTATTTCTCCTCTACCAAATTTGACAGTTGGCACTATGTATTGGGGCAGGTAGCTTTCTCCTGGCATCCGCCAAACCCAGATTCTTCCGTCAGACTGCCAGATGGTGAAGTGTGATTCATCACTCCAGAGAACATGTTTCCATTGCTCCAGAGTCCAATGGCGCAGAGCTTTACACCATTCCAGTCGACACTTGGCATTGCGCATGGTGATTTTAGGCTGAGCGCTGCTTGGCCATGGAAACCCATTTCATGAAGCTCCCGACAAACTGTTATTGTGCTGACGTTGCTTCCAGAGGCAGTTTAAAACTGTGTAGTGACTGTTGCAACCAAGGACAATTTGTACACACTATGCACCTCAGTACTCGGCTGTTCCATTCTGTGAGCTTGTGTGGCCTACCACTTCACGGCTGAGCCGTTGTTGCTACAATACATTTCCACTTCACAATAACAGCACTTAAAGTTGACCTGTGGAAACTCTAGCACGGAAGAAATTTGACAAACTGACTTGTTGGAAAGGTGGCATCCTATGACTGAACCACAGTTCTTCAGTAAGCTCATTCTTCTGCCAATGTTTGTCTATGGCGATTGCATGGCTGTGTGCTCGATTTTATACACCTGTCAGCAATGGGTGTGGCTGAAATAGCCAAATCCACTCAGTTGAAGGGGTGTCCACATACTTTTGCATATGAAGTGTAGCAGTGGCAGCTGTACAGAACTCATGGAAGGGCTTTGACTTCTCAAACATGGCAAAAGGCTAACAGAATATGATACCCTGTCGCCTTATTAATTCAGCCACTTACTTAAACCGACCAAAAATAAACGCAACATGCAACAATTTCAACGGCCCTAATATATGGATTTCACATGACTGGGAATACCGATATGCATATGTTGGTCACAGGTACTGTAACTAAAAAAAACAAACATTTTTTTAAAGGGCGGGAATCAGAAAACCGGTAAGTATCTGGTGACCACCATTTATCTCATGCAGCGTGACACTTCTCCTTCGCATGGAGTTGATCAGGCTTTTTGATTGTTGAATGTTGTCACACTCCCCTTCAATGGATGTTGCTGTTGTACACGTCGATATAGAGCATCACATGCTCGATGAGTGACATGGAGTATGCAGGCCATGAAAGCTGGGACATTTTCAGCTTCTAGGAATTGTACAGATCCTTGCGAAATGGGGCTGCGTTTGTCATGCTGTCACGAGGTAATGGCGGGGGACAAATGGCACAACAATGGGCCTATGGATCTCTTCTCGGTTTCTCTGTGCGTTCAGATTGCCATCGATAAAATGCAATTGTGTTGGGTCTCCTTAGCTTATGCCTGCCCATACCATAAGCCCACCCACCACTATGGGGTACTGTTCACAACGTTAACATCAGCAAACCACTCGCCTACACAACGCCATACACGCTGTCTGAAATCTACCCAGTACAGTTGAAACTGGGATACATCTGGAAAAAGTAGCCACTCTTTGCCTTGATGACAGCTTTGCACACTTGGTATTCTCTCAACCAGTTTTGTGTGGTAGTCACCTGGAATACATTTCAATTAACAGGTGTGCCTTGTTAAAAGTTCATTTGAGGAATTTCTTTCCTTCTTAATGTGTTTGAGCCAATCGGTTGTGTTCTGACAAGGTAGGGGTGTTATACAGAAGACAGCCCTATTTGGTAAAAGTCCATATTATGGCAAGAGCAGCTCAAATAAGCAAAGAGAAACGACAGCCCTTCATTACTTTAATGACATGAAGGTCAGCAATCGGAACATTTCAAGAACTTTGAAAGTTTCTTCAAGTGCAGTTGCAAAAACCATCAAGTGCTATGATGAAACTGGCTCTCATGAGGACTGCAACAGGAAAGGAAGGCCCAGAGTTACCTCTGCTGCAGAAGATAAGTTAATTTAGAATTACCAGCCTCAGAAATTGTAGCCCAAATAAATGCTTCAGAGTTCAAGTAACAGACACATCTCAACATCAACTGTTCAGAGGAGACTATGAATCAGACCTACATGGTCGAATTGCTGCAAAGAAACCTACTAAACTACTAAAGGACCCCAAAAATAATAAGAGACTAGCTTGGGCCAAGAAACACGAGCAATGGACATTAGAATGGTGGAAATCTGTCCTTTTTGTCTGGAGTCCAAACGTGAGATTTTTGGTTCCATCCGCTGTGTCTTTGTGAGATGCAGAGTAGGTGAACGGATGATCTTTGCATGTGTGGTTTCCGCCGTAACGCATGGAGGAAGTGGTGTGGGGGTGCTTTGCTGGTGACACTGTCTATGATTTATTTAGAATTCAAGGCACATAACCAGCATGGCTACCACAGCATTCTGCAGCGATACGTCATCCCATCTGGTTTGCGCTTAGTGGGACAATAATTTGTTTTTCAACAGAACAATGACCTAACACACCTCCAGGCTGTGTACGGGCTATTTTACCAAGAAGGAGAATGGTGGAGTGCTGCATCAGATGACCTGGCCTCCACAATCACCCGTCCTCAACCCAATTAGTTGGACGGCAGAGTGAAGGAAAAGCAGCCAACAAGTGCTCAGCATATGTGGGAACTCCTTCAAGACTGTTGGAAAAGAATTCCAGGTGAAGCTAGTTGAGAGAATGCCAAGAGCGTGCAAAGCTGTCGTCAAGGCAAAGGTGGCTACTTTGAAGAATATAAAATATTTCGATTGAACATTTTTTTGGTTACTACATGAGTCCATGTGTTATTTCATAGTTTTGGTGTCACTATTATTCTACTATGTAGAACATAATAAAAATAAAGAAAAACGTTTGAATGAGTAGCTGTGTCCAAACATTTCACTGGTACTGTATATATACATACACACACTCCCACACAATGCATTCGGTCAACATTCAGACCCCTTGACTTTTTTCACATTATGTTACAGCCATATTCTAAAATTTAAATTGTTTTTTCCCCCTCAATCTACACACAATACCCCATAATGACAAACCAAAAATAGGTTTAGACATTTTTGCAATTGGTTTCAAAATAATAAAAAAACTAAAATATCACAAGTATACTGACCCTTTACTCTTGTACTTTGTTGAAGCACTTTTGGCAGCGATTACAGCCTCGAGACTTCTTGGGTATGACGCTACAAGCTTGGCACACCTGTATTTGGGGAGTTTCTCCCATTCTTCTCTGCAGATCCTCAAGTTCTGTCAGCTATTTACAGGTCTCTTCAGAGATGTTTGTTCAGGTTCAAGTCCGGTCTCTGGCTGCACCACTCAAGGACATTCAGAGACTTGTCCCAAAGCCACTCCTGTGTTGTCTTGGCTGTGTGCTTAGGGTTGTTGTCCTGTTGGAAGGTGAATCTTCACCCCAGTCTGAGGTCCTGAGTGCTCTAGAGCAGGTTTTCATCAAGGATCTCTGTACTTTGCTCCGTTCATCTTTCCCTCGATCCTGACTAGTATCCCAGTCCCTGCCGCTGAAAAATGTCCCCACAGCATAATGCCGCCACCACTTTGCTTCACTGAAGGGATGGTGCCAGGTTTCCAACAAAACGTGACACTTGATATTCAGACCAAAGAGTTTAATCTTGGTTTCATCAGACCAGAGAATCTTGTCTTGTATTTGCACTTGAGATGCCTTTTTATGGATGAGATTGCAAACTTGCCATTTCCATAAAGTTTAGCAGGGATGCCCTGCTTTGTAATCTATTGCCTGGGACAGGGCTCTCCAAACCTGTTTGTGGAGCGCTACTATCCTGTAGGTTTTCACTCTAACCCTAATCTAGCGCAATTGATTTCAATAATTAGCTGGATGTTAAGATTAATCTAGTTAATTACAATTGGGGTTGGAGTGAAAAACCTTCAGGGAGGTATCTCCAGGAACAGGGTTGGAGAGCCCTGACTGAGGACATCAACAGCCAAACAGGCTTTCATTATATAAACTATAGACAATTTTTATTGCACATTTTAAGGATAATTAAACGGATGCATTTGACGATGTTCAACTTCAATTCACTGGCACTTTGAAGAAAAGCTTAGCCATACTCATTGATAACCGTACATACATACTTTTGATGACTTTACAAGACATTGCGAGATACAGATTACCAAGATATAGCCTATGTGCACGGTTCCAACAGTCTGTCTGTGCCGATCCTGTCCCTCACTGGCTCGCCTGCTCTTTCTCTTTGCTTTGAAAAACACCAAATGTGTGTTTGGTCTTCAGCCTGTTGCGTGTAGAATAGCTTATCCTACTCATTGATAGCGCCTACTTTAGTGAAGTTGCGCGAGACATTGCAAGCCCAAAAAATTGCCTCGATACAGCACTGTAATAGCCTATGCCTGCAGGGTTCTGAAAGTCTGCCTAGAGGCCGACATGCCTGCCTGGCTGTGCCCTCTCTCTCGTTCGCCTGCTCTGCTCTCTCTTTGCTGTGAAAGATGCAAGAGTTTGTCCTCGGAAGTAGCCTATGGCAACTCGTTTACCCCATTGCAAAAATACTGAATATTAGGAGTCGATTCTTGATAGACTCCCCACCACTACCTAAAACCGACAAATGATTGTTTTAGATGAGAATCAATTCACATCAGGATACTCAATTAACATTACAATGCACAAATTATAATCCAGATTATTAAGGTCACAATCATGCATACATTTATACCAGCACACATCTCAATAAAGGTGCGTTTCGTAAACAGTGTCTGATTATTATTATCTGGCAAGACTTTAGATTCCCTATGATGTTTCCAATATAGCAATGCATTTTTTAAGACTACAGTCAACATATGCTTCAGTTACACTGTCATCAATGCTGCCTATAGTAGCATGTTGAAATCTTTTGAACGTAGAGCATATGAACACTATAATAACAGGAATCCCTCTTTCTCCCTCAGCACACAGAGGGTCCAGAGGAGGCGGTGCCAGTACACATGGAACTGCTGGGTAGTTTCCACAGTCTGATCACCTCGGTAGAGCAGCTCCAGTCCAGCTACCTGCACAACCCTGACAAGTACAGTGATGGGGAGCTGGCCACACCTCCACGCAAGCTACTAAACACACTCAGGTCAGACCCCACAGCACTACAGCAAGGCCCTGCAATACTGGGTCACATTCAATAGGCAGAATATTATGGAAGTTTATCGGTGGTGCAATGATACAGAAAACCAGGATTTTAGCATTAAAGCAAGCTTCCTCAAATCAGGGTTTCACCGTCCTTGAACAAGATGTTTGGTATTGTATTTGACTGACTGATGGTTGTGTGTTTACAGACAGCTGAATCCCATGTACGAAGGCTACCTACAGCACGATGCCCAGGAGGTGCTGCAGTGCATCCTGGGATACATCCAGGAGGCCTCTGAGACCATCAGGAAGGAACAGGAGGACCAGGACGATATCATAGAGGTCAAGCCAGGCAGTTCTGCCTCTGTGGGCACCAACGGGGCTTCAACAGAAGAGCAGGCCCAAACTTCAGAAAAATCACTTGATGATGATGATGGCCAAACCAGTGGTAAGAGGAAGAGCGATACAGAGGCAGGCAATGCCAAGAAGAAGCCAAAATCTGTCAAGTCCAAGAATGCTGCTGCTGTTGCAGCCAACGATGGCAAACCCCTCACTCGCTCCAAGAGAAAGTCTACTGGTGGCATCACTGTAGCGCCAAAAGACAAAGCTGAAGAAGAGGGGGAGAAAAAGCAGGAAGAAGAGGGAGAGGAGGAAAGTAATGTGGAGGGGAAAGGAGAGGTAGAGGTGGCCCCTAAAGAAGTGGAGGTTAAGGGGAAGAAGAGACCCAAGTTGTGCTGGCCGAGGCACTCGGGGAAGCAGCCCAGTATCTTCTCTAAGTTCATGAGTATGGGACGGATCAGCTGCCACACAGGAGGGAAGACCGAGACAGTCAAACCTGACCAGGAGGAGACGGGTCCTAGCCAACCTCAGGAGAATGATGATGGGGAACACGGGAGGAACCCTCAGGAGAAGGTAACAGAAGTGCCCGAGGAGGAGAAAGCTAAAAGTGAAGGTGAGTTCATAGTTGTTGAATCATGCCGTTGGAAACATACTCGGTCATCGATCATGTCCTGTCTGTCACATAGGATGTGTACCCTTGCTTTAGCCTTTTGGGGCTCCCGAGTGGCACAGCGGTTGAATGCACTGTATCTCAGTGCTAGAGGCGTCACTACAGACCCTGGTTCGATGATAGACTGTATCACAACTGGAGGTGATTGGGAGTCCCATAGGGCGGTGCACAATTGGCCCAGTGTCGTTAGGGTTTTTATTTTATTTTTACCTTTATTTAACCAGGCAAGTCAGTTAAGAACAAATTCTTATTTTCAATGACTGCCTAGGAACAGTGGGTTAACTGCCTGTTCAGCTCGGGGGTTTCAACTCGCAACTTTCCGGTTACTAATCACATGCTCTAACCACTAGGCTACCCTGCCGCCCCAGGTTTTGGCCGGGGTAGGCCGTCATTGTAAATAATAATTTGTTCTTAACTGACTCGCCTAGTTAAATAAAACAATCTAATAGTTTAGTGTATTATCATGTTGAACGCTGACTCCTCTCTCCTGTCCAGAGTGCCTGGGTGTGGACATGATGGAGCATCTGTTCCAGGGCTGTCTGGTGTTGAGGACGCGTTGTCTGGAGTGTGAGTGTTACACCGAGAGGAGAGAAGACTTCCAGGACATCAGTGTCCCAGTGCAGGAGGAAGAACCCTGCAGCCCAGACAGCAGCTCAGAGGGTAAGGAGAGTTGTGTGTGTGTGTACACACTCTGCGTTCTTGTATAAATGGGCCAGTTCTGCAGCGCAAGACTGTACTATACACAAATTGGTACATTGTTGCACATATATGAACAGTCACCACTCAAACAAGTTGTCAAAGATCAGCCAAAGCACAACGCCGTCTCACAAATGTCTATCCTCTCATATTCCAACTACCTCCCCCCAACCCCCTCTCTCCACCCCCCAGTCTCCCCTGATCCCAAACCGGTGCTGAAGACTCTGACGTGGGCCATCTCCCAGTTTGCCTCAGTGGAGAGGATTGTAGGGGAGGACAAGTACTTCTGTGAGACCTGCCACCACTACACAGAGGCTGAGAGGAGTCTCCTGTTTGATAAAACCCCAGAGGTCGTCACTATCCATCTCAAGTGTTTCTCAGCCAACGGGTTAGAGTGAGTCTTCAGTGTTTATTTGCTGGGTTTTGCTTTTACTCTCGATTGATGCTTTGTCCTCAGAGAGTATAACAGTTTCCTAAGAGCCTGTCACAACATAAAATCCACACAATCAGATACAACATATGAATGTAATACTGTATTAATAAATAAATTCACCTTTATTTAACCAGGTAGGCAAGTTGAGAACAAGTTCTCATTTACAATTGCGACCTGGCCAAGATAAAGCAAAGCAGTTCGACACAAACAACGACACAGAAGTTACACATGAAGTAAAACAAACATACAGTCAATAATACAGTATAAACAAGTCTATAGACGATGTGAGCAAATGAGGTGAGATAAGGGAGGTAAAGGCAAAAAAAGGCCATGGTGGCAAAGTAAATACAATATAGCAAGTAAAACACTGGAATGGTAGATTTGCAATGGAAGAATGTGCAAAGTAGAAATAAAAATAATAGGGTGCAAAGGAGCAAAATAAATACAACGGCACATGGTAAGCAAATCTCAGGAAAGTCAGGGACCACTCCATCGTTCCTCGGCTTGTGTAAACTGTCTCCCTCTGTTCAGGATGGACCCGTACGGCGGCCTCTCAAAGGTGAACACCCCTCTACAGACCCCACTGAAGCTCTCTCTGGAGGAGTGGTGCACGTACCCCTCAGCCACTGCCACCGGAGGGCAGCACTACCAGCTGTTTGCTGTGGTCATGCACAGCGGGGTCACCATCTCCAGCGGACACTACACCACTTACATCAGGATGATGGACCTTAAGGACACCAAGGTCCGCCTGCCCGAGGGGGATGAGAAGCAGGGAGAAGAGGACTGTGGCGGGAAAGTGCCGGGTCCGGAACCCAAAGAAGAGGTGCTGTATTATGACGATGGGGAAGTGTCCTTCAGTCTCCGTGGTAAAGCAGGACAGAGTGGTTCTGTGAATGCTAATTCCACCAACACCAGTAAGATGGGCTCCAAGAAGGCTTCAGACGGGGTAGGACTTCTGGGGGGTCAGAGGAGCCTGTCCAGCTATGACCTAGGGGGCAACAAGCAGACAACCAACCCAGACAAAGCTGCCTGTACTGGGGTAGAGAGCAACACCACCAGATCATCCAGACGGACCTCCAGTGCCCCGGGACACAGTGGTAGTGGAGGGGTTAAGAAGGAGCCTGGGGAGGGTGAGGGGCGCGAGGAGGCCTCTGTGGCTGGGTGTGAGGGGTTTGGGGTGGCTACGGAGCAGGCCCTAAGCAGCCTGCTGCAGTATGAAGGGAAGTGGATGCTGTTTGACGACTCTGAGGTGCGTCTCTTTGAGGAGGAGGACTTTCTGAGAGCCTGTTCTCCAGAAACCTGCTCCACATCTACCCCATATCTTCTGTTCTATAGGAGGGTCTGAAACTTCTCTGTTTGTGGGTGAATGAAGTATTTTCTCAGATGTCATAGGGAAATGTCGAGAGCATTGGAAAAGATCTCCTGAGGTTTTGAGAACGAGTCAACTTGAGATTCAGCCTGGTTGGCTTGCTGGGTTTGATACTCCTGTCACTGATGTTTATAACCTGTATATGTCCTTTTTAAAATGTTTTACTATTCAGTTTATCCTCTTTTTTGTGTGCTGGTAATATAACATTAGCAGTCTACAAAAATGCACCTTCGCACTTATGACATCAAGCAACCTGCCCTTTGATTTTCCTGCCCTCGTGTTGGAAGTGGTCTGAATGGAAAGTACAAGGTTTCTCCCTGGCACCTTTTTTTTTTTCAGATTATTTTTTTATAAAGAGCACATTTTTATTCTTGTACATCTTTATCCTGTTCTGGCTTCATGCCTTCTGTCTGTTGATTAATGTTCATACTGTTGGTCTGTCAGAAATAAGAGGATTAGTTTTGGCCATAATGTTTAAGTTCAGTTAGATTCAGGCACTGGCCGTCTGGTTCTTGGTGGAAGAACTTTTGCACGTGAAAACTAAATTACTTCTCTTGGTTGGTCATTTTGTACAAGGTTTTATAAGTGAATTAAAGCAGCGATGAAATACCTAGCCAATAAGATAGACGATCACTTTACAAAATGCTAGTACAACAATGCATAGCTGTTAGTCTCAGATTTGATATGTATAGAGGGGCAAGTGGACTGTTTTGTCTTCAGGGATTGTCTACCCTAGGGCTCTATTCAATCCGTATTGCAGAAGTTCAGCTTTAAATTTAACGCCAATGTTCCTGCTTTAGTGGAAACTGCATTCACGGTAGACTGCGGATATCTGCTCAATGGGGAAATGACCTTTAAATGTATATCGCGGAATCTAATGTTTCAGCTTTACAGATTGAATAGAGCCCCTAGTCTTGGCTTTTTCCTCGGTTGGTTTTCTCCTGAAGTTGTCCAGTTCTGTTCAATGGCAGTACTTCATTCCAGTGAAAAAGGTCTGTGGCCAAACTGTCTGACTTACTGGCCCTATGAAAGAGCATACCTAGAATGATAAAGTACTACACAAGCAATAAAGTTTGAACTTTCATGTAAAACGGACTTTCTATTCATCCTTTCCCTGCTGTGAAGTGTTATAGATTTAAAATAAATGGTTTGGCTTTGAAACCAGGACAGTAGAGTTACTTTTTAATGTGAATAATTCCCACTCATGTACATGTAATAAAGCACTGTGCATTTCCAAATGTTATTTAACTAATATTTACCAATCTACAAGGTGATTGTCAAATGTCACCATGGCTAGTTTAACAGACCACAATGGTTTATTTATACATTTCATGTATTACTGGTTTGTTTACTTGGCTTTTTTTTTTTTTGGAGGGGGTGTATTCATTTCAAATATACTTGTTCCTTGACTAGCACTATTCATCTCTGTCGATAATTTGGTTATAACTTTTAATAGTAACTTTATCCACTGGTGAATTGGGAGAGAGTGAGGTGATTGCCATCTAAGGAGGAGACAACTTTTTTTTGCGTAAATGCTGCCTGCCAACTAATCAAAGCATTTAACTGCAGGGTTACTCCCACGTCATATGAAGGAATGTGCCTACCTGATTTTAGGGGACAGTGAACAATTGGGAGTTGGGGACAATTTCATAAAACGTTTCCTTGGTGTTTAAATAGTCAAATTTAAAATGTATAATTCGGATTATGGGATTTGTTTCAGTTTGTTAGTCTAGGCTACAACTAAAATAAAAAAAGTCAGGATTTATATATTATATAAAATGTATAACATAAATACAAAATGTTTGGTCAATGGCTGCATCATGTTATGGGTATGCTTGTCCTCGGCAAGGACTGAGGAGTTTGATTAAAAAATAAAATGAAATAGAGCCAAGCACAGAGAATTCTAGAGGAAAACCTGGTTCAGTGTGCTTCCCAACAGATACTGGGAGACAAATGAACCTTTCAGCAGGACAATAACCTGAAGCACAAGGCCAGTTGCTTACCAAGATGACATTGAATGTTCCTGAATGGCCTAGTTACAGTTTTGACTTAAATCAGCTTGAACATTTATGGCAAGACTAGAAAATATCAACACTTGAGAGCCTGAAGAATTAAAAAAAGAATGTGTAAATATTGTACAATCCAGATGTGCAAAGCTCTTAGACTTACCCAGAAAGACTCACAGCTGTAATCACTGACAAAGGTTTATTGACTCAGGGGTGTGAACATTTATTAGATGTAAATTAGATGTTTCTGCATTTTTATTTTTAATACATTTGCAAACATTTCTAAAAACATGTTTTCACTTGGTCATTATGGGCTATTGTGTGTGACTGGGTGAGAAAAACTCAAATTGATTGGACTGGTAGGGGGGTAATTGATACAAGTTTATCAAGCACTCTGTGACTTGGACCAGTACTTCATTTAGCGCCGTCTCCAGATCAGCTGTAGACATACTCTCAATACATTCTCCATTTAGAGCACTCCTGATGGCAGCGTCATCTACCTTCAGCATATTGTCTGTCTTGTCTATGAAGATCATTCCACTGGTTTTCCTTCTCACTTGGGACAAACTGGCTCCACAGATGTTTCCCTTAAACTTCTCACATCTACGATTAGCCACACTGTGAATGACACTGGATGGTGTTGTACCCAGTGTGATCCTGCACCATTGCCCCTCTTCAACCATCTTCGGTCTCCACACGGTTAGCTCAGCAAGTGCGTTCAAATTAGCAACACTATACTCCACCTTTCACATGCTCGTGTTTTACCTTGGCTCTCATTCAGCTTCCGGATCACAAGAACAGTAACATTCAACTATAAAGGAGGAAAAATACAAATACTCTTACCCAAAAGCAGAGATAAAATACAGACATGGGCGATAATCCAGTAACATTGACTTTCCGTCACAGTGGGTATCATGCACATATTCTAAAGCCTCAAGTATATCAGGTATCACATTGTACTGAACTATCAATTGTCAAATGATCATGTTGCATTATTAAATTGAAACGTTCATCACCTTCTTTCCCTTGGTTTCTTGAAGGTCAGCCAGGGAAACGTCCTTACACCTCAAATGATGATCCTCGTTGACTTTGGAGTGTCAATGTTTGACGACAAAAAATGTTGACTTGTCTGTAAACTTGATCTCAGTCTTGCCATTTTCCGTTCTTGGCTTTCTGAAGTGTCTACGGGAGTCCTGTGAAAACATGCAGTGTACAATAAATACAATCAACATAACATGCAGTGTACAATAAATACAATCAACATAACATGCAGTGTACAATAAATACAATCAACATAACATGCAGTGTACAATAAATACAATCAACATAACATGCAGTGTACAATAAATACAATCAACATAACATGCAGTGTACAATAAATACAATCAACATAACATGCAGTGTACAATAAATACAATCAACATAACATGCAGTGTACAATAAATACAATCAACATAACAAGCAGTGTACAATAAATACAATCAACATAACATGCAGTGTACAATAAATACAATCAACATAACATGCAGTGTACAATAAATACAATCAACATAACAAGCAGTGTACAATAAATACAATCAACATAACATGCAGTGTACAATAAATACAATCAACATAACATGCAGTGTACAATAAATACAATCAACATAACATGCAGTGTACAATAAATACAATCAACATAACATGCAGTGTACAATAAATACAATCAACATAACAAGCAGTGTACAATAAATACAATCAACATAACAAGCAGTGTACAATAAATACAATCAACATAACATGCAGTGTACAATAAATACAATCAACATAACATGCAGTGTACAATAAATACAATCAACATAACAAGCAGTGTACAATAAATACAATCAACATAACAAGCAGTGTACAATAAATACAATCAACATAACATGCAGTGTACAATAAATACAATCAACATAACAAGCAGTGTACAATAAATACAATCAACATAACAGCTGTGTACAATAAATACAATCAACATAACATGCAGTGTACAATAAATACAATCAACATAACATGCAGTGTACAATAAATACAATCAACATAACAAGCAGTGTACAATAAATACAATCAACATAACATGCAGTGTACAATAAATACAATCAACATAACATGCAGTGTACAATAAATACAATCAAATAACAAGCAGTGTACAATAAATACAATCAACATAACATGCAGTGTACAATAAATACAATCAACATAACATGCAGTGTACAATAAATACAATCAACATAACATGCAGTGTACAATAAATACAATCAACATAACAAGCAGTGTACAATAAATACAATCAACATAACAAGCAGTGTACAATAAATACAATCAACATAACAAGCTGTGTACAATAAATACAATCAACATAACAAGCAGTGGCAGTGTACAATAAATACAATCAACATAACATGCAGTGTACAATAAATACAATCAACATAACATGCAGTGTACAATAAATACAATCAACATAACATGCAGTGTACAATAAATACAATCAACATAACATGCAGTGTACAATAAATACAATCAACATAACATGCAGTGTACAATAAATACAATCAACATAACAAGCTGTGTACAATAAATACAATCAACATAACATGCAGTGTACAATAAATACAATCAACATAACATGCAGTGTACAATAAATACAATCAACATAACATGCAGTGTACAATAAATACAATCAACATAACAAGCAGTGTACAATAAATACAATCAACATAACATGCAGTGTACAATAAATACAATCAACATAACATGCAGTGTACAATAAATACAATCAACATAACAAGCAGTGTACAATAAATACAATCAACATAACATGCAGTGTACAATAAATACAATCAACATAACATGCAGTGTACAATAAATACAATCAACATAACATGCAGTGTACAATAAATACAATCAACATAACAAGCAGTGTACAATAAATACAATCAACATAACATGCAGTGTACAATAAATACAATCAACATAACATGCAGTGTACAATAAATACAATCAACATAACATGCAGTGTACAATAAATACAATCAACATAACAAGCAGTGTACAATAAATACAATCAACATAACATGCAGTGTACAATAAATACAATCAACATAACATGCAGTGTACAATAAATACAATCAACATAACATGCAGTGTACAATAAATACAATCAACATAACATGCAGTGTACAATAAATACAATCAACATAACAAGCAGTGTACAATAAATACAATCAACATAACAAGCAGTGTACAATAAATACAATCAACATAACAAGCTGTGTACAATAAATACAATCAACATAACAAGCAGTGTACAATAAATACAATCAACATAACATGGTGTACAATAAATACAATCAACATAACATGCAGTGTACAATAAATACAATCAACATAACAAGCAGTGTACAATAAATACAATCAACATAACATGCAGTGTACAATAAATACAATCAACATAACAAGCAGTGTACAATAAATACAATCAACATAACATGCAGTGTACAATAAATACAATCAACATAACAAGCAGTGTACAATAAATACAATCAACATAACATGCAGTGTACAATAAATACAATCAACATAACATGCAGTGTACAATAAATACAATCAACATAACAAGCAGTGTACAATAAATACAATCAACATAACATGCAGTGTACAATAAATACAATCAACATAACATGCAGTGTACAATAAATACAATCAACATAACATGCAGTGTACAATAAATACAATCAACATAACATGCAGTGTACAATAAATACAATCAACATAACAAGCAGTGTACAATAAATACAATCAACATAACATGCAGTGTACAATAAATACAATCAACATAACATGCAGTGTACAATAAATACAATCAACATAACATGCAGTGTACAATAAATACAATCAACATAACATGCAGTGTACAATAAATACAATCAACATAACATGCAGTGTACAATAAATACAATCAACATAACATGCAGTGTACAATAAATACAATCAACATAACATGCAGTGTACAATAAATACAATCAACATAACATGCATTGCTCAAAATGGTCCTTTATCATTTTAAAATGGTCCTTTCCTTTGAATTGGCCTTCCTTTCTTCGTCTGATTTTCTAAATAACGTTTGTAGGGGCTGATTAGATGTCCGTCCACCATGGGCCTCTGGGTATGTGACACTTCATACACAACTTCCTTTGCTCTGCAGAAGCGAACCGCTCATGGAGCTGTGGCTGGAAAACAACTTTAAAGTCCTTCTCTTCTTGTAAAACTGCACAGAAATATTCCTTCACTGGCCCTTTGAGCACCTCTGTCACATCACGGATATATCCATGTTTGTTATTTCCTCTTCCTGTATTTGAGCCTATGGGTGAAGAGGGACAGCAACATTACAGTATTTACAGGGATGTTGAGCAGACATACTGTGGTCTCAAGGTTTATTACAGTAATGAAGTGCTCTGGGCCTGACCTGCGCGGTGGCCTGGGGACGAGTCAGTTATAGTGGTAGATAGTTTTGTGTTGCCCCAGAGCTCTCTCAGTCTGGGGACGATGTCTGTGATGTCTGGCTCCTGCAGGGGGGCTAGAAACATATGGCAGAAGACTTCTCCTTTATTAATCATTTTGTCCAGTAGGTTGATGACTGTCGTCTCTGGTGAAATTGACTGAGAGGGCGCATATAGGTTCTCATATTCACAAACAGTTCATTCTGCATGTGTTGAAGGATATGGCTATAGTCCGCCCTGAGAACGTCGGTTAGAAATGTTTTCATTTTCACCGCCTCTGTTTGCCGCTGCCCTGTGATGTTTTCCCAGTCATAGTGATGTAAATCTTGGTGGGGCAACAAAACAAATGTTTTAGACACAACACTAAACAATACATTAATTGCACTATACCGGTGAGAAACGGTGCCCACAAACTGTTAGGACCTACATGAAGCTGTCCCAACACCTTACCACTGCTACACCTGGCTATCAGCGGAGCCTTGTCTGGCAGCCAAACAGTTCATTCATTCAGCCTCATTTACTGTCTTTAAAAAAAAACATAGCTGATATGGCTGACTTGCTTAAACAAGGTTTCTACTGACAATTGAGATGTACAAGCTACGGCGTAAGGAGACGACAAACTTTAAAACAGGCTATAGGCTACATGTGCACCAAGTCAGAACAGTCGGCGAAATTATGAGGGGTAAGGTGACCAAATTATTAGGGTGAGAAACTTGGGCTACCAACATCTTACGACACAACATACACTTAGGATTACTTTCTTAGCTACAGTATACACATCTCCCTGGCATGTTACATCAATTAAGCTGCAGCTTAATCGATTCGAGTTGATGCTGCACTCATGGAATGGCATGCTTTGCCAAGAGTGTGCAAAGCTTTCATCAAGGCTAAGGGTGGCTACTTTGCAGAATATAAAATATATTTATATTTGTTTAACGTTAGTTGTTTGAAGGAGACCAAGGCGCAGCGTAATTTGTGGTCATCATATTTATTTAAATGAGAACCAGAAACAAAATAACAACGTGAAACCAAAACGAACGTACCGTTCCTTAGGCTACAAGAGCTGTACAAAAACAAGATCCCACAACATAGGTGGGAAAAAGGCTACCTAAGTATGATTCTCAATCAGAGACAATGATAGACAGCTGCTTCGGATTGGGAACCACACTCGGCCAAACACAAAGAAATACAAAACATAGAATGCCCACCCCACATCACACTCTGACCTCACCAAATAGAGAAATAAAACGTCTCTCTAAGGTCAGGGCGTGACAACTTGTTTGGTTACTACATGATTCCCTATGTGTTATTTCATAGTTTTGATGTCTTCACTATTATTCTACAATGTAGAAAATAGTCAAATAAAGAAAACCCTTGAATGAGTAGGTGTGTCCAAACTTTTGACTGGTACTGTTCATATAATTTATAAGTTCAAAAATAGATGTTGCTTCTACAGATTGCCCCTTTAAGTCTATCAAAAGTGTGAGCATGTGTCCATTAGGCCTATGGATTTAAAAAAAAATATCAGCATGAATTAGATTGAGCAATAAAAAAAACACTTTTATTCCATAAACTTGGATCCACACTATGCAGCTGTTGCAAGAGCGCATTTTTCACTGGCTGTCCACTGGTTTCAAAAACAATGATTGATAGGCAGTTTAAACTTCTTGAATTCAACCATTATTGGGTTCAAATACACATTTAGATTTGTGAACAGCCATCCACAACAACCACAATCCGTAAGACACAAACAGCTAAATGAGAGTGCAGCAGTGATTCACATCAATACGCTAGCGTTATATGTAGCTGTGTTTTGGGGCGGCATGTAGCCAAGTGGTTCGAGCGTTGGGCCAGTAACCGAAAAGTTGCTGGATCGAATACCCGAGCTGACAAATTCAAATCTGTCTTTCAGCCCATGAACAAGGTTGTTAACCCACTGTTTCCTGGTAGGCCGTCATTGTAAATAAGAATTTGTTATTAACTGACTTGCCTCGTTAAGTAAAGGTTAATACAAAAATACATGTATATAAAACATTTAGTTCCGTATCACCACGACTGCCATCCTTCCCTCCAAGCGTTTATTCAAGTTGGATAATCTTTGGATGCAGTCGCACCACTGGAAGACATAGCTTAGACTGGAACCTACAAAAGCCTATTCCTGCTCTTTTCCCGCCTTCCATCAAGCACAGTTGGTGTGTCATCATATTGGTCTATAATTTGTGGTCAGACTCGCTCAAATGGAACACACTTACATTAGCGCGTGTTCAATGCTGACTTGAATGTCATTGAAAAAACAGAAAATTGTCAAATATTTTTATTCGCAAACATCGTTTCTGAATGTAAAAGTAATCCTCAAAGTAATCATCTAGATTGTTTTCCAAAGTATCAGTCATCTGATTACAATATTTTTGCTGATAATGTAAAGGATTACATGTTAATTCGTTACTCCCCAACCCTGGTTACAGCCTTATTCTAAAATTGATTAAATAGTTTCCCATCCTCATAAACCTACACACAAACCCTATAAAGACAAAGCAAAAACGTTGTCATTTTTTTTATTTTGCAAACGTATGACTCCCGGTCCCGCAATCTTTGTTTTTTTTGTATTTTATTTTGTATTTTTTTTATGAACAACAGATACAAAAAAATAATAATATAGAAACAAGAGTACATAAAAGGGGTATTACATATCAATATTCATTTTCTATTTGTTAAATACTTTTATGGTGCTATTGCCTTTTTGTTTTTTATATTTACTGATCATTTCAAAATAATATATAAATTCTCTCTTAAATAATGTGAAGAGGGGTTTGGTCTCTGCCCACTTCATTTTATGGACAAAGAATCTTCCATGAAAGATAAACAAATTAACAATGAAAGTTAAATCAGGGTCCAAATCATTTGGTTCAAAATAAAACATAACATCAGTCTCTCAAATTAAAATTAATAGCCGTTTCTTTTAAAAATAAAATCTTCGAACTCACTCCAAAATCTTGATCAATCTCTGGGTCACAATCACAAAATACTCATTTGTTATCAATAGCTATTTTAAATCTGTGTATAATAAAGGTCTTTACAGGATAGATTCTATGAATGAGTTTGTATGATACTTCTTTCACCTTATTAGATATTCAATATTTACCAGACAACTTCCAGTTCACTTGTCTTAGGGCTGCATTCCAGTACATTTTAGCAGAGGGAATAGTAACATAGACAGTTTCCTTGTATACCTGTTATTACATTATAGTTTAAAATGTCAATTCCTTCTAATTGTAGAGGCTACAAAATCCTCAACAGTTGCACTTGGAGTAGTGTTATATTCTCCTAAAAGAAGAATAGCACCTTCAGGGACAGCTCTAACAACAATTTGATACTCCTCGGGAGTGAATGTAACATTGTGTGTTCTAATAAGTTCTGGATAATCATAGTTGTCCATCATTATTCAATAATTGTTTTACCCAAATAATGTTGTTGTCAAACCAGTTCTGGAAAAACAAAGACTTGTTTTTGTATCTTATGTCTTTATTATTCCAGATTGTATACCTATGAGGGGAAACATTGTGTTTGTACATGAGCTTCCAAGTTAGAAGTACTTGTTTATGAAAGTTTGCAAGCTTAATATGGAATTTACCCATATAAAAATTGCATTTGAGTAAGAATTCTAGACCACCAATTTGTTGGAATATTAAATTAGGGGTGACATTCCAGATGCAATCCTTATTTCTCAAATAGTTTTGGTATCCATTTAATCTTAAATATATTAGAGGTTTTAATATCCAGAGCATTCAACCCTCCCTCCCTCACCTTGGGTGTTGCTTGAATCTTTGTTCCTCCAGCAAATCAATTTCGCTCTGCCTGGGCATGTTTAGGTGGGCACAGCGTCCAGGTCAGCGGTATAAAGTTCTTAGGTATACATACTTTTAGCAATTACATTCACTTTTGATACTTAAGTATATCTAAAACCAAATACTTACGACTTTTACTCAAGTAGTATTTTACTGGGTGACTTTCACTTCAGTCATTTTCTATTATGGTATCTTTACTTTCACTCAAGTATTACAATTGGGTACTTTTCCCACCCCCGGTCCAAGTAAATGTAGAACAGTGGCACGTTCAACAGGACACGTTTTGGAACGTTCAGTTATGTTATGTAGAACAAACATGTTAAACAAGGACTCATCTATTAATGGCCTTTTTTTAATCTGCAACGTTATTATCTGCAACAAAGGTTTGGCAACGGAATGTGGCTCAGACCCTGTCCGGTCCCCTTCCTCATGAGGCAACATTGCCATACACTTGAGCAAATCATTGATTATCTGTCAAGTATGAATGTTCCACATAACGAAAATGTACGAGGTGATATATTCGTCCAACACGGCCTTCATCTTCCCATAATATGTTCTATGGATCGTCTTCAAATGCGGTTTTAATAATACTTACCCTGTTAAATGGTTTAGTCCTCCCTCCAACTGTGATTGTTCTTCCCAAATGATTATCAAGATTACTACACCTACAACTGTAGAACCTTTTTAAGTATTCATTTTCTGCACGCTGCACAAATTAACCAATGATTGAATGACACGTTTTGAGATCAACTACGTAGCCAGCACATTGGAGATGTTGCATCACAGATGAGGGCAGCATCCGCTTGGCGTTTTAGGAAACACAAGGTGAGAACATAGAACGCAGTGGGGACCAGTTATTCGAGCACCACAAATTAACACACACACATACACATACACACACAGATATATACATATATTATATACATACACATACAAGTTAGCCTCTTTTGCATATTCTTTTGGCATTAATACGTGTCACATATCAGTTTGCAAACAATGTAAAAATATTTAGAATTGTGTTAATAAAGCCACATAAAAACGTGGTCTCTGTTTTCTGGAGTAAGGCAGCTCCAAAATGCAGGTGTTTCAGCCTAGCTCAGTGCTTTCTGTGGTGGTAGGACAAGCGTTGCGCCGTGCTTGGCTCAGTGTTCTGTCACTCACGGGGACACTACGTCACCGTCAAGTCTAAGGGTAGAGCTAGACAATTCTAGCCCCTCGGGTGCTGCCATAGAGTACATTAGAAGTGCCCATCCAAATCCTTTTTAACCCTTGTCATATGAAGAGAAATGAAAACGTATCGGTGCTCATCGATCATTGGATATAAACGTCACACAACAAGTTGGAAATCACAGACTAAACAATGAGTGGTTTGGAAGGAATCAGTGACAGTGGCTAACTGCAAGCATTGCAAAGCAATCACTAGGCTACTATTCAGTGGAGTGGCTGTGTGGTCCCAAATCTGGGCTTAAGGGTCTCTTTTCCAAGTTTAAAATTATAAACATTGAACGTTGGCCATGCAGTCAATGAAGCATGATATGTGCCATGCTCAAAACAACTTAACTCAGAATGACAAAAACTTGACTTCAGACAACTGGTAAATCGGGAATAAACGAGCTCCAACTGGGAACGGTCATCCAACTTGGAATTGTAAATCCTGCCTCTTTCTAGAGCTACGACCTGAAGATCAATGACATCATCATGATTCAACCTCGTTCCCCCTCCCAGAGTTCCCAGTTGTTTTGAAAGCGCCATAAATCCAGAGAGCACAGCACAAGTGAGTGTAACGGATGTGAAACGCTAGTTTAGTTAGCGGTGGTTCGCGCTAAATAGCGTTTCAATTGGTGACGTCACTTGCTCTGAGACCTTGAAGTAGTAGTTACCCTTGCTCTGCAAGGGCCGCGGCTTTTGTGGGGCGATGGGTAACGATGCTTCGTGGGTGACTGTTGTTGATGTGTGCAGAGGGTCCCTGGTTCGCGCCCGGGTATGGGCGAGGGGACGGTCTAAAGTTATACTGTTACATGAGCACAGCACAACAAGGTGAGTCCAAAAACGTATTGTATGCAGCTGCATAAATTATGCAGTATGCATACTGTAGCTAAGAAAGCAATACTACGTTGTGTAGAAAGCTGTTCGTAGCCCATGTGATTTGGTCTATTTACCCCTCTCAATTTCACCTACTGTTCTGACCTGGTGGTGCACATGTAGCCTATAACCTGTTTTAGAGAAAGGTAATCATCGAATATTGTAAGAGCTATCATTATCTGCTTATAAGCCCCCCTTATTTATCCTACAGTTCTGACCTGGAGAACACGAAGAACAGCCCATGTTCTGAATTCTGCCATGGTACATTTAAAAAAATGATAAACAAAGTTATTTATATTGACTATGTCCGTCCTAGTTTGCTCATTAATGTCTTAATCGAAATTATGGATTGCCTCTTATCCGCTTGTCGTCCCCTTATGCCACATAACAATTGTCATTAGAAACCACATTTATTTAAGCAAGTCAGCCATACCAGCAGTTTTTTCCCCCCAAAGGCAGTAAATGAGGCTGAATGAACTGTTTGGCTGCCAGACAAGGCTCCGCTGATAGCCAGGTGTAGCAGTGGTGAGATGTTGGGACAGCTTAATGTAGGTCCTAACAGTTTGTGGGCACCATTTGTCACCGTTATAGTGCAATTAATGTATTGTTTAGTGATGTGTAGTGGCTTTGCTGGCATGCATCCCACTTTTTTTGCCCCAAGATTGACATGCAAAAATCGCAACTGATTGAATTTTGGCCAACATTTCGCAAATGTTCTCACCAATTAAACTTTTGATCTCAATACAGTTCTGTTCCCAAAATTAGAATCTGTTCAAGTTTTGTAGACTTTACACTTTGCCAAAGTTTTTAAAAATGGCATTGTTGAGGAGTGCAAAGGCAAATTAAGTTATTGTACACGCACACTTCAGAGTAGGTGTTCCTTAACTGAAATATACAAATTGTTAGAATGCACCAATTAGATCTCGCTAGCTCATGCTTGGCTCTGCCCACCTCCTTGCCTGTTCTGCCCAGTATGACTAATTTGTTCCAATTTGAAACGACGGGCTGTGGTCTCTTGGGAGAAAAAGGGGTAAAAATTCAACAACAAAAAAACACTAAAAAAATGGGTTGCATTGCATCTCTTCACAGATTATCCATTACATTGACCAGATACTCTAGAGGCCTCTCTAACAATAAAAAGTCGGGAGGAGGAAAGATCAGGTGGGGCCATTCTAGCCAATGAGAGGGCAGATACGTGTGCGTGAACAGGCACAACAGTTTCCACAAAGTCACCCCAAAAACTAAAATTAGCTTTTTGGTCCTAAATTAAGGTTAGGTATAAGGTTAGCACAGTGTGGTTGAAGTTAGGTTTAAAATCTAATTTAAAAAGAAAAAAATTGTAGAACTAGGCAGGGTTTATGACTTTGTGGCTGTGGTAACTAGGGACAACCAGACTTATTTTGGGCCCAGTGAAAGAGGAACAGGGGTCTCCCTTCAGCACAAGGCGTTTTTTTGTTGTTTTACCCGCCGAGCAAGGAGCCTTTGTACGTAGGTCAATGAGTGTGGTCGAATTTGGACAACAACATTTATATGGCTTATTTGCTACATGAGGTTTATTTGATCAAATATAAGTTTCACAAATGCTTAAATTGCTTAAGTTGTTACAAACGTAAGTAGGACACGTGACATCCTGGCAACTTTGAGAATAAACAGGTTCAGACAGTGGCTTGTTGATGCCAAGGGAAGCAAAGATTCCAACCCCCAAAATGTACCATAACATACAGGGAATTTGGAAAGTATTCAGACCCCTTGCCCCTTTCCACATTGTTACTTTACAGCCTTATTCTAAAATTGAGGGGGGATTATTGAATCAATCTATAAACAATACCCATAATGACACAGCAAAAACAGAGATTGAAATATTTGCAAATGTATTGAAAATAAAAAAAACTGAAATACCTTTTTTTAATAGAAGTATTCGGATCCTTTGCTATGAGACACGAAATTGAGGTCAAGTATATCCTGTTTCCATTTATCATCCTTGAGATGTTTCTACAACTAGACTGTAGTCCACCTGTGGTAAATTCCATTAATTGGACATGATTTGGAAAGGCACACACCTGTCTATACAAGGTCCCACAGTTGACAGTGCATGTCAGAGCAAAAACCAAGCCATGAGATTGAAGGAATTGTCCGTAGAGCTCTGAGACAGGACTGTGTCGAGATACAGATCTGGGGAAGGGTACAAAAACATGTCTGCAACATTCAAGGTCCCCAAGAACACAGTGGCCTCCATTCTGAAATTAAAAAAGTTTGGAACTACCAAAAGACTCGTCCCCGTTTGCTTAGTTTGGACGTGCGGCCAGCTATGAAGGGCCTTGGTCAGGGAGGTGAACAAGAACCCAAATGGTCACTCTGGAAGAGCTCCAGAGTTCCTCTGTGGAGATGGGAGAACCTTCCAGAAGGACAACCATCTCTGCAGCCCTCCACCAATGAGGCCTTTATGATCGAGTGGCCAGACGGAAGCCACTCCTCAGTAAAAGGCATATGACAGCCAGCATAGTTTGCCAAAAGGCACCTAGAGGACTCTCAGACCATGAGAAAAAAAAGATTCTCTGGTCTGATGAAACCAAGATTGAACTCTTTTGGCTGAATGCCAAGTGCCACATCTGGAAGAAACTAGGCACCGCTCATCACCTGGCCAATACCATCTCTACGGTGAAGCATGGTGGTGGCAACATGCTGTGGGGATGTTTTTTGGCAGCAGGAACTGGGAGACTAGTCAGGATCGAGGGAAAGATGAACAGCGCAAAGTACAGAGAGAGTCTTGATGAAAACCTGCTCCAGAGCGCTCAGGATTTCCGACTGTGGGGAAGGTTCACCTTCCAACAGGATAACGACCCTAAGCACACAGCCTAAACAACACAGGAGTGGCTTCGGGACAAGTCTCTGAATGTCCTTGAGTGGCCCAGCCAGAGCGCGGCCTTGAACATCTCAGGAGAGACCTGAGAATAGCTGTGGAGCGACGCTCCTCATCCAACCTTAGAGCTTGAGAGGATCTGCAGAGAAGAATGGGAGAAACTCCCCAAATACAGGTGTGCCAAGCTTGTTGCGTCATACCAAAGACTAAAGGCTGTAATCGCTGCCAAAGGTGCTTCAATAAAGTACTGAGTAAAGGGTCTGAATACTTATGTAAATGTGATTGTTTTTTATTTTGAATACATTTGCAAACCTGTTTTTGCTTTGTCATTAAGGGGTATTGTGTGTAATAATCAATTTTAGAAAAAGTTGTAACGCAGCAAAATGGTGAAAAAGTCAAGGGGTCTGAATACTTACCGAATGCACTCTAAAATAAATGTATCTTTCGTCTCTGTTTCATCATTTTCTTTAAATTCACACGAGGCTGAATGTATCTTACTAGAGAAAGCATCCGAGTGAGCGAAACAACTCCCCTCTTCCTCTGTAGGCCATCTATCTAATTCTGTCTGGTCAAAAAGAGTATGACAATGTTGCCACCCCATAGCATTGAATTCAAGAAAAGCCAGCATGCATTTGGCCTCCCTTGATAAAACAAAAGGTTCAATAATAGCCAATCTGCTATCTCAACTGTGAATGTTCCTGGCTCACCAAAACAAAACAAAACAAAAAACAAAAAACAAAACAAAAAAGTGTCAAGTCAAGCCCCAAACTGTCTTGACTTGACACTTTTTGTTGTTGTTTTGGTGAGCTTGACTTTACTTCACATCGAGAGCAATAAGTCATTGACAGAAACTTGAATTGTTGCATCTCGTTGTTGTCGTCCTCATTGCCCATGAAATGAAATGAGGCTAGCGAGCAAACATTTTAGCCCGGTAGCTTAGGACAACAAAAAATACAATTGTGTACTGTACGACAGTCATAGACCGTTTAGTCAACATGAAAGGATGGCATTGGCGTTTTTCTACAAGTACGGTGAGTCAACATGTTTTTTCTATTTGAACACACACAAATCAGAACCATGGACAGCCACATCATATTTAGCTTACGTTGATAGGACTAAATTGTTATTGGTATCTTTTAGTTGTCACAGTATTAGACCAAAGCGTAGGTGATTTGATGTTGAAGTTGAAATGTTGCTGGAAGAGTGGAGGCAGCTCCTGTTTGCGACTTCCGGTAACTCTCAGGGGTTTTAAATCAATAGTTGTTTAGTAGTCGGAAACCCTAACTTGCTTGCATGCTGTAGGTCATGTAACGGTTTGTTAAATGCGATATGCCTTGTGGACTTCACCAGACAGAGATTTCTCTCTGGTTTTTATGATGAAAAAGGTGTGGTTGAATTCATTCTGCCACTGTCTTCTTATTGTCTCGGCCATAGGCCTATATATCACGATCGCAAGGCATGTGAACTAACAGGTCACAGAACAAACAACGCAATTATCACAACACATATGGCTGTAATATGGCTTGGATTCCCCAGTGATTTTACCCACGCACTGCTACTGATACCGGAGAGGTCTCGAGATGGCTATGCATATTCATTACATGAGGCTAGTAGCATAGCATCTCTCTCCATTGAATACAGGCGGTTGACGTCAACAACCCTCATCGAATATATATATATTTTTTAACGGATTACAATAATGAGACATATCCACTAATCCAAAGAAAGGATAGGTGGGAGCTAGACAGACCATTCCACTTTGTGGACGACTCCCATTAGGTGGAGAGACATGCATCGTCTCAGTATATCCATAATCTTTGGCCCAGTTTTCCCTCTAACGCAGCCCCTCTGATCTTATTTTGAGTTTCAGGGGACATGCTTGAATTAAGTCAATTTGTTTATATGTAACCATGGAAACCCATATTCCATTAACCTCCCATCACAAAGAAAATACCAATGCATCCATTGGACATTAAAATATTGATTTAGTAAAATACTTAAAGTAAACAAAAACTACATAAAACAATTCATGATGTTTAAAACATTTCCTTAACTTTAGACAAAAGTATCTTCACTAAAAATAAAGCATTATGATAAAGAGTGGTAGCACATATTTTGCTTGTTTTTTTTCTTGTTTTGGATTAAATAAACTTTCAAGTCATAAAATGTAATGAAAAAAAGGTGCACACATGAAATATGTATACAGATTTGACACATCGTACATAGTAAGTTCCACTTTGTTAAACCCACTGATTGCGTAACAGGCTGCCTGTAAACGAATAAGACACTGGAATGATGTACCGACTTCGTAGTAACACTTGAGCTTTCCTTCTATGGGGAACACTGACTTTTCTCAAGACACTGACCATCAGTATTTACACATTAATAAATTAAGGTTGTGATCCTTCAATTCTCTTCATCTTCAAAGTTCAAGCTTGCGAAGACTCATTCTGCTGAAGGAATCTCTGGGGGGGGGGGGAAGCACATAGTGTAAAGTTAGTGGAATATGGGGAAACCGGATTGGACATGTACATCTATATATAACCTTCCACCCTGTAAAGACCCAGTGCAGACACGTTTACAGAGAAGGTTCCAATCACAGAATACCAAACTACCTGGTCAAGCTGTCCGTTTGCTGCATGTAACAGAAGCACAAGCAAAATATCATATTTATGTCTGTGGGGTGGGGGTGGGGGTGGGGGGTGCATGAACAGTCAGAGAGAACACATGCAATATGACAAAATGCATATCATGAGAAAAAAGCTGCACACTGCTGGTGATCGTATCACTGCTCTTTACGTATCAGCCTCAAGGCCTTCGTCAGAGCTTTTGTATGCACATCACAAGAACACTCCAAAATAGACATTATGTTCCTGCTCGTCTACACATGCGCACTCACCTGTGAGAGTTGACCTGCAGCACAGGTTTATAAAGCTGGGGTATCTTTCTGCAGATGAGTGGTTGTAGCGCCTCCTTCAGGCGATGGTAGTTCCTCTCCAACTCCCTCTGGTACTCCTTCTGGTCTGGACCAATCAGACTCTTATTTTTACGCAGGGCATCTTCACACCTGGTGATGGAGGATAGGATAGGAGAGGTGTGAGCACAGCACTACACTTCAACATGCCCTGCACTGCACTTCAACATGCCCTGCACTTCAACATGCCCTGCACTGCACTGCACTTCAACATGCCCTGCACTGCACTTCACTTCAACATGCCCTGCACTGCACTGCACTTCAACATGCCCTGCACTGCACTGCACTTCAACATGCCCTGCACTGCACTGCACTTCAACATGCCCTGCACTGCACTGCACTTCAACATGCCCTGCACTGCACTGCACTTCAACATGCCCTGCACTGCACTGCACTTCAACATGCCCTGCACTGCACTGCACTTCAACATGCCCTGCACTGCACTGCACTTCAACATGCCCTGCACTGCACTGCACTTCAACATGCCCTGCACTGCACTTCACTTCAACATGCCCTGCACTGCACTTCAACATGCCCTGCACTGCACTTCAACATGCCCTGCACTGCACTTCAACATGCCCTGCACTGCACTTCAACATGCCCTGCACTGCACTTCAACATGCCCTGCACTGTACTTCAACATGCCCTGCACTGTACTTCAACATGCCCTGCACTGCACTTCAACATGCCCTGCACTGCACTTCAACATGCCCTGCACTGCACTTCAACATGCCCTGCACATAAGTCTGAAGGAACATGGTAGAAGCAATTTTGTATGATTTTTTAAATTTGACATTCATTCACGCCCAAGAAATTGCCAGTCCATAATCGTACATTAAAAACACTGACTGTAAAGTAAGTGTAATTTACCTCTTGGTGAAGTCTTTGAAGCAGAGGCGTAGTTTGTTGTGGTGTCTGTAGAGTTTAGGATCACTGGGGATCTCTGACAGGAACACCTGGGCCACCTCCAGAGGTCCCTGGTTGACGGTAGTCCCCACTGACCCCTGCAGCACCATCTGCAGCATCTTGGCATCCGATGGGTCCTGGTGGGTAGCGAAGGCCAGCTCTCCGGTCTTCTTCTGCATATCCTCTATGGCCACCTCGATGGGCATAGAGATGATCTGACACAGGACCAGAGAGAGGAGATCAGAGTATATTAGACAACTGATTATATACAATGTATAGTAACTAAGAAGTGTGTGTGTGTGCTTGTGTGTCTTATGAATGTGTGTCTGTATGTTAATTCTACAAGAGAGTAGTTTGGCCTACGGATGATCCGTCTAGGAGTCAGGTTGTAGAGGTCATGTCGTAATGGTGTGTTGCCTGTGGCGCTGCACGCCAGTCAGATGAAACCCCCAGGGCCTCACCTCCTCTTTGTGAATGATGTTGATGCGGGTCTTGATGTAGGGAAAGGCGTGGGATGTGGTCAGGATGGTTTTGCGTTTGAACTGATCGTGCAGATCCCCGTGCGCCCGCCCGTCCAGTGTGAACGGTGTGCAGTAGACAAACCGCCGCAGGTTGTAGTTCTTGTCGAAGTACGTGATGCGGTCCTTCATCTCGTATGTGTCGAAGTACGGCTCCACGTACGTGATCTGGACATAAGCCTGGACACACAGCAGTGACAACATGATGCTTTACCAACATTAACCAAAATACACAAATAACCAATTAATAACCCGTTAATAACCTAATAACCAAAAAGGCTATTTATTTGACCATGCTTTGATTCAATTCGTATTCAAATGAAGGGATCATTTGGAATCACATCTTTATCCACACGCCCCATCTAAAACACACACCTTATTTGGGTCCTGTTTGCACTTGTCCACAGGATTGGAGTCCTTAATGACTTCCACCTGGTCTTCTCCATAGCGCTCGCCATAAAACCCCTAAGAGATCAAACACACAGAACACAAAGTCAACACAGCACACACACAGTGCTCCTCCGTTTCACAGAGAAGAGATCATTCCTAAAGACGCACTCCTCCAAACTGCTATTTACCTCGAGTCGGTGTGAGATCTCAGCCAGCTTGGTGATGGCAGGCTCTTTGTACACAAACTCCTGCTCATCCAAGTCCCCGAATTTAGAACCGTACAATCCCACTCTGAAGTACGTACCAAACATTCTCTTCCCATCCTGTCAGACAGAAAATATGTTTTACTCTGTTCAGATATAATACGAGCACATTCATAGTACATGAAACATGTTGCTTAAACACAGAAAGTCATTGGAACTGTAAGGATGAATGAAGCACAGTCGTAACTCTGGTGACAGAGTTTGATTATGTCAGAGCCTATTGATATATTAGAGTTGGAATCCATCCAACTCATGGAAACCATAGAGTTCAACAATACAATTTAAAGTTCTCTCATCAGCAAACAGTTCAATTGTAACACCAAATACAAACAGACATACGACCTACAGCATACATATACTGATGTAAATGTTTGAATAGATCAACAACCTTCAGAGGTCCTATTTATAACCATGTTGACCAGTGATGTTATTTCTGATCAGATTAGAGTATGTGCAATGACCCATAAACTGTGTGTGTGTGTGTGTGTGTGTGTGTGTGTGTGTGTAAAGAGTGTCACTGTCTAAGGTCCCCATGGACCAGAGCCCATCTGATGCACCTCTCACAAAGGCTCATGGGTAATCCTGACTCTGCACTAGAATAACTCAACCCATTAAGCATCAGGATGGAACCAGGTGTTGTTTAACCAAAGAGTACAGACTTCGCTGAGAAGTGGTTTATAATATAGAGGGTCGGCATTGACAGAGACTGGTGCTGAAAATGGCCATTCAAGAGGTAGAACCAGAAAAGAAGCTCAGCTTGTAAACATGGAGTACATCCATATTATCCACGTGAGAGAGACATAGAATAGCAGAGGCAGGTTGACCTCAATGCCTGGAGGTGACCTGAGAGAGACGAGAGCAGCTAAGGCAGAAACCTGACAATGTCACCATTTAGAAGGCCAGGGATGGTGATGATGGACAGAGAAATGGACAAAGAGCCAAGGAAAAAGAAAGGAACGGGGGTCACGTGTCTAGCAGACAGAGCTCTGCCCTTCAGGATCAGGAAGGAGTGTAGCCGTGGTAAGGAAACAGGTGTGTCGTCATGTGTGTGTGCGTGCGGCAGGTGTGTGAAGAGAAGGGGGAGGTTGGAGGACATATATGGCATCAAGTACACCGAAACGTTCCAGAACTGAGCCACTAAACTAACTAACTAAACCAGGTCAACAAAGCTGACGGGTTCAGGCTCCCAATACGGCTCTTATTGCACAATTATTTACACAGCCTTACCGTAGCATAACACACTATATAGGTATACAGTACACAGTGAAATACAACGTCTTCTTTGTTGATCAGTTGCACTGCCATTTGGCTCAGCTCTCGTCAGTGCATTGTTCATCGTAATACATTCCCCTTTCAAAAGTAACAGAAATTAAGTAACCCTCAGACTAGGAACTTACCACAACACACAATAAGTAAAGTGGGAAGGAAGGGTCGGCATGGCAACCGGGGAAATCAAAAGGAGAAAACAGAAGACATTTTAATCAGGATTCAGGTACTTCACTCGAGAAACTAACAGAAATAACAACATAAACCAAAACAAATAGAAATAACATCAACCACCAAAGGAAAAACATATCATTCCTTTTGACTTTGAGAAAGAACAAACTCAACATGGAAAAGCCATCACATGCAACAAAGAGAAACAAGAGAAAGAGAGAGAGAGCGAAGGCAGACGTAGTGAAGAGGTGAGTTCCACAGCCCCTAGAAACACACTATTCATGGGGCTGTACTCCCAGTGCTTTAGTTTCCTCAGTGAAGAATAAGGATGAGTGCTCTGTCCTTATCATGCAACAGACCAGGTTAATACCAGTTAACAGAAGACCAGCAGTATGAATGAGAGAACTCAGGGGTCGATTTCGTTAGTCTTTTTCAAATAAAAGGGGGGAAAAAATGTACTAATCAAAATGAGGGTGGGACAAATGAAACAATCCAGATGAATTTGAATTGCACCCTCCTGAAGAAATGGACTGGATCCAAGAATGTGGATCCAGTCCGAACTGCATACGGTAATAGTTGGTGATTTTGTGGTTCATTTGTTTGTGTGAGTGTGTATTGAGCGAACAACCTGGGGAGTGTATCTTTTGCATGAATATTTGACTAAAATCGAACCCTGTGGCTGGAGATGAGATGAGCGAGCAGATGACCAGTTTGTCGTTGATGAGAGAGATGGTCTGAAAAGGCAGGTGTGCAAACAGGTGAATCATTCATTCACCAACACTTGTCATTAGTGTCACACTGGGGCTCCCATGCATGGCCTGCCAAAACAGTCACGTTAAAACAACCTCCTCTTCCACAGAAATAGAGAAAGAGGAGAATGAAGAGGAGTAAGGGGGGGGGTGCTGCCCGTAACATGGCATCAGCAGTCCCACAGTTGGTTGAATGGACGGAGGGACAGCATCCAGTCCAGGCAGGTAGATGTTAATGGATGGTACAGTTTAAAGTAACAGCCGAGAGCAACAACGCCCAGGACTAGCAGATAACTGATATGAAGTAGCCAAGCAGGAACCATGACTTAGTGGCCGACCTACCTCCCAGCCAGTACTCTGTGGTGACAAAGAGAACACAGGACAATAAAAAAAAAAACACACGTTTAGTCACGTTGGTACAGTGCAGCCCCCACCCCTGGCCACGAGAGGAACTACACCTCATGGCCAACAGCACACAGCCAGGAGTTGTGGCTAGATAGAGTACAGCTACAGAGTTGTTGCATGTTCCAGTGGCGTCGGGGACAACTGTGGCATTTCAGCTAACCTTAAGCTAATTCTCATACTCCCTCTAGCCTAAAACACAGCCAGGGGAGTCTCAGGTCTTTAATATCTTATCCCTGTGGGACAGGTCATACTGTACTGCTATAGTCACCCCATGTAGACTGCATTTAAATGAAAAGACACTTTAAAAGCTATCCGTAGAACAGGGAAGGAAGGTTCTCTTCCTGAATTCCCAGGGGGAAATAAAAAGTTCCATTGGGAAAAACAGCAAATAATTGTTTTCAGAAAAGCATTTAATGCAAAGCAGTTCAGGTCATTGGTAAATGTGTGTTTATGTGCATATGAACAGTGTGCGGGTTTAAATTAGTATATAAGTGTGTTGTGTGAATTCATGTTTGTCTGTGGGTGTATGAGACCTCTATAAATAATAAATTGTGTGTGTGAGAGTACGAATGTATGTGAGTGGGTTTTGTGACTGTGTCTGGCTGGAAGTGTACATATTTGGCATGTCCTTTTCAGCATGCCACCCACAGACAATGGGTTCCTGCTCCTAACACACACACACACACTACAGTTGTCACAGTACATAACAAAGTCCTGTTTCGCTGTCTGAAACACACTGTCCCAGAATCCCAGATAGACATGTGGCATCCAGGATAGACAGGAAGTCCTCCACAACCTCCACATTGAGGTAGGGCACATAAGTGTTCGGTGTCGGTCTGTTCTCTATACCTACAGTATGTACAGGAGATGGATAAAACATGTGGAATTACCTGGTGTACGATTTTGCCAAAGGCTTCCTGTAGTTTACCATGTATGGTGGCCAGCTTCTTGGCGTCCCGGCTGGCCTCGTGAATGGGGATCAGTACCTTGTACACCTCGTTCACCGCCTCGTACATACCAGCCTGGGGGAGGGAGGGAGGGGGGTTGTCTTATTCACACTGCACAGTTTTAAAGTTAAATAATATACTGAGATTGGTGGTGAGGTTAAACATTTGACTGGGATTGAAAGAAACGTGTGAATTTGTCATAGCAGGTTTGTGATGTGATTCAAATGTAGGTTTAATAATCTGCCCATCCATAATCATCACAGCTACTCACCATGGAGAAGGAGGAAGCAGCCTGGTCCAGCAGCCCCACCAGGCCAGCCTCAGTGAAGTATTTCCCAGAGCAGATACCCTCTTCATCAGGAGACACCACGTCATCAGACACTGCTGACTCCTCAAGCACGTTGGAAGAGATGTTCTGATGCAGAGAGACAAGTTAGACATGATCACTCATTATTTAGACATAATACTGTAATGGGTTCAGCATGGTATTAATGTTCTTTACAACATTTCCCTCTGTATATTCAATTCATTAGTTGAGTCAGTTGCGATGGCACTCAGCTAGGATGAAACCTGCAGTGCTACATCTCTCCAGGTGAAGGTTAAAGGATGACTGCCTGGTCCAAACAAAAGTACCCACATCTACACAATCATAAAATAGTCCTCTCCCTTGGCCTGACCTGGAAGGTGACACAGCCGACCGGCAGGTACTTGCGGTCCTCCAGCATGCTGAGGTATTCTGCCACCAGGGCGGCGCTGTGCACCAGACACTGGGCTGCCTCCGCGTGATTGGTCCTCTCAGAGTGTTTACCCGCCATGTTCTGCAGCCACGTCAGACGCAGGTCTGGAGACGTCTGGTAACCCTTAGCGATCCTGGACAGAGAAACACACTCAAGGAAAGCTCACTGTGTGTGTGTGTGTGTGGTGTGTGTGTGTGTGTGTTCCATACCTGTACATGAGGTCTATGAGCATCTCTGGGTCCTCCTGGTGCTCCTTCATCTTGACTGTATCAGACAGGATCATGTGGAGGTTGAACACCAGGTCCTGAACCTAGAATACAGATTAAGACATGAAGCATAAGATGGCAGCATCTCACATGATTGGATAAGGTACTTCCTGTCATATCATCCATTTTCTGGGAGGTCTGACAAATTTTAATTGTTTTTCATGGAGTTGTATATTGAACAAGTAGTGCTTTAATATATTGAACAAGTAGTCCTAATGTTCTGTACTACAATAACAAAAGGCTTAACATCAGTCATCTATTGGTATCCAGTATATCTCCGTAGTGTTACCTGATCAGGGAAGGTGGTCTCCCGGAGTTCCAGATCTTCCTCTCCGTAGGTCAGGATGGTCTTCAGGGAACGTCGGAGGAATTCCTCGTTGAAGTTCTGAGACGTTCCCACCAGGGAGGACAGGGACATGGTCACCTGCATCTTGACACGTGCAAAATTCTACAGATGGAGAAGGGACAGTCTGAGTGAGAACATTGAACAGGTACATTCACCTGACCTGAAAAGAAGGAACCTGTGAGGAGAATCAATAGTTATAATGAAAATAGGAACGTAGCTGGCTCTATGTAGACAGTCCTCTATGTATGTAGCTGGCTCTATGTAGACAGTCCTCTATGTATGTAGCTGGCTCTATGTAGACAGTCCTCTATGTATGCAGCTGGCTTTATGTAGACAGTCCTCTATGTATGCAGCTGGCTCTATGTAGACAGTCCTCTAGCTGGTATGTAGACAGCTGGCTCTATGTCTCTATGTATGCAGCTGCTATGTAGACAGCTAGCTGGCTATGTAGACAGTATGACAGTGGCCTATGTAGACAGTCCTCTATGTATGCAGCTGGCTCTATGTAGACAGTCCTCTATGTATGCAGCTGGCTCTATGTAGACAGTCCTCTATGTATGTAGCTGGCTCTATGTAGACAGTCCTCTATGTATGCAGCTGGCTCTATGTAGACAGTCCTCTATGTATGCAGCTGGCTCTATGTAGACAGTCCTCTATGTATGCAGCTGGCTCTATGTAGACAGTCCTCTATGTATGCAGCTGGCTCTATGTAGACAGTCCTCTATGTATGCAGCTGGCTCTATGTAGACAGTCCTCTAAGTATCCATGTTTGTTGTGTGTTGTCCTGATGGTGTACTCACGTTGCCGATCTCAAAGTTCTGCCTCATGAGCAGGTAGAGTGAAGCGGAGGCGTGGGCTCGGATGGTGCCGATACTGCTGCTACAGTTCCTCAGCAGACGCAGACACAGGTCAGCACACTGCTCTGTTTCCTCCTCAAACAGCAGTTCGGGGAACTACACATGCACGCACAGACAAATGTACATAAGTATGACACAGGACAGACAAAGATATAGACATTACAGTATGCAGATATTTTACAAATTCATTTCACAAAATCCCAGGAAAGCGCAACACGTCTAAGGATAAGGTGATTGTACACAGCTACTTATCTGACCTTTGAGACGAGAGCCCTCTGTGTAGCAAAGCAGTGCTGCAGGTAGAGGGCACTCTGGTTACAGGCCATGCTGTGGAGGAGCACCTTCAACACTCCACCCAGGATACTCTCCTTAGACTCTGTCACAGACACAGTCTATACAGACACAGACGCACATATATTAATAAACCAAATCAATCAATCAATCGTTATTGTCTCCAGAATGGACATTTTGCCTAAATTGTCTCAAATGTTCAACCTGAATGTTGTGTGTCTAGGTCTTTCTACCTGAACGATGATCTCCAGAGTGTCCAGAATGATCAGGTTTGCCTCGGTTGCCAGGTTACCATCAATAAGTGCTTCGTGCTCCAGCTCCGCTCTGGTTCTGTCACAGGAAACAGGAAGTGATAGATGTTCAGACACTTTCCAAGATGGCCGCCAGCCAGCTCCGTATTCACAATGTCCCCTTGAATGACACAGCACTCATGCCAGTCAGTCACATTCAAGCCATTGCACATAGAAAGGAGCTCTTCCATGTGCAAAGTACTGTAGGGGGCTTGGGATGGATGGATGGAGGGGTAGAGGAGTCGAATGAGGGTGGTGGGTGGTTATGATTATGTTGATACAGTTGATAATGATGAGGAGTTTACACACCTAACAACTAAAGGCTCCTGGGTTTGGGTTTTGGTTCGACTCCCTGGGTTGCGTAGTAGGACGCTGTCTCTAAACCTGCACAGTACTCACACGGTTCACCACAGAGTCCACAGTACTCACACGGTTCACCACAGAGTCCACAGTACTCACACGGTTCACCACAGAGTCCACAGTACACGGTACTCAAACGGTTCACCACAGAGTCCACAGAACACGGTAGCTACACACTGCATGAAATGGCATAGCTAGCACACAGAGAGGAGAGCAGGGGACCAGGGGCCCAAACGCACCTCCATCCCTTGCCCCACCAGGGTGGGAGAGAGATAGGCAGCAGAGGGGTAAGGCTGGAGGGGGGTTAGGGCCGGGGGGCACCGGGGGAGAGGGGTAAGGGTAGAGGGGCCACACCAATAGAAGTATACTTTGACCACTTCTCTGTAGTATCTGTATCTTAGTTTGTATCTTAGTTGACTAATGACATCAGAAGTACAAACAGGTCTGTTTCAGAAGAGACTTCATTTTAAAAGGGGAAAGTACACATGGTGTACAATCTACCATTTTCTACTGTGTGAATTGTCACAGATTCTAATCATCAGATCATTGAGAACAACTTCACTAACCCTACCAGCTGCGTCAGAATCACAGTGATTTCACCCATCTAACCCCAGAATAGGGAAGACAGACACCAGTCAGGATCCAAAAGGAGAAGCACGGCACACTGGTTAAAAGCACAGCAGGCGCACAGCAGGCCCACTGCAGGCACCAGACAGACAGACACCTCAAGCACCTTTACAGGAGAGGTCAGGGTACGGAGGTAATGGGTCAGGTCACTGAAGCAGCAGGAGGAACTCAAAGCACTGCAGCACACTGACTTCAGGTTGACTCAATACAATACAATACCTGAGTGATCTGTGGCTCCTACAGAGACACAGCACAGAGAACATATGGAGGAATGAGTTAACAGCACAAATCAAATCACACAGAGACAGAAGAAAAGGCACAGGTGTCTGACAATAATCAACCAAATACAATAGGACCCATTAGCATGCATTCTGTTGTAGAATCAGGAATCCAAAAAAGATGCTCTCTCTCTGTGTGGGCTTGTTCATTTCAATCAGATTCTCGTTTCTTCTAAGAACCTCACTATAGGGCCTGAGTGGATTGTGAGATGGCGACATATGCATTATCTTGGCCAGAAATGATCATCAGTGTATTGTGACGTCTTGACTTTGACTACATGATGCTGACCAATAGCAGCCTAAACACGTAGACTTTTCTCAAACTCGCACACAGTAAAAAGGTAAGCATACTTGTCCATCCTCTCGCTGTTCTGGCGCCAGTGTGTCATGTCTTTCCTCCAGCGTAGGTTCTCCTGGCTGCCAAAGGCACTGCCTGATGGACTCCTCTCTGCAGGAGAGGGGAATAGGAGAAAGGAAGAGCAAGGTGGAGGGAGAGGAGAAAGAGGAAGGAGAGGGAGGGAAAGGGGAGAGAGTTAAGTTAAGGGGAGAGAGATGGAATTGTCATTTTAAGATCACTTTTCCCCACACGTGTGTGCACGCTCTGTGTTACCTAGTGTACCCAGCTGTCCCCTGCTGCGACGGACCATCTCCTGCCGTGCCCCGATACTCCCCAGTATGGCCTCCTCCAGCTTGACCTTCATGTCCTTGGACTTCTTGAAGGTTAGGCTGTTCATGCGCTCAAAGGCCTTCTTCCCCTGCATGGTGAACACAACATGGGCCTTTTTCCATGACGAGGATAGAGAAAAGTTACAGGGTTACTGCACCACACCACCAAAATAAGAGAGGTAAGATGGATCAGAAAAGACAAGAGTAGGTGGAACACTGACGTGGAGTAGTACAGAGGAAAGACAGCTCTCATATTTCAATTGAACCATTTGAAAGTAGTTTCTTTCCATCCAGTCTTATCCAGGGATGAAATAAAGGACTGTCGGTGAGGCACTACACTTGACGTGCTTCTACGGAACTGAGGCATTACACCAGTACTACAAATGACATGAACAAAGTACAACATGAGTTCTTTTGTTGTGCTCCAGGTGTAACGTTACCTTGTACTCGAAGCAGGAGACACATAGGTAGAGCATGTCCAGCAGACGATTGAGCTGGGAGACAGACAGGTCAGAGAACCACTTCTGTAGGACACACTCATCAGCATTCTTCAGAACCCACAACAGACAGATCAACAGGCTGCGGCTGGACTCTGCTGAGAAGGTGCCATGCTGACGGCTGGCCTGGGGGGGGGGGGTATTGAGAGAGAGAGAGAGAAAAGAAAAGCTTAAAAAATTTAGAAATTAAAGAGGGAGAACGAGAGAGACTCAGGAAGAGGAAACAGGGAGAAAGTTGGAACGAGGAAGAAGGGATGAAAGAGTTACCTGTGGGTTGAGCAGGAAGCTGCTGGGACGAGATATCGGAGCGGAAGTCCCTGCTATTGCCATGGCAACTGTCTGACTGATCATGCTGTTGCCGTCCTCTCCAGACTCGTCCCCCCCGGCCCCACCCGCGGCCCCCTGAGCACCGCCGGGACGACCCCACTGGTTATGGGACTCTAGAGGAGAGAAACCAATCAGAATCAACCAGCACAAAACAAAATCACTATTGGGACTAGCACTTTAGACTCACAGACACTGTTTAATGTTTTTCAATGTGCTTTTCCTGAGAAGCACCTGAACCAGTGTGATGTCCATAGATTTGTAAAACCATTTAATCTTCCTTTAAATATTAACCAGACAGACCATTGAAGTCTGGACAAACTCCACATAACCATTGCCTAACCCTGAAGGGTTGGGACATGGAGGGCTACATTTAGTATGTAGACTTGCCTGTGAAGTCGTGAAGCTGGGGAAGTGTTTCCATGACGATGCCGATGAGCGGCAGGTAGAGCGTGGCGACGCGGGCCTTGACCTCGGGGTCAGCGTAGCGGGGGTCGGAGTCATGGCTGGACAGCAAGTTATGTACCACACTGACCACCTTCTTATGTAAGCCAAACATCCTACAGTACAGAGAGAGAGCGGGTGGGAGGGAGGGAGGTTTAAAAGAACCTGTCTCAATAATAGTCCCTTTCAAACTATTTTTGTGAACTCAGTGAGGTTCGTAAAAATGTTGGTGCAGTGTGAACTAGGGCTGTGGCGGTCATGAAAATGTCAGCCGGTGATTGTCAAGCAAATATTGACCGTTTATTAACGTAAAGACATTTAGCATCTCCTGGCTTCCACACATAGCATACAAGCCACTGATGCAGACTTTGGAACATCTACATAAATACATTTTATTTAAAAAAATATATATATATATATATATAATAAATCCATGTAATTTAGCCTACACCATCACAATAAATCCATTCATTATTTTATACAGGTCTATAGAAACATGATATGAAGAGAATGTAGTCTATTTTAGAAGAACAGAATAGCATAATCTGCGTTGTCCTGATCTGGCTATGCCAAATGGCTATGGGCAACACTAGTTCATTTAGCAGACAATATTTTCTTAGTATTCCATGGCATTATTTTATAGTAAGAACATAATTGAACATAGCTGAATAAAATAAAGGATATTTTCTCCAAACGATTTGAGGTGATGATCGGTGAACAAAGAAACAGCTACTCTAATATGCTTCATTTAGAATTATTTATGTAACTTTAGTTGTGACACAAATGTTGGGCTATATGGTTAGATAATATGACAAGAACTTGATAATACCTCAAATTGCCCAGCGGCATCCCCTTTATGTGCCGGTAATGCACCCAAACATTCCCATCTCCCGGCTGTGTGCTCCGAAGCACCTCTCACTCACATGGCTCTCAGTCACATGATCGGGTCTTTCTCACAGGCTACAAGCGAAGACCGACACATCTGGGACGCAACTGCGCATCCTTATCCAATTCCGAGGTGCATATTGAAGATATTGGAAGAACTGGCCACATTTACTTTTTGTCAGCCAACAAGATGAGTAGAACCAACGAACAGCAAAAGCACTAGCCTATGTCAATCTACTATACCCCATAGTACAAGAGCTGACCCATTCTAGTCGGTGAGAGAAATCAATATTCTGGGACCGTTGTGGGATATGACAGATCCCAAATTAATACAGCCATTAGCTTAGACCCTTTAGTTTAAAATGCCAAACTATTAGGTTATTTCTATATATTATAAGAACAGCAATGTGCACACGGCAGTAGGCTGTAAGCGCAAATGGTCCATTAGCAGGAAAACACCATTCTCAAAAGCCCACTGACAAAGAAATGATCCGTCTAATTTTAATGGGAGGTTTATTTGAACAGTGAAAGACAGAAAAACAACAACAAAATCCAGAAAAACGCATCTCAAAAATGTTATAAATTCATTTGCATTTTAATGAGGGAAATAAGTATTTGACCCCCTCTTTATCAGAAAGATTTCTGGCTCCCAGGTGTCTTTTATACAGGTAACAAGCTGAGATTAGGAGCACACTGTTAAAGGGAGTGCTCCTAATCTCAGCTTGTTACCTGTATAAAATACACCTGTCCACAGAAGCAATCAATCAATCAGATTCCAAACTCTCCACCATGGCCAAGACCAAAGAGCTCTCCAAGGATGTCAGGGACAAGATTGTAGACCTACACAAGGCTGGAACGGGCTACAAGACTATCGCCAAGCAGCTTGGTGAGAAGGTGACAACAGTTGGTGCGATTATTCGCAAATGGAAGAAACACAAAAGAACTGTCAATCTTCCTCAGCCTGGGGCTCCATGCAAGATGTCACCTCGTGGAGTTGCAATGATCATGAGAACGGTGAGGAATCAACCCAGAACTACACGGGAGGATCTTGTCAATGATCTCAAGGCAGCTGAGACCATAGTCACCAAGAAAACAAATTGGTAACACACTACGCCGTGAAGGACTGAAATCCTGCAGCGCCCGCAAGGTCGCCCTGCCCAAGAAAGCACATATACATGTCCGTCTGAAGTTTGCCAATGAACATCTGAATGATTCAGAGGACAACTGGGTGAAAGTGTTGTGGTCAGATGAGACCAAAATGGAGCTCTTTGGCATCAACTCAACTCGCCGTGTTTGGAGGCGGAGCAATGCTGCCTATGACCTTTATTTAACTAGGCAAGTCAGTTAAGAAGAAATTCTTATTTTCAATGACGGCCTAGGAACAGTGGGTTAACTGCCTGTTCAGGGACAGAACGACAGATTTGTACCTTGTCAGCTTGGGGATTTGAACTTGCAACCTTTTGGTTACTAGTCCAACGCTCTAACCACTAGGCTACCCTGCCACCCAAATATTGGGTGAGAACCTCCTTCCCTCAGCCAGGGCATTGAAAATGGGTCGTGGATGGGTATTTCAGCATGACAATGACCCAAAACACACTACCAAGGCAACAAAGGAGTGGCTCAAGAAGAAGCACATTAAGGTCCTGGAGTGGCCCAGCCAGTCTCCAGACCTTATTAATCCCATAGAAAATCTGTGGAGGGAGCTGAAGGTTCGAGTTGCCAAACGTCAGCCTCGAAACCTTAATGACTTGGAGAAGATCTGCAAAGAGGAGTGGGACAAAATCCCTCCGGAGATGTGCAAACCTGGTGGCCAACTACAAGAAACGTCTGACCTCTGTGATTGCCAACAAGGGTTTTGCCACCAAATCAATTTATAACATTTTTGACATGTGTTTTTCTGGATTTGTTTTTGTTGTTACTCTGTCTTTCACTGTTCAAATAAACCTCCCATTAAAATGAGACTGATAATTTCTTTGTCAGTGGGCAAACGTACAAAATCAGCAGGGGATCAAATACCGTTTTCCCTCACTGTCGGTTGGAGTCATTAAAACACATTTTTCAACCACTCCACAAATGTCTTATTTACAAACTATAGTTTTGAAAAGTCGGTTAAGAAATCTACTTTGTCCATGACACAAGTCATTTTTCCAAAAATTGTTTACAGACAGATTATTTCACTTATAATTCCCTGTATCACAATTCCAGTGGGTCAGAAGTTTACATGCACTACGTTGACTGTGCCTTTAAACAGCTTGGGAAATTCCAGAAAATTATGTCATTAGAAGCTTTTGGCTAATTGACATAATTTTAGTCAATTGGAGGTGTACCTGTGTATTTCAAGGAGGTGTACCTGTGGAGCATTTCAGAACAACAGTAAAGGATCTTGTGAAGATGCTGAAGGAAACAGGTAGAAAAGTATCTATAGCCACAGTAAAGCGAGTCCTATATCGACATAACCTGAAAGGCCGCTCAGCAAGGAAGAAGCCACTGCTTAAAAAACGCCGTAAAAAAGCCAGACTACAGTTTGCAACTGCACATGGGGGCAAAGATTGTAGTTTTTGGAGAAATGCCCCCTGGTCTGATGAAACAAAAATAGAACTGTTTGGCCATAATGACCATCTTTATGTTTGGAGGAAAAGGGGGGAGGCTTGCAAGCCAAATAACAATCTTAACCGTGAAGCACGGGGGTGGCAGCATCATGTTGTGGGGGTGCTTTGCTGCAGGAGGGATCGGTGCACTTCACAAAATAGATGGCATCATGAAGATGGAAAATGATGTGGATATATTGAAGCAACATCTCAAGACATCAGTCAGAAAGCTCAAGCTTGGTCGCAAATGGGTCCTCCAAATGAACAATGACACCAAGCATACTTCCAAAGGACAACAAAGTCAATATATTGGAGTGGCCATCACAAAGCTCTGACCTCAATCCTATAGAAGATTTGTGGGCAGAACTGAAAAAGTGTGTGTGTGTGAGCAAAATTCACCCAACTTATTGTGGGATGCTTGTGGAAGGCTACCCGAAACGTTTGACCGAAATTAAACAATTTAAAGGCAATGCTACCAAATACTAATTGAGTGTATGCAAACTTCTGACCCACTGGGAATGTGATGAAAGGAATAAAAGCTGAAATCATTCTCTCTACTATTATTCTGACATTACACATTCTTAAAATAAAGTGGTGATCCTAACCTAATTTTTTACGAGGATTAAATGTCAGGAATTGTGAAAAACGAATGGAAGACGCTTTTTCCGTGGTTCATTTTCATGCCAGCCAGGTAGGCTAAACTCCTGTTTTAAAGAGAAGCAATGTGCTTAATATTAGGAAAGTTGAGAAATAAATATAGTAGGCCTAGCCTATAGAAAGCTGATGGGCTCCTCCTCTTCTTAGTAGAGGCCATCACTCGGTTTTCTCAAGCAATTCCATAGCCTATAGAAATGTTGCGCAACATGAGCTCATGGGCTTTCATAAAGTCTTTGATTCGATTTTCAATTACACTTGCATTGATGTCAGAGTGACAATATAGTGCTGAGTACCAGGCAATTAGCACATTTGGTAGGCTTGGAGAAGTCTAATTAAAGTGACTAAACGATCACATGGAATTTGACTGCCTCCATGACTCATGACTGCCGGTGTGGCGGTAATACAGTTACTGTAACAGCCCTAGTGTGAACACTCCAAAGGAACTCCGGCTCCTCAAAAGAGCCCCTGTAGCGAAACGAACTGAGACCATCTCGAAAGGGGGTCTGAGTTCAGTACGCTTGAATTCTGTGGCCCGGTAACCTTTTGTAGGGCAATGTGAACACAAAGCTCCCTAGGTTCGCTTGTCAATATTCCCGCTCTACACACTAGACTACTGCAACACGGTTTCCCCTGTCATAACCTCTCACATTGGTGCAACAAAAGACTAAATTAGGATGCGCAGGTTCACTTATAAAACGTGCTGGATATTGATGAGCGATTCTCAAGGATGCACAGAAAATCCTAAATGTGTGCAGTTTTTAGTTTAGATTATTTGTTTGCATTATGTGATCTATAGGGGTTTGAATAGTAGCGTGAGAAGATAACAGGTTTGGTGAGAATCACAACATACGGTAGAACCTCCATTCTAGCTCTTAAAGGGGCAGCAGCTTACATTGGGTGTTCAATTTTCAATTACAACATTATTTAATCTGCAGTCATTCTTCTGCTATTTATTCTGTTTCCAATAATATTTACATGTTAATAGTATCTTCTGATTGCATTTAGTTAAAAGATGACACAATAATTGTAATCTTTTAGCTTCCAAAATGTAGGTAGGCATACAGTATATCTAGCTGTCCAATAACATATTCTGATGAAATGGCTTGTCCTGCACTTTATAAAGACGCACAGTGCTTTGAGTGAAAGTTGGAAAAAGATCTGGGTTCCTTTCTAAACACAGCATTGTGAATGCGAAGAACTCAGACCACAAAATAGGTGAAGTGAACTGGCAAAAGAGTTGAGTCCTTATTCCAAGGCAAGAGCAGTGTGAAGACAACGACAACGGAGCTCTTTCGCTTCTTATTTTTTGTTAACCCAATTCACTTTAGAGAACTGACATTGGTTGTTTTAAAGAGGACTACATGTAAAGACACCCTTAAAATGTACTGACCATAAGCCTTGAGAGGGTTGAACAAGAAAGAGGGGTCAAATGACCTAAGCCGTCTCACACAAACACAGTAACACATTGAGAGGGTAGAGAGACAGAAACAGACATGTGGGGCAAATGACAATCCCTCTCTGTCACAAACACATTAACTCAGTGTACTGACCCTTCGGCCTCTGGGTCCAGGATGACAGCCAGCTCAGACAGCACCAGTCCAGCCAGGTAGTGCTGCTCTCTGAAGGGAACAGACAGCTCGAACATGTTGGCTATCTTCTGGTCCTGCGCATGGGTGGAGAAGCCTGAGCTCTGTAGAGATGTAGAGAGGTAGGGAGAGATGTAGAGAGGTAGGGAGAGATGTAGAGAGGTAGGGAGAGATGGAGAGAGGTAGGGAGAGATGGAGAGAGGTAGGGAGAGATGTAAAGAGGTAGGGAGAGATGTAGAGAGGTAGGGAGAGATGGAAAGAGGTAGGGAGAGATGTAAAGAGGTAGGGAGAGATGTAAAGAGGTAGGGAGAGATGTAAAGAGGTAGGGAGAGATGTAAAGAGGTAGGGAGAGATGGAGAGAGGTAGGGAGAGATGGAGAGGGGAGAGGGAGAGAGGTAGGGAGAGACAGAGAGAGGTAGGGAGAGATGGAGAGAGGTAGGGAGAGATGTAAAGAGGTAGGGAGAGACGGAGAGAGGTAGGGAGAGACAGAGAGGTAGGGAGAGACAGAAGAGGTAGGGAGAGACAGAGAGAGGTAGGGGAGAGACAGAGAGAGGTAGGGAGAGACGGAGAGGTAGGGAGAGATGGAGAGAGGTAGGGAGAGATGTAAAGAGGTAGGGAGAGATGTAAAGAGGTAGGGAGAGATGTAAAGAGGTAGGGAGAGATGTAAAGAGGTAGGGAGAGATGTAAAGAGGTAGGGAGAGATGTAAAGAGGTAGGGAGAGATGTAAAGAGGTAGGGAGAGATGTAAAGAGGTAGGGAGAGATGTAAAGAGGTAGGGAGAGACGGAGAGAGGTAGGGAGAGACGGAGAGAGGTAGGGAGAGACGGAGAGAGGTAGGGAGAGACGGAGAGAGGTAGGGAGAGACGGAGAGAGGTAGGGAGAGACGGAGAGAGGTAGGGAGAGACGGAGAGAGGTAGGGAGAGACGGAGAGAGGTAGGGAGAGACGGAGAGAGGTAGGGAGAGACGGAGAGAGGTAGGGAGAGACGGAGAGAGGTAGGGAGAGACGGAGAGAGGTAGGGAGAGATGGAGAGAGGCGGGGAGAGATGGAGAGAGGTGGGGAGAGATGGAGAGAGGTAGGGAGAGATGGAGAGAGGTAGGGAGAGATGGAGAGAGGTAGGGAGAGACGTAAAGAGGTAGGGAGAGATGGAGAGAGGTAGGGAGAGACAGAGAGAGGTAGGGAGAGACAGAGAGAGGTAGGGAGAGACGGAGAGAGGTAGGGAGAGATGGAGAGAGGTAGGGAGAGGTGGGGAGAGATGTAGAGAGGTGGGGAGAGATGTAGAGAGGTAGGGAGAGATGGAGAGAGGTAGGGAGAGATGGAGAGAGGTAGGGAGAGATGGAGAGAGGTAGGGAGAGATGGAGAGAGGTAGGGAGAGATGGAGAGAGGTAGGGAGAGATGGAGAGAGGTAGGGAGAGATGGAGAGAGGTAGGGAGAGAAAGACGAGCAGGGGATGATTCAGGGACATTTTCCACACATCTCGTACTCATCCAGATAGGATGCGGATGTGTGTGTGTATCCGGTGAGTCTGTGTGTGTCTAGCGTGCATGTACTGTGCATATCTGACCTGCGAGGTTGCGGAGGACACGCTGGGAGATGGCGAGGCGGGAGGCGTGAGCAGGCTGCAGGGCAGGTTAAGGGTGACATAGTGCTCGTGGCTGCAGACGATCCTCAGTAAGTCCAGCCTCAGAGACTCCAGAGTGGGGTTCTGCAGCATGTACAGCTTAGTGGAGACCTGGGGACACATGGAATGGTCTCTAGAAAACTGCCCAAAACAGGGTTCGATGGAAAGTCCCTGTTGAGGCCGTTTACTCCCAAGTGATACCCATAGTAATGAGCAGGACAGAGTACTGTTGTGGTTAAAGTCATGTACACAAAGTCAGAAATCTATCAAAGTGGTTTCAACACAAGCCTTTCAAATGAAAGTCAATTCTGCAGGGATGTGGTCATTGAGGTGCTGTTATGTTGGGGTGCTAAAGCAGTTTGTTCCCTCTCCCAGTACCTGTTTCCAGTAGGTCTTTATGAGGGAGAAGACGAAGCCTCGGTCCATGACAGACAGCAGGTCATTCAGGAAGAAGGCCAGGCTAGTGTTAAGACGTTCCACCAGCTCCAGGTCCTGATTGAACAGAAACACAGGGTCAGAGGTCAGGTTTGAGTCTAGAGAGGTATACATAGAACCCGATAAGGTTCATTCAGACCATTCACTGTATTGGAAGTATCTGTGTGTTAATGAAATTAAAACATGCTGTGTTGATGTAGGCCACATCTTTATTGTCCCTGTGTGTCCCCGTGACAACGTACCTTCTGAAAGCGTGAGACAATGTCCCCAGCAATGGTGCTGACCAGGGCTGTGATGTCATCCATGAAGCGCTCGGGGAAACGGTTCTTCCTGGGCGACTCCAGCCGGTCGGTGAAGTACAGGTGATGGATGATGCTCTTCACCTGGGGGTGTGAGGTCATCAATGTGAGACCGGGCCCAACACGTAGTGGTAGTCATGGGTCCTCACTATCTGCCAAAGTTGAAAAGTCGGAAGCCCTGCCCAGTCCTACAATCTCTTCTTAAAATCTTTTTTTAAACCGAACTCCAATCACACTGCTAACCTTATGCCTTACCCTAAATTTAAATGAAAACCAATCATGTTTTGTTTTCATAAATGTTTCTGATAAAGCCAAATGTTTTTTTACTTTGCAGCTTGGCCATGTGGTGGGAATCGTAGTTATGGTGCCAGGATGAAAAGCACGACAGTGAACCCTTGTCACACTATCCTGCCAACCTGAACCATACGGTCTTTACCTGGATATTTACTTATCACATTGACCTTTCCAACACGGCTCCAGCAACTATGGTGGACATGTAACCAGGCCACAGCGATACGGCTCGGCAGTGTGAAACTGTGTGTAGTGTTTTGTCTTACCATGAGCTCGAAGAAGAACCAGGCCTGTTGGAGAGCTCCCTCTCTGACGCTGCCACTGCTTACCACCCACTGTAGTGCCAGTTCCTCATGGAACAACTGAGACACAGAGACACACGGACCAGACAGTCAGACAGGCGTAGTACAACACATCAGACCTGGTTCAACCTGGCCCGGATTTAGTTGGTCACTGCAATGGAACCAAAAACACCTTGACCCAGGCAGGTGGTCCTTCTTACAACTGAGCACCGAGATACATTCTACTGCATCACAATCTAGCATTATATAAACACTGTACTATGTGCCGAAATACACAATCATTCTCAATACAGGGGTTCCCTAAACTTTCTCCCTTTATTTATTTAACATTTAATGAACTATGATGATATCTATAATATTAGTACTATAGAATGACTACAATTATAGAGTCAATAGAGTGTTTAAATTAAATCTTGCAGGCAGCTTTTGAGCGTGAGATGGTTAGGGAACCCCTGATCTTATTGTACATATGGCATATTTACTCAACAATCCACTTGGTGTGTCTGGTGGTAACACTGAAAATGGAGGCTTCATTCAAATAGAAACATCAAGTGAGTGCCATTTACCTGAACAGGGATAACAGTGCTACAGTTAGTGCCTGGTACGCCACACACACCTGCTGTGCAATACTGTCAACATCACACTTCAAATCACAGCCAAGAGGCGGGACATCTACACTACATCCAACAACCACCAAATACACAATCCAATCAAGAGGCACACATCCACAGACATACACATAAACAGGCGAATAAGATGAGGGGGCTCCGTATGGCTCTTCCCCCGTGTAGACAGTGGCTGGTACCTTTTTGGTGGGTAACCGTCCTGTTAAAGTTTGCAAGAAACTGGTGCTCTCAGTGTGCGAAGACATGCGGTTGCCACAGCGCTCCATGGCCTATGGGTGGGATGGATGGGATGTGACAACAACAACAGGTTATTGAGGGGCTACGGTTATAGCTGTAGCACCTAGCAGAATTACACACACAGTTAACAAACATGAACACAAACAACAATCACACAAATACACAAAACAGCCCTCATCATATAACCTTAACGACAGTTCCACAGTTACAGAATGCCTGAGTTCCCTCATATTTATCTTTCTTCTTACACACATAATCTGATATATATTTTACACAGAAACGCCCCTTATGCCTCTAGATATACAGTTTGTAGACAGTATCAACCTGTGGAAAAAATACCTCTGCGAACAACTTACCTCAGTTAAATAAATGAATTTGACTGAATCTTTGGCCATGACTAGAGCCACAAAATAGCCTTTATGACAACCAATGAGGACAGCCATCGTCACAACACCAAGACAGGAAAAGAAGATGACAAAGCTCTCAAGCAGGCAAACACATTAAACCAACACATAATACACCCACATACCCCCAAACAGACCCCCCACATACACACTTAGGGCTGGGCGATATGGCCTAAAAAGCATCTCGATTTGTTCTCATTTATGGCCAATTCACAATATCTAGATTTTGTCATTGTTTTCTCTAAATGAGCTTTGATGCACAATTAAAAAAAGGTCAAATACACTGTGTTTGACAGTCAGCATTAATCTAATGAATTCAGGGCTTCTGAAATTATACATATGGTTGTGGAAGGCGTATATTTAGCCTAAGACCCACTAATTTGTAAGTCGCTCTGGATAAGAGCGTCTGCTAAATGACTTAAATGTAAATGTAATAATTTTATCTAAATAGTTCAACCTGCTTTGTTGCAATAATCACTATCTTGGTTTCAAGTCTATGACCTTTTTGTTACAAATGTAACCAGAAACATGCACATTCACTAATAACTTATAGCAGGCATTATAGAAAATTAACACAGGTCTCATAAACAAATCTCTCAAGCACAAGCCCACGTGTAAGTGACTAGCCAGCTAATTGTTACATTTCAGGTTCAGCCTACATGGATCTCTTTACTAACAAGGTAAAAAAGTTGAATTGTTATGAACAAACCTTTGTCTGTCTCCAAGTGTTTGAAAAGCACGCTAGCTGAACACTTTGTTCAAGTGGCCTACGTTATTTCTCAGAATGAGAATGAGTTGCCAAGTCCTTATGTAATTATGTTTTATGCTTATTGCACATTTATAAAACACAGACTTGACAGCTATTATAACAGTCTTTGGCTAAAATGCTGCTAGCGGTACAACAAACTGAGCATACATTTTCCAGAATCTATTTGTATTAATACTCCCATTTCAGTAGTGTCTGTTCTGCGCACAATTTGAGTCGTTGAGACATAAAAAGGATTAACTTCCCTATTACAGTAAATTAATGTCTCAATGTTCATATGACCGATTCGGTTGGACCAAACATCAAATCCGAATAGCGAGTTGAAACTGCTTGACAGAGAGGAAGTGATCTCTCATCTTTGTTGTTGTAAGTGGCAGGGGCTTGGTGTGTGTGTGTGTGTGTGTGTGTGTGTGTGTGTGTGTGTGTGTGTGTGTGTGTGTGTGTGTGTGTGTGTGTGTGTGTGTGTGTGTGTGTGTGTACATTGAAAGGTGCACACACCCTACAGTCATTGCACACAGCACAGAAGGAGCGAAGGAGACAAGACCAAAAAGACAACATGAGACAGACAACCACACACACACACTCCCAAACCCACCCAACACACCACCACATGCAGCAGTATCCCACATCATGGTGAACCCACGTGGTGAATGAGATTAATAGCAGCAGGAGGTCATGCATGGGTTCAAATGATCATGGTTAAGAAGAGGAAACAGGACAGGGAATGAGAGGGTGAAGTCAGCAAATGAAAACTGGGAAATTAAGTTAGTGGTGCTAGCCTCTGAACCGCCAATTAAATTAAATATACAAAAAAGGCAAGTATGAGAAAAGAAAAATAGTTTTAAATTGAAACATGTAGAGGTGAGTCTTGGCTAGAGGTTCACTGCAACACCTCTCCTGTACTGGGGGTGTTACAGGGTGAAGAGAAATGAGGGGCAGCCCTGTGCACTTGTTTGACATGACTTCAAGCGGTTACTGACAACTCTACAACTTCAGAGTGGGCATAGATTTGTCTTCTCCAACCAACTGGACAGAGGTAAAAACTAGAAAGGTGACAAGTGAGAGAACTAAAGATGGCGGTTAAGGGTTCATGGAGGCAGCTGTGACTTCCTAAGTCTGGTGGTGCATGTAAGTGAGTGGTGGTTAAGAAAGGTATGGAGCGAGGGGTGGTTTATGTAAGTGAGTGGTGGTTAAGAAAGGTATGGAGCGAGGGGTGGTTTATGTAGGTGAGTGGTGGTTAAGAAAGGTATGGAGCGAGGGGTGGTTTATGTAGGTGAGTGGTGGTTAAGAAAGGTATGGAGCGAGGGGTGGTTTATGTAGGTGAGTGGTGGTTAAGAAAGGTATGGAGCGAGGGGTGGTTTATGTAGGCGAGTGGTGGTTAAGAAGGGTAGGGAGTGAGGGGTGGTTTATGTTGGGGGTTAAGAAGGGTAGGTGGAGGTTGGGGTTAACGAGGGTAGGGAGTGAGGGGTGGTGGATGTTGGGGGTTAAGAAGGGTAGATGATGACGGGTGGTGGATGTTGGGGGTTAAGAAGGGTAGGGTATGAGGGGTGGTGGAGGTTTAGAAGGGTATGGGGTGAGGGGTGGTGGAGGTTGGGGTTAAGAAGGGTAGGGGTGAGGGGTGAGGGGTGGTGGGGGTTGGGGTTAAGAAGGGTAGGGGTGTGGGGTGGTGGAGGTTGGGGTTAAGAAGGGTAGGGGTGAGGGGTGGTGGGGGTTGGGGTTAAGAAGGGCAGGTTGCGAGGGGTGGTGGAGGTTTAGAAGGGTAGGGAGTGAGGGGTCGTGAAGGTTGGGGTTAAGAAGGGTAGGGGTGAGGGGTGGTGGAGGTTGGGGTTAAGAACGGTAGGGGGTGAGGGGTGGTGGAGGTTGGTGTTAAAGAGGGACGGGTGTGAGGGGTGGTGGAGGTTTAGAAGGGTAGGGTGTGAGGGGTGGTGGAGGTTGGGGTTAGAGAGGGTAGGTTCTGTTGTTGTTGAAGCACCTGCATGGTGTCAGTATCAGAGACAGGGCTGGATCCCCAGGGGGTGCTCTTACACCCCATGGTGTGCACCCAGGAGTTGGAGCGGTCTAGACCCTGAGAGGTCAGGGGGTCGCAGGTCAAAGGGCACAGGGCAGGCAGGAGCAAGGGAACAACGAGCGAGAGGACGGAGCAGCACAGGGGAGGAGAGAACAGCATAGAGGTTTAAAGGTTAAGAGGGTTGAACCGTAAGCAGCAATGAGGAATAATATAGTTAGCTTGTTAAAGATCCCTAATCATTTCATTTACAACTCCCTGATTCACAAAAACAGCAATGCATGAACAGATTAGATAGCATATCCCATCATGACAATCTGCACCCCTCCCTCGGTTCAAAGAAAAGAGAGGGCTGGTTTAGTATCATCATTCATCAGACAGGGGAAACCATAGAAATATAATTAAAGTAATGACTAGAGCATGTATCCCCATTCAAGTCTATGAACCATGATGGGTGGTAATTTTATTTCTATGGGCCAGCATCCATCCCAAGCATCACGTTAGACCAGACCATTCAGAAAGACAGGAGTGTCCATCACTCACTCATCTGTCAAGTACTTTTGGGGTAGCGAATCAACGAGTCATTTGATCGGGGGTAGCGAATCAACGAGTCATTTGATCGGGGGTAGCGAATCAACGAGTCATTTGATCGGGGGTAGCGAATCAACGAGTCATTTGATCGGGGGTAGCGAATCAACGAGTCATTTGATCGGGGGTAGCGAATCAACGAGTCATTTGATCGGGGGTAGCGAATCAACGAGTCATTTGATCGGGGGTAGCGAAATCATTTGACGGGGTAGCGCGAGTCATTTGATCATTTGATCGGGGTAGCGAATCAACGAGTCATTTGATCGGGGGTAGCGAATCAACGAGTCATTTGATCGGGGGTAGCGAATCAACGAGTCATTTGATCGGGGGTAGCGAATCAACGAGTCATTTGATCGGGGGTAGCGAATCAACGAGTCATTTGATCGGGGGTAGCGAATCAACGAGTCATTTGATCGGGGGTAGCGAATCAACGAGTCATTTGATCGGGGGTAGCGAATCAACGAGTCATTTGATCGGGGGTAGCGAATCAACGAGTCATTTGATCGGGGGTAGCGAATCAACGAGTCATTTGATCGGGGGTAGCGAATCAACGAGTCATTTGATCGGGGGTAGCGAAATCATTTGATCGGGGGTAGCAAGTCATTTGATCGGGGGTAGCGTCAATCAACAAGTCATTTGATCGGGGGGGGTAGCGAATCAACAAGTCATTTGATCGGGGTAGCGAATCAACAAGTCATTTGATCGGGGGGTAGCGTCAATCAACAAGTCATTTGATCGGGGTAGCGAATCAACGAGTCATTTGAATCAACAAGTCATTTGATCGGGGTAGCGAATCAACAAGTCATTTGATCGGGGGTAGCGAATCAACAAGTCATTTGATCGGGGGTAGCGAATCAACAAGTCATTTGATCGGGGGTAGCGAATCAACAAGTCATTTGATCGGGGGTAGCGAATCAACAAGTCATTTGATCGGGGGTAGCGAATCAACAAGTCATTTGATCGGGGGTAGCGAATCAACAAGTCATTTGATCGGGGGTAGCGAATCAACAAGTCATTTGATCGGGGGTAGCGAATCAACAAGTCATTTGATCGGGGGTAGCGAATCAACAAGTCATTTGATCGGGGGTAGCGAATCAACAAGTCATTTGATCGGGGGTAGTGAATCAACAAGTCATTTGATCGGGGTACCGAATCAACAAGTCAAAGAAGTCCATGTTTGTAACGCATTTACAAAGTGAATCTGCAATACACTTGGCTACATGGGGCTCCAGACTAACGTTTTCCCCTGGTGTTACTGCTGCCATTAACCTTTTCAGTTGTTGACACTAGCCCATGATTTGGTTGCACCCAAAAATATTTTTCAGCAGCATCACACAATGGGGGAAAAAAGGAGAAGTCATCAAAGAATGTCTTTCACAGTGTTTTATGTAGTCAGACTACTGAGATGATATTCAATAAATACATTTTCATCTAACATGAATCATGCATTCCTGTTTGGACAAGATTTTTTGATATGCAACCTAATCCAGTGATTGTCATGATTTTGGGGTTGAGAATAACCCCTTTTTTGTTATATTTTACTGTCAAAATAGGGCTCCATGAATTTACCTTCATCTTTATGTGCACTAATATTACATACAGGTTTACTTCAATTTGTGCTATTTCACGATCTGAGAAAGTGGAAACTCAAAAAACATGATCTAAATCGCTAACTCTAAATATACCGCTAGTAGCCATTAATTAATCAAATATTAAATTTAAAGTCCTAAAAAAAATGACAAAGGTTGCATCGGTAGTAACCCTTAGTAACCCTTGGTATAATAGCGCACTTGCAATGGCTCATGCGCATTTTGCGAACTCTGTATTTCAAAGCCATATCAGATACCTCGATTGCAAAGCATTGTGCTTTGAGCTCAATATTGAGAGCTGAGAAAACAAAATTATACCTACAGAAAGCTGAGACCCTCCTCTCTTGGACAGTAGTTGCTTCTAAAGTTGTGTTTTTTTATACAATTGCATTTGGAAATGTTACCCAATCAGAATGCATTTTTCGGGGTGCACGAAGGGTAGAGAGAGTGTGAGGGACTCGCTCATTTGGTCTATAGCAGCCGGCCCAAGCAAAACAGGCTCAGCGGTTTCATTACAAGAATCATGAGGATAACGCACTTTCCTGTTGGATCAAATCATGGTTCTATCACCACAAAAATGGTGAATTGAGGTGACCAGGTAGAATGTGCAGATTGCACCAGTGCAATCAATTAAACATTTTACTCCACAGCCAAGACAAAGGGTTGAAAATGTGACTAAATGGTCTGGAGCCCTGCTACCCCTAAATATTGCTCTCCATATTGCTCTCCATCATTCAGAATAGATTATTCTCTCATTGAAAGTAGAGGTCTAAACCACAGATGCGAAGGACTGACTGTACCCCAAAAGTACTGACAAACAGAACATAATGTATGCCAGAGGTCTGGTCTGTGGGGCGTCTCTTACCTTACTGCCGATGATGGAGCGGACCTCGTCGTCAGGGGACGTGGGTGTTCCGGAGATGTCCGGGTTACTGTTGCTAAGGCTACGGGAGCGGTTGAGGTTTAGGCTAGCTGGTCGCTGGGCTGACCTGGCCATGGTGGCATAGTGGACTGAACCACCCAGCCCTCCAGGACCTGAGACAAAAACACACATGGAACAAAACAATGGAAGTCAGGAACGGAGGGTGAGGACACTTGCTGCTCCTGATAAACACTATTTTCCTAAAGTCGCCTGACGTAGCCAATGGTCTTTATGACCTGGATGTAATGAATTTAACAGAAGTAGAACAGATCAAATGTAAACAAGAACAGACAGTGTACCTGGTGAGGGGAAGTTGGGGTCCATGTTGGGCAGTCTGAAGACGTAGTATATATAAGAGGAGAGCAGACTGTTTCTGCCGTGCATGTCCTGACTGGTGTCTAGGTACTTGTGGAGCCGATTCACTATGGAGGCCATCACCTCGAACGAGGCCTGGCCCAGATTCACTATAGACACACAAAGACAGACAGGAACACACATACTTAGGACTAGACGGTACAGTACATTGTAGTAAGAGACAGTACAGTCAGTGGCAGCAATGCCTTGCTGTTTAGTAGTTTAGAATACGTAGTGGTAGGGTTACAAACACAGTTGAGGGGGTTACATTTCTTTCCTTTTAATGTTATTTTTTGGAATTAAATGGAGGGTTATATTATAGTTCACACAAGGCCTACGTTGTACAGCTAGGCTTAGGTTACACTAGGCTTAGATTAAAGGGGATAGTAAACCTATCTGTCCTGCGATGACAGGCGGCCGCACCACCAGCACCACCAGCTTGTCCAATAGGAGGTGGAGGAATCGGACGATGGGCTCCAGCTGGGAGGAGTTTAGTGCTGCGATGCTGGACTTTAGCTCCGCCTCCAGGTTATTCTCCATGATGCGCACGTCTCCAATCCGCACAGGGAACATGTGCTCGTCCAGGGCATGCACCAACGCAAAGAACTTATCCAGGTACTGGTCCTGGTGGAAGGAGGTAGGAGAGAGAGAGAGAGAGAGAGCGGGAGAGAAGAAAAGGAAGAGAGGAATGAAAGGACACAAAGAAAGCCAAGCTTCAATAGAAGGGAAATAAATGTGAGCTCCCACTACACAATGAAAGTGCTGTAACTGTGTGCTCTGTGGTTCCAGCTCATGTATAGAGACTACAGTAGAGTTGAGCCCAGCTCAGTCTCATCCACATAGACCAAGTGATTTATGATCACATTAGCACCAGGCTAAGCTGCTGGGAAAACACTCACCCTCTTCAACCCAGTCCCCCCCTATCCTCACTACTAACCCCCCAGAGATGGAGTGGGCTCTACTAAATAACACAAGTGAAGTTCAACCACTAATGAACTGAGGGACACATTACTCCTCCTATGCTGGGCTATTCTGTCTGTCTCTGATGGTCTGATATCTAACACAGATACAGCACATTCACTAATTATTTGGACTTGGTTTTAAAACAAAAAAATGACTACAAAAAGGTTAAAGTGCAGAATGTCAGCTTTAATTTTGAGGGTATTTTAATGGTATGCTATGACTACATCAAGCTTGTGACTCTACACATTTGTTGGATACATTTGCTGCTACTTTGTGCCCAGTAGAAATGCAATGGTAAATAATGCATTGTGTCATTTTGGAGTCACTTTTACTGTAATTAAGAATATAATGTGTTTCTAAACAATTACATTGTGGATGCTACCAGGATTACAAATAATCATGAATGAATCGTGAACAATGATGAGTGAGAAAAAAACCTACTAACCTCCCCTGTTATTGTAATGGTGAGAGGTTAGCATTAGATTTAGGATGGCAAACGATCAAAAAAATACATGATCCATATGCACCGGAATAGCGAATGCAACCCACTTTCCCCCGGTACGTTTTTCACTCATGTTGGTAGGCTGCTCTGGTAATTTCACTGCAGTGACAGGGGATATTCTGCCATAGGCTCTCCAACCCTGTTCCTGCAGCTACCCAGTGCTTCAGTTGGGAAACCAACTGAAATGTCGACAGTAACATGTTTTCACAACAAAGCATACTTCATGAATCTGTTGACAGCCCCTCTGCACGCTGGCCAATGGAGGGGAGGAGAAAGACATTCACGGCGGTGAGATCTTCTGTAGTAAGGTCATGTGTCTTCACATTAATTATGATTTTAAAATGTATATAACTCCTTTTACTAGGCTATTCAAAATCAAATACAAATTCACTATAATTGTACGCTAAATCTGAATTGTTCAAATTAGTGGATTCGGCTTTTTCAGCCACACCCGTTGCTGACAGTTGTATACATTTGCACATACAGCGAATCAATCTCCATAGAAAAACACTGGCAGTAGAATTGTCTGTACTGAAGAGCTCAGTGACTTTCAGCGTATCACCGTCACAGGATGTCACCTTTCCAACAAGTCAGTTCAAATTTCTGCCCTGCTAGAGCTGCCCCGGTCATCTGTAAGTGCTGTTATTGTGATGTGGAAATGTCTAGGAGCAACAACGGCTCAGTCGCGAAGTGGTAGGCCACACAAGCTCACAGAACCGCCGAGTGCTGAAACACGTAGCGTGTAAAAACCTGTCCTCGGGTTGCAACACTCACTACTGTTCGTCAGGAGCTTCATGAAATGGGTTTCCATGGCCGAGCAGCCGCACACAATCCTAAATCACCATGCTCAACGCCAAGCGTCGGCTGGAGTGGTGTAAAGCTCGCCACCATTGGACTCTGGAGCAGAGTAAACACATTCTCTGGAGTGACGAATCACACTTCACCATCTGGCAGCCCGATGGACGAATCTAGGTTTGGCAGATGCCAGGAGGACGATACCTGCCCGAATGCATAGTGCCAACTGTAAAGTTTGGTGGAGGAGGAATAATGGTGTGGGGTTGTTTTTCATGGTTCAGGCCCCTTAGTTCCAGTGAAGGGAAATCTTAACACTACAGTTTACAATGACATTCCAGACAATTCTGTGCTTCCAACTTTGTAACAATAGTTACTTTCCTGTTTCAGCATGACAATGCCCCATGCACAAAGTGAGGTCCATACAGAAATGGTTTGTCGAGATCGGTGTGGAAGAACTTGACTGGCCTGCACAAAGCCCTGACCTCAACCTCATTTAACGCCTTTGGGATGAATTGGAATGCCGACTGCCAGCCAGACCTAATCGGCCTACATCAGTACCCGACCTGACGAAGCTCGTGACTGAACGGAAGCAAATTTCTGCAGCAATGTTCCAACATCTAGTGGAAAGCCTTCCTAGAAGAGTGGAGACTTATAGCAGCAAAGGGGGGACCCATGATGCCCATGATTTTGGAATGAGATGTTCGATGAGCAGGTGTCCATATACCTTTGGCCATGTAGTGTATATAGGTCTATGCATAAACTCTAATATGCATATGGGTGATTTCAATTCATCATCAGCTTAGAAAGAGCGTGGCTTTGAAACAACATCCACAATGACCATGTTTTCCACTCAGTTTCAACCTTTTCTTCAAATTGATCAGGAGGAAGGGAGTAAAAGGTATTAAAACCAGGACACTGTTTCAATGATAAGTCTGATGTGATTAGAGTGTTGAGGGACAACATAGTCCCGAGTACCAGGCCATTAGCAAACTGATGATTGTTAGCGAGTTGGGTACTACTAACATGTCCTGAGTGCATAAGACGACATTACCGTCACATAGAATTTTACTGCAGTCATGACTGCCGGTGTGGTGTTGATACAGTCACCATAGCAGCCCTAGTTGTCATCATACCACTTTTGACTTCGACACTGATAACAGGTTTCGTACCACCATACTCGATGCCATCACCATACTCACCATACATCACCATATTAATAGAATGGTAAATCTATTGATAAACTGGGTAAATCAAGATGTAGTCTAGATCTATCCACAATATTTTGTTGCTCCCTGCATACAGACAGAAACTAAAACAAGAAGCTTCCGCGCTCAGGTCTGTTCAACGCTGGTCCGACCAATCTGATTCCACGCTTCAAGACTGCTTCGATCACGTGGACTGGGATATGTTCCGCATTGCGTCCAACAACAACATTGACGAATACGCTGATTCGGTGAGCGAGTTCATGAGAAAGTGCATTGATGATGTCGTTCCCATAGCAACCATTAAAACATTCCCAAACCAGAAACCGTGGATGGATGGCAGCATTAGCGTGAAACTGAAAGCGCGAACCACTGCTTTTAACCAGGGAAATGTGACCGGAAACATGACCGAATACAAACAGTGTAGCTATTCCCTCCGCAAGGCAATCAAACCTAGAGTCACAATTCAACAGCTCAGACACAAGAGGTATGTGGCAGGGTCTACAGTCAATCACGGATTACAAAAAGAAAACCAGCCCCGTCACGGACCAGGATGTCTTGCTCCCAGGCAGACTAAATAACTTTTTTGCCCGCTTTGAGGACAATACAGTGCCACTGACACGGCCCGCAACCAAAACCTGCGGACTCTCCTTCACTGCAGCCTACGTGAGGAAAACATTTAAACGTGTTAACCCTCGCAAGGCTGCAGGGCCAGACGGCATCCCCAGCCGCGTCCTCAGAGCATGCGCAGACCAGCTGGCTGGTGTGTTTACGGACATATTCAATCAATCCTTATCCCAGTCTGCTGTTCCCACATGCTTCAAGAGGGCCACCATTTTCCCAAGAAAGCTAACGTAACTGAGCTAAACGACTACCGCCCCGTAGCACTCACTTCCGTCATCATGAAGTGCTTTGAGAGACTAGTCAAGGACCATATCACCTCCACCCTACCTGACACCCTAGACCCACTCCAATTTGCTTACCGCCCAAATAGGTCCACAGACGATGCAATCTCAACAACACTGCACACTGCCCTAACTCATCTGAACAAGAGGAATATCTATGTGAGAATGCTGTTCATCGACTACTGCTCAGCATTTAACACCATAGTACCCTCCAAACTCGTCATCAAGCTCGAGACCCTGGGTCTCGACCCCGCCCTGTGCAACTGGGTACTGGACTTCCTGACGGGCCGCCCCCAGGTGGTGAGGGTAGGTAACAACATCTCCACCCCACTGATCCTCAACACTGGTGTCCCACAAGGGTGCGTTCTGAGCCCTCTCCTGTACTCCCTGTTCACCCATGACTGCGTGGCCATGCACGCCTCCAACTCAATCATCAAGTTTGCAGACGACACTACAGTGGTATGCCTGATTACCAAAAAGGACGAGACGGCCTACAGGGAGGAGGCGAGGGCCCTCTGAGTGTGGCGTCAGGAAAACAACCGGGAGGACCCCGCTATCCACATCGATGGGACAGTAGTGGAGAAGGTAATAAAGTTAAGTTCCTCGGCGTACACATCACGGACAAACTGAATTGGCCCACACGCACAGACAGCGTTGTGAAGAAGGCGCAGCAGCGCCTCTTCAACCTCAGGAGGCTGGAGAAATTTGGCTTGTCACCAAAAGCACTCAAACTTCTACAGTTGCACAATCGAGAGCATCCTGTCGGGCTGTATCACCTGGTACGGCAACTGCTCCGCCCACAACCGTAAGGCTCTCCAGAGGGTAGTGAGGTCTAACATGCATCACCGGGGGCAAACTACCTGCCCTCCAGGACACCTACACCACCTGATGTTACAGGAAGGCCATAAAGATCATCAGGACATCAACCACCCGAGCCACTGCCTGTTCACCCCGCTATCATCCAGAAGGCGAGGTCAGTACAGGTGCATCAAAGCTGGGACCGAGAGACTGAAAAACAGCTTCTATCTCAAGGCCATCAGACTGTTAAACAGCCACCACTAACATTGAGTGGCTGCTTGCCAACACACTGACTCAAATCCAGCCACTTTAATAATGGGAATTGATGCAAATGTATGTAAAATATATCACTAGCCACTTTAAACAATGCTACTTAATATAATGTTTACATACCCTACATTACTCATCTCATATGTATATACTGTACCCTATATCATCTACTGCATCTTTATGTAATACATTTATCACTAGCCACTTTAAACAATGCTACTTAATATAATGTTTACATACCCTACTACTCATCTCATATGTATATACTGTACTCGATACCATCTACTGCATCTTGCCTATGCCGTTCTGTACCATCACTCATTCATATATCTTTATGTACATATTCTTTTTCCCTTTACACTTGTGTGTATAAGGTAGTAGTTTTGGAGTTAGGTTACTCATTGGTTATTACTGCATTGTCGGAACTAGAAGCACAAGCATTTCGCAACAATCGCATTAACATCTGCTAACCATGTGTATGTGACAAATAACATTTGATTTGATATTTTATTTATTTATTTGACCTTTATTTAACTAGGCTAGTCAGTTAAGAACACATTTTTATTTACAATGACAGCCTAGGAACAGTGGGTTAACTGCCTTGTTCAGGGGCAGAACGGCATATTTTTACATTGTCATCTCGGGGACTTGATCTTGCAACCTTTCAGTTACTAGTCCAACGCTCTAACCGCCAGGCTACCTGCCTCTAACCGCCAGGCTACCTGCCTCTAACCGCCAGGCTACCTGCCACCCCAAATACAGGTAAGTGCATATTCATTCAATAGGCCTGTTTTCATGCAATGAGCTTGTTTTGGCTGATTTCATGGCGCTACAGATGAAAAACAATGTTTCCCTTCCATTTGGGACTCATTTTATTGCACCGGTCAATAACATTTGAATAGGAGAACAATCTCTTCTTTTATAAAAGGGTGCACCGTCTCTTTAAGCCCCATGACGTCATTCTCACACACAGTCAGATCCAGGCTTGAGCAAATAAGGTCTTGACTGGGAGAGACGTGAGGTGGGGGAAGATGAAGTGAATGTAAAGTATTTGATGACAATTAACTTGGAAATCAGTCATATTTTTACATTATGGTTCATATATCACCACAAACAAGGTATTAGGGAAGGAAACTAATGTTAGTTTCAGCTGTATAGTTTGTTTTGCTTACAGTAATGAACTGATTCAACATTTCCACATGACGTGTTGCATTATTCAAGTGTGTTAACTAACATGATACAGTCCAGACTCCCAGTGGTTCCTCAGGACAGACTAGTGTCAGTATGAGAGAGGAGCTAACATGATACAGTCCAGACTCCCAGTGGTTCCTCAGGACAGACTAGTGTCAGTATGAGAGAGGAGCTAACATGATACAGTCCAGACTCCCAGTGGTTCCTCAGGACAGACTAGTGTCAGTATGAGAGAGGAGCTAACATGATGCAGTCCAGACTCCCAGTGGTTCCTCAGGACAGACTAGAGTCAGTATGAGAGAGGAGCTAACATGATACAGTCCAGACTCCCAGTGGTTCCTCAGGACAGACTAGAGTCAGTATGAGAGAGGAGCTAACATGATACAGTCCAGACTCCCAGTGGTTCCTCAGGACAGACTAGAGTCAGTATGAGAGAGGAGCTAACATGATACAGTCCAGACTCCCAGTGGTTCCTCAGGACAGACTAGAGTCAGTATGAGAGAGGAGCTAACATGATACAGTCCAGACTCCCAGTGGTTCCTCAGGACAGACTAGTGTCAGTATGAGAGAGGAGCTAACATGATACAGTCCAGACTCCCAGTTGTTCCTCAGGACAGACTAGTGTCAGTATGATAGAGGAGCTAACATGATACAGTCCAGACTCCCAGTGGTTCCTCAGGACAGACTAGTGTCAGTATGATAGAGGAGCTAACATGACACAGTCCAGACTCCCAGTGGTTCCTCAGGACAGACTAGAGTCAGTATGAGAGAGGAGCTAACATGATACAGTCCAGACTCCCAGTGGTTCCTCAGGACAGACTAGAGTCAGTATGAGAGAGGAGATAACATGATACAGTCCAGACTCCCAGTGGTTCCTCAGGACAGACTAGAGTCAGTATGAGAGAGGAGCTAACATGATACAGTCCAGACTCCCAGTGGTTCCTCAGGACAGACTAGTGTCAGTATGAGAGAGGAGCTAACATGATACAGTCCAGACTCCCAGTGGTTCCTCAGGACAGACTAGAGTCAGTATGAGAGAGGAGCTAACATGATACAGTCCAGACTCCCAGTGGTTCCTCAGGACAGACTAGAGTCAGTATGAGAGAGGAGCTAACATGATACAGTCCAGACTCCCAGTGGTTCCCCAGGACAGACTAGTGTCAGTATGAGAGAGGAGCTAACATGATACAGTCCAGACTCCCAGTGGTTCCTCAGGACAGACTAGTGTCAGTATGAGAGAGGAGCTAACATGATACAGTCCAGACTCCCAGTGGTTCCTCAGGACAGACTAGAGTCAGTATGAGAGAGGAGATAACATGATACAGTCCAGACTCCCAGTGGTTCCTCAGGACAGACTAGAGTCAGTATGAGAGAAGAGCTAACATGATACAGTCCAGACTCCCAGTGGTTCCTCAGGACAGACTAGAGTCAGTATGAGAGAGGAGCTAACATGATACAGTCCAGACTCCCAGTGGTTCCTCAGGACAGACTAGTGTCAGTATGAGAGAGGAGCTAACATGATACAGTCCAGACTCCCAGTGGTTCCCCAGGACAGACTAGAGTCAGTATGAGAGAGGAGCTAACATGATACAGTCCAGACTCCCAGTGGTTCCTCAGGACAGACTAGTGCCAGTATGAGAGAGGAGCTAACATGATACAGTCCAGACTCCCAGTGGTTCCTCAGGACAGACTAGTGTCAGTATGAGAGAGGAGCTAACATGATACAGTCCAGACTCCCAGTGGTTCCTCAGGACAGACTAGTGTCAGTATGAGAGAGGAGCTAACATGATACAGTCCAGACTCCCAGTGGTTCCTCAGGACAGACTAGAGTCAGTATGAGAGAGGAGCTAACATGATACAGTCCAGACTCCCAGTGGTTCCTCAGGACAGACTAGTGTCAGTATGAGAGAGGAGCTAACATGATACAGTCCAGACTCCCAGTGGTTCCTCAGGACAGACTAGTGTCAGTATGAGAGAGGAGCTAACATGATACAGTCCAGACTCCCAGTGGTTCCTCAGGACAGACTAGTGTCAGTATGAGAGAGGAGCTAACATGATACAGTCCAGACTCCCAGTGGTTCCCAGGACAGACTAGAGTCAGTATGAGAGAGGAGCTAACATGATACAGTCCAGACTCCCAGTGGTTCCTCAGGACAGACTAGAGTCAGTATGAGAGAGGAGCTAACATGATACAGTCCAGACTCCCAGTGGTTCCTCAGGACAGACTAGTGTCAGTATGATAGAGGAGCTAACATGATACAGTCCAGACTCCCAGTGGTTCCTCAGGACAGACTAGAGTCAGTATGAGAGAGGAGATAACATGATACAGTCCAGACTCCCAGTGGTTCCTCAGGACAGACTAGAGTCAGTATGAGAGAGGAGATAACATGGTACAGTCCAGACTCCCAGTAAGTTCAGTGGTTCCTCAGGACAGACTAGAGTCAGTATGAGAGAGGAGATAACATGATACAGTCCAGACTCCCAGTGGTTCCTCAGGACAGACTAGTGTCAGTATGAGAGAGGAGCTAACATGATACAGTCCAGACTCCCGTGAGTTCAGTGGTTCCTCAGGACAGACTAGTGTCAGTATGAGAGAGGAGCTAACATGATACAGTCCAGACTCAGTGGTTCCTCCCCAGTGGTTCCTCAGGACAGACTAGAGTCAGTATGAGAGAGGAGCTAACATGATACAGTCCAGACTCCCAGTGGTTCCTCAGGACAGACTAGAGTCAGTATGAGAGAGGAGCTAACATGATACAGTCCAGACTCCCAGTGGTTCCTCAGGACAGACTAGAGTCAGTATGAGAGAGGAGCTAACATGATACAGTCCAGACTCCCAGTGGTTCCTCAGGACAGACTAGTGTCAGTATGAGAGAGGAGCTAACATGATACAGTCCAGACTCCCAGTGGTTCCTCAGGACAGACTAGTGTCAGTATGATAGAGGAGCTAACATGATACAGTCCAGACTCCCAGTGGTTCCTCAGGACAGACTAGAGTCAGTATGATAGAGGAGCTAACATGATACAGTCCAGACTCCCAGTGGTTCCTCAGGACAGACTAGAGTCAGTATGAGAGAGGAGCTAACATGATACAGTCCAGACTCCCAGTGGTTCCTCAGGACAGACTAGAGTCAGTATGAGAGAGGAGATAACATGATACAGTCCAGACTCCCAGTGGTTCCTCAGGACAGACTAGAGTCAGTATGAGAGAGGAGCTAACATGATACAGTCCAGACTCCCAGTGGTTCCTCAGGACAGACTAGTGTCAGTATGAGAGAGGAGCTAACATGATACAGTCCAGACTCCCAGTGGTTCCTCAGGACAGACTAGAGTCAGTATGAGAGAGGAGCTAACATGATACAGTCCAGACTCCCAGTGGTTCCTCAGGACAGACTAGAGTCAGTATGAGAGAGGAGCTAACATGATACAGTCCAGACTCCCAGTGGTTCCCCAGGACAGACTAGTGTCAGTATGAGAGAGGAGCTAACATGATACAGTCCAGACTCCCAGTGGTTCCCCAGGACAGACTAGTGTCAGTATGAGAGAGGAGCTAACATGATACAGTCCAGACTCCCAGTGGTTCCTCAGGACAGACTAGAGTCAGTATGAGAGAGGAGATAACATGATACAGTCCAGACTCCCAGTGGTTCCTCAGGACAGACTAGAGTCAGTATGAGAGAGGAGCTAACATGATACAGTCCAGACTCCCAGTGGTTCCTCAGGACAGACTAGAGGTCAATATGAGAGAGAGCTAACATGATACAGTCCAGACTCCCAGTGGTTCCTCAGGACAGACTAGTGTCAGTATGAGAGAGGAGCTAACATGATACAGTCCAGACTCCCAGTGGTTCCCCAGGACAGACTAGAGTCAGTATGAGAGAGGAGCTAACATGATACAGTCCAGACTCCCAGTGGTTCCTCAGGACAGACTAGTGCCAGTATGAGAGAGGAGCTAACATGACAGACTCCCAGTGGTTCCTCAGGACAGACTAGTGTCAGTATGAGAGAGGAGCTAACATGATACAGTCCAGACTCCCAGTGGTTCCTCAGGACAGACTAGTGTCAGTATGAGAGAGGAGCTAACATGATACAGTCCAGACTCCCAGTGGTTCCTCAGGACAGACTAGAGTCAGTATGAGAGAGGAGCTAACATGATACAGTCCAGACTCCCAGTGGTTCCTCAGGACAGACTAGTGTCAGTATGAGAGAGGAGCTAACATGATACAGTCCAGACTCCCAGTGGTTCCTCAGGACAGACTAGTGTCAGTATGATAGAGGAGCTAACATGATACAGTCCAGACTCCCAGTGGTTCCTCAGGACAGACTAGAGTCAGTATGAGAGAGGAGATAACATGATACAGTCCAGACTCCCAGTGGTTCCCCAGGACAGACTAGAGTCAGTATGAGAGAGGAGCTAACATGATACAGTCCAGACTCCCAGTGGTTCCTCAGGACAGACTAGAGTCAGTATGAGAGAGGAGCTAACATGATACAGTGAGAGGAGCTAACATGATACAGTCCAGACTCCCAGTGGTTCCTCAGGACAGACTAGTGTCAGTATGATAGAGGAGCTAACATGATACAGTCCAGACTCCCAGTGGTTCCTCAGGACAGACTAGTGTCAGTATGAGAGAGGAGCTAACATGATACAGTCCAGACTCCCAGTGGTTCCTCAGGACAGACTAGAGTCAGTATGAGAGAGAGCTAACATGATACAGTCCAGACTCCCAGTGGTTCCTCAGGACAGACTAGAGTCAGTATGAGAGAGGAGCTAACATGATACAGTCCAGACTCCCTCCCAGTGGTTCCTCAGGACAGACTAGTGTCAGTATGAGAGAGGAGCTAACATGATACAGTCCAGACTCCCTCCGTGAGTTCAGTGGTTCCTCAGGACAGACTAGTGTCAATATGAGAGAGGAGCTAACATGATACAGTCCAGACTCCCAGTGGTTCCTCAGGACAGACTAGAGTCAGAATGAGAGGAGCTAACATGATACAGTCCAGACTCCCAGTGGTTCCTCAGGACAGACTAGAGTCAGTATGAGAGAGGAGCTAACATGATACAGTCCAGACTCCCAGTGGTTCCTCAGGACAGACTAGTGTCAGTATGATCCAGACTCCCAGAGGAGCTAACATGATACAGTCCAGACTCCCAGTGGTTCCTCAGGACAGACTAGAGTCAGTATGAGAGAGGAGCTAACATGATACAGTCCAGACTCCCAGTGGTTCCTCAGGACAGACTAGAGTCAGTATGAGAGAGGAGATAACATGATACAGTCCAGACTCCCAGTGGTTCCTCAGGACAGACTAGAGTCAGTATGAGAGAGGAGCTAACATGATACAGTCCAGACTCCCAGTGGTTCCTCAGGACAGACTAGTGTCAGTATGAGAGAGGAGCTAACATGATACAGTCCAGACTCCCAGTGGTTCCTCAGGACAGACTAGAGTCAGTATGAGAGAGGAGCTAACATGATACAGTCCAGACTCCCAGTGGTTCCTCAGGACAGACTAGAGTCAGTATGAGAGAGGAGCTAACATGATACAGTCCAGACTCCCAGTGGTTCCCAGGACAGACTAGTGTCAGTATGAGAGAGGAGCTAACATGATACAGTCCAGACTCCCAGTGGTTCCCCAGGACAGACTAGTGTCAGTATGAGAGAGGAGCTAACATGATACAGTCCAGACTCCCAGTGGTTCCTCAGGACAGACTAGTGTCAGTATGAGAGAGGAGCTAACATGATACAGTCCAGACTCCCAGTGGTTCCTCAGGACAGACTAGTGTCAGTATGAGAGAGGAGCTAACATGATACAGTCCAGACTCCCAGTGGTTCCTCAGGACAGACTAGAGTCAGTATGAGAGAGGAGCTAACATGATACAGTCCAGACTACCAGTGGTTCCTCAGGACAGACTAGAGTCAGTATGAGAGAGGAGCTAACATGATACAGTCCAGACTACCAGTGGTTCCTCAGGACAGACTAGTGTCAGTATGAGAGAGGAGCTAACATGATACAGTCCAGACTCCCAGTGGTTCCTCAGGACAGACTAGAGTCAGTATGAGAGAGGAGCTAACATGATACAGTCCAGACTCCCAGTGGTTCCTCAGGACAGACTAGAGTCAGTATGAGAGAGGAGCTAACATGATACAGTCCAGACTACCAGTGGTTCCTCAGGACAGACTAGTGTCAGTATGAGAGAGGAGCTAACATGATACAGTCCAGACTCCCAGTGGTTCCTCAGGACAGACTAGTGTCAGTATGAGAGAGGAGCTAACATGATACAGTCCAGACTCCCAGTGGTTCCTCAGGACAGACTAGAGTCAGTATGAGAGAGGAGCTAACATGATACAGTCCAGACTCCCAGTGGTTCCTCAGGACAGACTAGAGTCAGTATGAGAGAGGAGCTAACATGATACAGTCCAGACTCCCAGTGGTTCCTCAGGACAGACTAGAGTCAGTATGAGAGAGGAGCTAACATGATACAGTCCAGACTCCCAGTGGTTCCTCAGGACAGACTAGTGTCAGTATGAGAGGAGCTAACATGATACAGTCCAGACTCCCAGTGGTTCCTCAGGACAGACTAGAGTCAGTATGAGAGAGGAGCTAACATGATACAGTCCAGACTCCCAGTGGTTCCTCAGGACAGACTAGAGTCAGTATGAGAGAGGAGCTAACATGATACAGTCCAGACTCCCAGTGGTTCCTCAGGACAGACTAGAGTCAGTATGAGAGAGGAGCTAACATGATACAGTCCAGACTCCCAGTGGTTCCTCAGGACAGTAGAGTCAGTGGTTCAGACTCCCGTAAGTTCAGGACAGACTGGTGTCAGTATGAGAGAGGAGCTAACATGATACAGTCCAGACTCCCTCCCGTGAGTTCAGTGGTTCCTCAGGACAGACTAGTCAATATGAGAGAGGAGCTAACATGATACAGTCCAGACTCCCAGTGGTTCCTCAGGACAGACTAGAGTCAGAATGAGAGAGGAGCTAACATGATACAGTCCAGACTCCCAGTGGTTCCTCAGGACAGACTAGAGTCAGTATGAGAGAGGAGCTAACATGATACAGTCCAGACTCCCAGTGGTTCCTCAGGACAGACTAGAGTCAGTATGAGAGAGGAGCTAACATGATACAGTCCAGACTCCCAGTGGTTCCTCAGGACAGACTAGTGTCAGTATGATAGAGGAGCTAACATGATACAGTCCAGACTCCCAGTGGTTCCTCAGGACAGACTAGAGTCAGAATGAGAGAGGAGCTAACATGATACAGTCCAGACTCCCAGTGGTTCCTCAGGACAGACTAGAGTCAGTATGAGAGAGGAGCTAACATGATACAGTCCAGACTCCCAGTGGTTCCTCAGGACAGACTAGAGTCAGTATGAGAGAGGAGCTAACATGATACAGTCCAGACTCCCAGTGGTTCCTCAGGACAGACTAGAGTCAGTATGAGAGAGGAGCTAACATGATACAGTCCAGACTCCCAGTGGTTCCTCAGGACAGACTAGAGTCAGTATGAGAGAGGAGCTAACATGATACAGTCCAGACTCCCAGTGGTTCCTCAGGACAGACTAGTGTCAGTATGAGAGAGGAGCTAACATGATACAGTCCAGACTCCCAGTGGTTCCTCAGGACAGACTAGTGTCAATATGAGAGAGGAGCTAACATGATACAGTCCAGACTCCCAGTGGTTCCTCAGGACAGACTAGTCAATATGAGAGAGGAGCTAACATGATACAGTCCAGACTCCCAGTGGTTCCTCAGGACAGACTAGTGTCAGTATGAGAGAGGAGCTAACATGATACAGTCAGACTCCCAGTGGTTCCTCAGGACAGACTAGAGTCAGTATGAGAGAGGAGCTAACATGATACAGTCCAGACTCCCAGTGGTTCCTCAGGACAGACTAGTGTCAGTATGAGAGAGGAGCTAACATGATACAGTCCAGACTCCCAGTGGTTCCTCAGGACAGACTAGAGTCAATATGAGAGAGGAGCTAACATGATACAGTCCAGACTCCCAGTGGTTCCTCAGGACAGACTAGTGTCAGAATGAGAGGGAGCTAACATGATACAGTCCAGACTCCCAGTGGTTCCTCAGGACAGACTAGTGTCAGTATGAGAGAGGAGCTAACATGATACAGTCCAGACTCCCAGTGGTTCCTCAGGACAGACTAGAGTCAGTATGAGAGAGGAGCTAACATGATACAGTCCAGACTCCCAGTGGTTCCTCAGGACAGACTAGTGTCAGTATGAGAGAGCTAACATGATACAGTCCAGACTCCCAGTGGTTCCTCAGGACAGACTAGAGTCAGTATGAGAGAGGAGCTAACATGATACAGTCCAGACTACCAGTGGTTCCTCAGGACAGACTAGTGTCAGTATGAGAGAGGAGCTAACATGATACAGTCCAGACTCCCAGTGGTTCCTCAGGACAGACTAGAGTCAGTATGAGAGAGGAGCTAACATGATACAGTCCAGACTCCCCGTGAGTTCAGTGGTTCCTCAGGACAGACTAGAGTCAGTATGAGAGAGGAGTGAACATGATACAGTCCAGACTCCCAGTGGTTCCCGAAGACAGACTGGAGCTAGTCATGAGTACATGGAGCAGTCACTGAGCAGGGACATCAGCTGTGCTGATAGACTTGATCCTCTCTCAAATCAGTAAAGGACGTGAGACATTTGACAGAAGTCCAGAAAGTACCAACAATTCTAGGACCACACCGGGTTTTCATATTCTAGTATTAAACAAATACAAATGTTTCGCTATGCCGTGAAAAGTATGGTTGTGATGGGCTATACCTGTGTGTGGACGGTGGAGACTGATGTCACTTCAACGTTGAACACGCCTCTGTGGTTATCCACCCATTTCATCCCAGGAAGAGGAACGTCAGGGGAGAGAACCGAGTAGGACTGGGGAGGTTTCTCTAGAGACACCGGCAGACAGAAGCTTCCTGTACGCAGGCGTCCATTCTGAAGCATGGGGATCCACTGAGGAAGGAGAGAAAAACATGATTAGGGCCTGAAAAACAATAAAGGCATGTTAACGTTTATACACGTGTGCTTGTATGAGGTGCGTGTGCATGTTACGTTTGCTTGCACACACCTGTGTGTCATGCACGTGCAGATATCATTGTGCATAGTGTGCGCACGTGTGTGTGTGTACATGCATGTGCATTTCCACACGTGTCCACAGTGGTTACCGTGTATCCCACAGGGGTTTCCAGGGGGGTGTTCTGTTTCTGCTGGCAGCTGACATGGTAGAAGGTGAACAGGACATGGTGGTGGTCAGTCAGAGAGGCCGGCAGCTTGATCTTCACCTCATCATGGAAGTCCGGGGACCTGCATAGGAAACACAACAGGCATAACAGAGCCAGAGTTGAATGGTTGGTTTTAGGAATCGACAGCTGTTAAAGGGTCAGGGCTGCACAATAATAAACATCTACAGAAGTATTGAGAACAGGCTCTAAATGACATGGTTAGTTAGGGCCGTACAGTAATGAGAACAGGCTCTAAATGACACGGTCGGCTAGGGCCGTACAGGAATGAGAACAGGCTCTAAATGACATGGTTAGTTAGGGCCGTACAGGAATGAGAACAGGCTCTAAATGACATGGTTAGTTAGGGCCGTACAGGAATGAGAACAGGCTCTAAATGACACGGTTAGTTAGGGCCGTACAGTAATGAGAACAGGCTCTAAATGACACGGTTAGTTAGGGCCGTACAGGAATGAGAACAGGCTCTAAATGACATGGTTAGTTAGGGCCGTACAGGAATGAGAACAGGCT